>NC_143026.1:60981136-61289318 GCF_057628025.1 Oncorhynchus mykiss
ATTGACCAAGAAGGAGAGTGATGGAGTTCTACATCAGATGACCTGGCCTCCACCCAATTAAGATGGTTTGGGATGAGTTGGACTGCAGAGTGAAGCAGCCAACAAGTGCTCAGCACATGTGGAAACTCCTTCAAGACTGTTGGAAAAGCATTACAGGTGAAGCTGGTTGAGAGAATGCCAAGAGTGTGCAAAGATGTCATCAAGGCAAAGGGTAGCTACTTTGAAGAATATAAAATATATTTTGACTTGTTTAACTTTTTTTTGGGGGGGGGGTTACTACATGATTCCATATGTGTGATTTAATAGTTTGTTACAATGTAGAAAATAGTAAAAATAAATAAAAACCCTTTAATGAGTGGATGTTTTCCAAACCTTTGACAGGTACTGTATTATGTTTGTTATGCATTGCTACATTCAGCCCAGTGGCCGTTGGAGATTAATTAAGCTTAATGATTTGAAGTGGATGTTCAGTCATTTCACGCTCTCTTAAGTTTCCTAACACACCCAGTCATTTCCTCTCCTCATAGACCGGCTCAAACCGAGTCATTGATTAACCCAAATGTACTCTGCTTGTCTCCTGCTCTTTAGCGCCCCTTGGCCCTCGGCGCGGACATATGCATGTATTCAGCTACTAAGTACATGAATGGTAGGTACACCGTTTGTACATTGATGTTGACTGAAGAGACTTCCCATTGGGTTTGATCAAATCTGAGTTTAAATATTTGATTGACAGGTCACAGTGACGTTGTAATGGGCCTGGTGTCTGTGAACCGTGAGGACCTGTATGACCGACTGAGGTTTCTACAGAATGGTGAGAGATGAATGAATAGCAACTGGCAAAAAGCCATGTATGTTTAGGTGATAAACCGTCACATTTTTACCCTACTATGATTTGAAGCACTCATCGACGCAGTTGCTCAACTCTTGTGACCTACTTTCGCTCATCAAACATCCGCACATGCTCGTGATGCCAGGGCTTTCCAATTCTAAACCGCCGATAAAGAAAGCTTTGTGTAGCACTCTTGTTGGTTGTTTGTCTGAGGGGCTGATTGGTAGGTTTTGTAAGACTTTGTTCTTCCTTATTGTGCCTTAATCCTGATCCTAAAGCCCTCGGAGCGGTACCGTCCCCCTTTGACTGCTACCTGTGTAACCGCGGCCTGAAAACCCTGCACCTGCGCATGAGGCAGCACTTCAAGAACGCCCTGGCAGTGGCCAAGTTCCTGGAGGCCGACCCCAGGGTGGACCGTGTCATCTTCCCAGGTGACGGGGGGTGGGGTCTCTGGATATCAAACTAGTATTTCTGTATGTTGTATAAAACACATGTAACATTTTGTCATGACCTGCTTTCTGGATGATATAAAAAAATATCAATGTAGTCACTCTGGTAATTCCCTGGGCCAGTATAAACACAGTTCATGCATCTCCAGTTACCGTCATATTCTCTGATTGAAATGGACCGAACCTTGGTCATTGAATCTAACAGTTGACCGATTGGTTTTCCTCTTATTCCCTCTCCACTCTACAGGCTTGCCCTCCCACCCCCAGCACGAGCTGATGAAGAAACAGTGCACAGGCTGCCCAGGGATGATCACCTTCTACATAAAGGGAAAACTGGAGAACGCCACCATGTTCCTCAGCAACTTAAAGGTAATTACAAAATTGAGACGCTCATGTGTGATTGACACGACAATGCCAAGACGAGCTGCACTGGGCTGATATGGTTATGCATACAACGTAGTTGCTGGAAGTGACTGCAAGGATCGGCTCTATAGTATGAATCGGGCATCATTGTATTTTACTACAGTATGTGTTGATTCAATCACAGATGGACACTGCAATAACATTTTGTGCCGTTTTTTTTATTTCAAGTTATTTGCACTTGCTGAGAGCCTCGGTGGTTATGAAAGCTTGGCAGAGCATCCGTAAGTATACCCAGATATCATCAATAAACCTTAACATTAAACTGCTACAATATTACGATTCATTCACTATTCCACTAGTCTTGTTAATTACAATGTTTCAGCTGAACCAATTAATATGCTGTGGTATGAAAATGTGCAGTATTTTAATTGCTTAACTTAACAAAATGCCATAAGGGGGCAGCAGTGGTTAAGATACTTGTATTTATTTTGAACCAACTTGAATCAGACAATACATTTAACCTGTTTTAATAGTGAAGAAATGGAGACCTGCACACTGTCAAAAATAAATGGATCCAAAACGGAGGCTTGAATGCAAAATAAAGATAGATGTTTAATGGAAACATCATGGTGCCCAAAGAACATCAATGCAAGAAAGGGAATAAATAAAAGGTGAAAACAAATGTTGTGGCCTCACGCCATCAGTGTAAATTGTTGGTGCACACACCTGCTTCTTAGATTGCATCCTACCTGGCAGGCCGCTCCTACCTGGTGACGTGGAGAAGATCTGTCTGCACCACGTACACTCATTACTGGTGTCCCCCAGGGCTTGGTTCTAGTCCCTCTTCTCTCGATAAACCAAGTCACTCAGGAGACCATGTGAGGATATGACGGAGCTATCATTGCTATACGGATGACACTCAAACATTCAACCTCCAGCTGCGTACCCCCTCTAGCACCAGGGTCAGCGCACTCAAATGTTTTTTTGCCATCATTGTTAGCCTGCCACACACACCGTATACAATACATTTTATTAAAACACAAGAATGAGTGAGTTATCACAACCTGGTTCGTGGGAAGTGACAAAGAGCTCTTACAGGACCAGGGCACGAATAATATAATATTCAATTATTTTGCCATCTTACATATTAAACTGTATGTGAATAACTCCCCACAGGTTAAGCCCAGTCCAAGCTCTTCTCTGTCCTGACACCCCAATAGTGGAACCAGCTCTCCCCCCCCCCCAAGCTAGGACAGCAGAGTCCTTATCCATCTTCTGAAAACATCAAACCCTACCTCTTCAAAAAGTATCTTAAATAATCCCCCTTCTAGCCCTCTCTACTGATGATAGCTACGATAGATGAATAATGTACTTTTTATGCCTGTGTAATGTGGTTGTCCCACCTGGCACTCTTAAGATGAATTCACTAAGTCGCTCTGGATAAGAGTGTCTCCTAAATGATGTAAATGTATTTGGCATTCAAGCCTCAGTTTTGTATCTATACCCTTTGACAGTGTGCGGGTCTCCTTCCAGTATTCTTATTTTGACTCCTATGCACCTGGAACAGACACTTTTCAGTAGTAAGGACCTTTTTAAAAGAGCGCCGACGGCCTCTGATCATACCTGTTCAATAGTCATGATAAAATGTCTAAGTGCTTTCAAGATACTCTGAGGCACAACATTACACACACCCCTGCATAACTTGGCCTTTAATCAGAAATGCACTTTTTTTTTTTGCTTGAATAGTGAGTTATTACCCTCTTCGTTCCCTCTCTCAGGGCGATAATGACCCATGCGTCTGTTCCTGAGAGTGATAGGGCGGCCCTTGGGATCAGTGACACAATGGTCCGTCTGTCTGTGGGGCTGGAGGACGAGCAGGACATCATCGAGGACCTGGAACAAGCCCTGAACGCCGCTGTAAGTACACTACACTCCCTAAAAACAGGTCTCAATTCAGCTAGCCTAACACCATAAACCACAGATGTCTGCCCAGCGCGAAGTACAGTATCTATGCCAAGTCCAGACAAATGGGTCCTGGTCAAGAAGTGATAATTATCCCTGGAATATTTTTGCCCCCCCACATCTGTAGCAGATCTACTGAATATCCTGACCACACACACAGTTGTTTCCATCTGTTGATTTATTCCCTCCTTATTTTGAGCAGCATCCAAAGAAGTAATATCTTCAGGACGTCCCATGACCAGAGGTGGTCTGTCGTCAGCGGGACGGAGCGACGCTTTAGCACAACGCACACAAACAATGATGAAATCATCATCAGGGAACAACCTGCTCTTTAAACACGACTCCTTAATTATTTAATTGATTCTTTGGATGCTGTTTTTATCAGGAGGACTTTAATCCATTTGGCTGCTTTTGCATTATTTTAATGTTATCTTTTGTTTGGAGGGTGTTGACAGGGCATTGTGAATTAGGTTCTTATTCAATCTAAACTGGTATCCGGGACACTAGAGTAAGGCAAAACATTTGAGTTACTTTCTGCTTCATTTAGTTAACTTGAGAACTAATGAACTATAAGGTCTTGCTCTGGAAATGTCTGGATATCAGTTTTGATTAAATATAACTGTCTGGCTCTATCAAATGTATGCCTAGTAAAGGGAGCGTGGGGAAGTTTGTCTTAAAGTTGGCCAGTGAAGGAGTGCCAGCTTGTCCTTGCCGAGCAGTTTTATATTTTTAATGGAATGACAAACTAGTGCTGTGGTAGGATTATTCTTTGAGCTATGTGGTGTTGCTGATCTCGACTCAGTTCACTAACGGGCTTGTCACTGTTTTGATCAGAGAACATCTGGGTTTTCTGAGGAGAACCTGTTGGAGCTCTCATCTGACGGTGTAATCACATACTGCATCTGCCTGCTACTCAATGAATGTGCTTTGTTTGGGAAAGACCTTGTTTGATCATGTGACCATTACCAAACTCAATAAAATCAGTTTGCAGTACATTAACCTGTGACTTTCACTTCCTGAAACATACTGTAGAATGTGGCCTAGCCGGCAACTTTGTCTTTTAATATAAACAACCTTGTTTTGGCAGCTACGCAACATCCGGGTCTAGCGTTAGCCACTAGCAGGACCAGGGTTGGTTACAACAAAAACCCACAGTAGGGTAGCTCACAACAAAAACCCACAGTTAGGTAGCTCTCCAGGACTGGTTACAACAAAACCCCACAGTAAGGTAGCTCTCCAGGTTTGGTTACAACAAAAACCCACAGTAAGGTAGCTCTCCAGGACTGGTTACAACAAAACCCCACAGTAAGGTAGCTCTCCAGGACTGGTTACAACAAAACCCCACAGTAAGGTAGCTCTCCAGGGTTGGTTACAACAAAAACCCACAGTAGGGTAGCTCACAACAAAAACCCACAGTAAGGTAGCTCTCCAGGACTGGTTACAACAAAACCCCACAGTAAGGTAGCTCTCCAGGACTGGTTACAACAAAACCCCACAGTAAGGTAGCTCTCCAGGACTGGTTACAACAAAAACCCACAGTAAGGTAGCTCTCCAGGACTGGTTACAACAAAAACCCACAGTAAGGTAGCTCTCCAGGACCCGGGTTGGTTACAACAAAAACCCACAGCAAACTAGCTCTCCAGGACTGGTTACAACAAAAACCCACAGTAAGGTAGCTCTCCAGGACTGGTTACAACAAAAACCCACAGTAAGGTAGCTCTCCAGGACTGGTTACAACAAAAACCCACAGTAAGGTAGCTCTCCAGGACCAGGGTTGGTTACAACAAAAACCCACAGTAAGGTAGCTCTCCAGGACCAGGGTTGGAGAGCCCTGCTCTAGTGCCACCTGTAAACTTACTCAGACTCAACACAAGGATAATCTTTTAGCCATAGTGTACTTACAGTGCCTTGCGAAAGTATTCGGCCCCCTTGAACTTTGCGACCTTTTGCCACATTTCAGGCTTAAAACAAAGATATAAAACTATTTTTTTTGTGAAGAATCAACAAGTGGGACACAATCATGAAGTGGAACGACATTTATTGGATATTTCAAACTTTTTTAACAAATCAAAAACTGAAAAATTGGGCGTGTAAGATTATTCAGCCCCCTTAAGTTAATACTTTGTAGCGCCACATTTTGCTGCGATTACAGCTGTAAGTCGCTTGGGGTATGTCTATCAGTTTTGCACATTGAGAGACTGAATTTTTTCCCATTCCTCCTTGCAAAACAGCTCGAGCTCAGTGAGGTTGGATGGAGAGCATTTGTGAACAGCAGTTTTCAGTTCTTTCCACAGATTCTCGATTGGATTCAGGTCTGGACTTTTGCTTGGCCATTCTAACACCTGGATATGTTTATTTTTTGACCATTTCATTGTAGATTTTGCTTTATGTTTTGGATCACTGTCTTGTTGGAAGACAAATCTCCGTCCCAGTCTCAGGTCTTTTGCAGACTCCATCAGGTTCTCTTCCAGAATGGTCCTGTATTTGGCTCCATCCATCTTCCCATCAATTTTAACCATCTTCCCTGTCCCTGCTGAAGAAAAGCAGGCCCAAACCATGATGCTGCCACCACCATGTTTGACAGTGGGGATGGTGTGTTCAGCTGTGTTGCTTTTACGCCAAACATAACGTTTTGCATTGTTGCCAAAAAGTTCAATTTTGGTTTCATCTGACCTGAGCACCTTCTTCCACATGTTTGGTGTGTCTCCCAGGTGGCTTGTGGCAAACTTTAAACAACACTTTTTATGGATATCTTTAAGAAATGGCTTTCTTCTTGCCACTCTTCCATAAAGGCCAGATTTGTGCAATATACGACTGATTGTTGTCCTATGGACAGAGTCTCCCACCTCAGCTGTAGATCTCTGCAGTTCATCCAGAGTGATCATGGGCCTCTTGGCTGCATCTCTGATCAGTCTTCTCCTTGTATGAGCTGAAAGTTTAGAGGGACGGCCAGGTCTTGGTAGATTTGCAGTGGTCTAATACTCCTTCCATTTCAATATTATCGCTTGCACAGTGCTCCTTGGGAGGTTTAAAGCTTGGGAAATCTTTTTGTATCCAAATCCGGCTTTAAACTTCTTCACAACAGTATCTCGGACCTGCCTGGTGTGTTCCTTGTTCTTCATGATGCTCTCTGCGCTTTTAACGGACCTCTGAGACTATCACAGTGCAGGTGCATTTATACGGAGACTTGATTACACACAGGTGGATTGTATTTATCATCATTAGTCATTTAGGTCAACATTGGATCATTCAGAGATCCTCACTGAACTTCTGGAGAGAGTTTGCTGCACTGAAAGTAAAGGGGCTGAATAATTTTGCACGCCCAATTTTTCAGTTTTTGATTTGTTAAAAAAGTTTGAAATATCCAATAAATGTCGTTCCACTTCATGATTGTGTCCCACTTGTTGATTCTTCACAAAAAAAATAGTTTTATATCTTTATGTTTGAAGCCTGAAATGTGGCAAAAGGTCGCAAAGTTCAAGGGGGCCGAATACTTTCGCATGGCACTGTATGTCACCTGATTTGTACATTTCTCAATACTACTGCATATGATTTTACAATTAAAGACCCTTGTAAAATCTGTATTCAAACATGGATTTGATACACATATCCCTCAAGCTTCTACAGTAGGGCTGTTTGATGCAACCCCCCCCTCCCCCTCCCTAGGTTTGGAGCACTTCCAAATACACACTGCTATCTGTCACATATTGACAGTGGTTCCCTGGCTCACTATTTGGTGAAACGCACTAATGGGTTTAAGGTTCAAAATGCCTGCCAGGGTGGATATCTTTCAGATCAAGACTGTCACACTGCTGTATGGTCTAAGTGTAGAAGTTGAGCTGTTAAGAAACAACGCTTTGACACCCTCTTTTTCAGATGTGCTCCACAATTCGAATTGTGACTTGTTTGAGTGGTGGCGGTAATGTCCTTTGGCACAATGCTGCCCACCACTGTCACTCCCCCAAGTCTGTTCCTTTGCTGCAGCAGATGAGACTATAGGTAAAAATCAAAGCACCCTCAATGTGTGCATGAATACATGTGCATATTTTTTGGGTCCTTGTCAGATCTTGTCCATGTGTTAGTACATTTTCTCTATATTCGAAGCCTAACAGCAGTTGGTACTTCTTACAGTGATCGCCAACCTTTGAGTCAAAAAGCAAGCCAAGATCTACATTTTTTTTTTTTTAACATGACTTAAATGTAACAATATAAACAGTTCTGTAGGAATGTTTGTGCAGTAGCCTAATACATTCACACCATTGGCTATATGCCTGGCATGCCAATATTGTTCTCAGACCGTATATTTCAAAACAAGCTTTGATAAAATAGGTCAGTTGGTGTAGCACTTGAGGCACAGCTGAGCATACATTTTAATAATTAGTCTTTATTTTACTGGCCTGATAATAACTGCATCTGATGGTCATGGTGCTTTCAAGACAAAAGTGAACTCCAAAAGAAACTGTCAAATGACGTCTGATCTTCAGGTCGGAAAGTTGGAGCTCTAGAAAGATGCCCGAGTTACGAACTTTGAATTCTGAGGTGGATGATCGTTCAAAACTATTTTTTTCCCAGTCAGATCTCGTTTTGTTTTTTTTAGCTCCCAGTTGTCTAGAACGCACTGAAGTCTGAGATCTCAGTTTTGAACACAGCATTAGTCTCAGTGGAGGGAGAGAGCAGCCTCTTTCTTTCCTCCAGAGGGGACACCTCTTTAACTAAAGTCGCACCGCTTCCACATCTGCCTCATGCACAAATGTTGTTCCTATGACCAGAGATTGAAATATTCCATGATATTAAAAAAAACAAGATGCTAATAAATAAAATGCAGGGCTATCGATACACTTGGCTATTCATTCATTGCAGCTGCAGCATGAGTGAAAGTAGGGAGAAGCGCATTGTTTAATAGTGTTGAATAAAAACTTATTTAAAAAAACAGCACTCTTGCTGGTCATGGTTTTATAATAGTGTTAAATAAACTTATTTACAAAAACAGCACTCTTGCTGGTCATGGTTTTATAATAGTGTTAAATAAACTTATTTACAAAAACAGCACTCTTGCTGGTCATGGTTTTATAATAGTGTTTTATAATAGTGTTGAATAAAAACTTATTTACAAAAACAGCACTCTTGCTGGTCATGGTTTTATAATAGTGTTAAATAAACTTATTTACAAAAACAGCACTCTTGCTGGTCATGGTTTTATAATAGTGTTTTATAATAGTGTTGAATAAAAACTTATTTACAAAAACAGCACTCTTGCTGGTCATGGTTTTATAATAGTGTTTTATAATAGTGTTGAATAAAAACTTATTTACAAAAACAGCACTCTTGCTGGTCATGGTTTTATAATAGTGTTAAATAAACTTATTTACAAAAACAGCACTCTTGCTGGTCATGGTTTTATAATAGTGTTAAATAAACTAAATTTACAAAAACAGCACTCTTGCTGGTCATGGTTTTATAATAGTGTTTTATAATAGTGTTGAATAAAAACTTATTTACAAAAACAGCACTCTTGCTGGTCATGGGTTTATAAAAGTTATGAAATCTCACGTACACTAGTATCAAAGTTTGCTGTGGCCAGTGTTGTGGAAACTATAGACAGCGCAATACGGGGAAAAGGGAGTGCAAGCCTTTATCGTTGGAGTAAATGATTAACAGGCCCTGTTGTCATCTTAGTTCACGTTGATAACTTCCTCATACTGTAAGGACAGACAAAAACAAAATGTGCAACAGTCTTGTGATACAAGATTCTGCTTTTAGTTTAGAGAGAATAATCACCAGTAGGATTCCTTACATACACTGGTATAAAAATCAGGAAGACCATACAGCACCTTTGCTTTTGAGTCACTTGTATTGGATGCTTAGATCATTAGCTGCCTCACTACATGGGCTGACCTCTCAATAATTAACATCCAGATTCACTACACTGGTCTCTTATTTTGTCTCCGGCTAGTGGTGAATCAATGGTAAATCCCCAAAATTAAAAGACCACAGCATGGGATACAAGCATGTACTGTATTGTCCTGTTAATATTCATTACAGCTCACATCATTCAATTCACACCATTCAATCCCAGACATTCCAAATTGGCATTCTCAGTATGCAGGCACAAACATCAAACAGCAGTCAGAAGGACAGTGTGATTCCTCACAAAACCCAGACATTTCCCCCCCCCCCACAAAATGTAATCCATTGGAAGAAGTATTACTGGGATATTTCTGACATTTTGTCTTTATTCCTTTAACACACCATAATGTTGAATCTGTAGATGCTACAAAGCAACAATTAGTGTCATATGAAGCTGTAACGCTTTGCTCTGGGGTCCTACTAATAACCCCAAACAGGTACCCACAATGATCACGTTAACAATGGCTTGGTCGATTGTGTTGGTTCTCCTCTACACGCTAGGAGGCATTTGATAATGCATTAGACTCATAATACAGGTCCCTCAAGCGTCTATTAGCTCAAGCAATAGCTCTAGCGATGCAAAAGGAGCTAGGCTATCATCCTGTGCTAACACATGGACTATTTCCTACCCAGAGCAATAGCTCAAAGGTCTAAAAAAAAACAGGTGTTAGGTGTTATGTCCGATAGAGCGGTGATTATTATGCAATGATAGATGAGAATCATTGCTATCGATACATATATTGTTGAACATAATATACTCTGCGGGCATATCAAAGTTCCAGACTGGGGTGTCTGCTACTTTTAGCGTTATGATCCAAATTTGTAAGCATTACCAACAGAGTGAAAGTGAAAATGGATTCCTGCTGGTGATTTTCAGGATGTGCAATGATACAAGTAAAAGGAGGGCTGTGATTGGCTACAATGCCTACTACGTCAATTGCTCTGGATAAAAACGGGCCATAACTTAAACTAGCAGAGATCCCACTCTTGAACTTTGATATGCATGTAGACTAAAGTATGTTCAACAATATATTGATAAATAGGCCAAATCAAAAAAATCTATTTTCAATATTCAATTTGTCAATATTCATCAATTAATGTAAAAAATGTCTTATTGAAATTAAAATACTACTCATATTACAGAGCAAGAGGTAGAGCTTCATATGACACCAATCTTTACTTTCGCATCTACAGATGAAACATCCTGGAGCTTTAAAAGGAGGCCTAGGTGAGGTCCAAAATGACATACATATGCCAACTTTGATTCATTATTTCTCAAATTATGCTTTTAGATACAAAATGTCAAATATATGACAATCCTTCCTCCAAAGGACTATTCCATAGATTACATTTCGTGAAAACCCCCCAAAAGCATGTTTTGTTTGTTGGTCTGGTTCCGTGAGGAATCACTCATTAGTATTACATGTCAAACAACTTTTGAAGAGGGGGTCCTCTGTAGTCGATAGTGATCCTGACCCTCCGATTGACATAGTGGCAGGTACAGTACAGTTGACTGAAGCCATATGTATGTAGCTGCAGAAACGTTACAGAAAGTAGAATCTAAAAAAGGTCCATTTATAAGACATGGCATGCAGACCTTGACAAGGGTTTAGCGGGTTTTCATCCAGGAGGAAAGTGGCTAGTGCTGCTCCCATTTCCCCTTTGACAAATGAAAGCAGTTCCTATACAGGGAGGAAATGGTGGGAGAGGGAAGAACGTGGCGTTAATCCATTTCCCACGAGAAGGCTGTTCAAGGCCCCATAACTGGATCACAAGTGTTTTGGTCCTCGTTCGAGCATGTCTCGAGTTGCTACAATTTCTTTGAACCAGCACAAGAGTATCATACAAAGATACATACACACACACCCCCCCTCATCGAATATTAAAAGTAGAAATTACCAACAAATTTGTACACTGACAATGTGCAAATCAAGGCACTATTGACTTTACATTGAGCAAACTGTTTGGGTCTTCTCATAAGGAGACCGTGGAATGGAAATGTGCAATTGCCTGCAGTTTTTCCTCATGAAAACTAAGTATTTAAAAAAGAAAACATTTGTCCATAGAGTCCATGCGGCCGCGCAAACTTGATTTAATTTGTCTCTTAAAAAACTACAACAATATATTAAGTGTAGAAAAAGTGCTTGGTGACACATCCTGTTATTACCAGGCATAAGTCACAAGTATATAAACACACATCCATGATCCGTGTCCATGGCAACAGCGACAATAACAGACTCCATACTGTATCCTCAAGACCGAGGGGGGCCCACCATAGATATCCAGTTCCTTATCGAGTTCTATTCTGTCTCCTGTCTGTGTCAAGCTGGGTCACTATAGGGGATGTCGGGGTCTGAGAAGCATCTGAGGGCCTTGCTGGTGGCCTGGAGACTTTGTGGTGTGGAGCTAGAGAGGGAGGAGATGGAGGAGGAGGTGGGAGAGGGGAACAGGCCTTTGTCTGGACTGATGTACAGGGACTGGGTGCCGTCTTTGCGTCGGGCGGGCTGTTTCTGCCTCTTGAGCAGGCTGAAGCCATGGCTGGCAGGAGGGGTTGAGGGCCGCAGCGGGGGGCTGCGTGTGGATGCCCGGCGACAGCTTTACCGTGCCGAGGATGATAGGGCGATGGTGTTGTGGCCGGGAGGTGGAGCCAGAGGAGACTAGGTTGCAGAGAGAGGAATGCCCCCTGGGGCCTTAGGTCTCTGGGCAAGGTCAACTTGGCCTAATTCAGCAGGAGAGAACGAGGATGAGAAAGTAAGTGTTAAGAGGGGAAAAAACAGCATCATCCACTCAGAGTTCGAGAGTAACAGCCATCCTGAAAGGGCTCAATATCACCACAAATAAACACCATGTTAGTTCGGTCAATATCTCTGCGTGCCACACAGACACTCATGCAAACACACAAAACGTTGCTTGTGAAACTGGGAGACCTCCGCCACCCTCTTTAAATGCACCACCAGTTTCTCCACAGCTTGTCTAGACCTACATCAGAGACAACATGGACAGACGGGGCCGGGTAGGCCGATGAGAAACACGTGTGTGAATAGGTAGGAAAGGGGGGGGGAGACAGTACCTTTAATACTGACCTTCAGGCTCAGAGTTGTGGCAGCGCTCGTCCAGCAGGCTCTCAGAGCTCACCGACGCCTCAGAATCCAGGTTCTCCTGGTCTGAACCAGGCTGCTCCAGCTCTGGCAGTCTGTAGGCTAGTTCCTCCCTGGAAAATAGGGGGGAGGGAGAGAGAACAGAGGGGTCACAAAAGTAACCAAGGGTTGGTGGATATCCGCAACCCAAAACTATATCAAATCAGATATAACCACTGTATATAAATACAACCAGTGTATAAATCACAGTATTAAAATGTGCTTAATTCAGTAGTGAATCTAGGCGTGACTCAGAGGCTCTGCTCGGTTCTTACTTCTCCTGTTTGATGGACTTGATGCGCGCCATCAGGTTCTTCTCAGCCTCCGTATCGGAGTCCAGCGGAACATCGTTCCCTGGGACCACAGTCAGGTCAGAGCACTCTTTCTCATGCACCTGGGAGAGAACACACAGTTATTCAGGACACCTCAACGATTGGGCTATCGCAATGGCAAGTCTACACCATACCGGTTAAGAGGATGAATGAATGAATGAATGAATGAGAATGGTGGTGGTGTGGGGGTTAGGGGGGGGGGGGGGGGGGGCTGTGTTATGTAATCATGCATAGTGTTGCATAAGGTACCAGGGAACCATGATACCCTAAGGCAGGCAGGAGGTTGTGTCACGATCAGTAGGGAGCAACAGGCACTATGTTATTCAACCACACAACATGTAGGAAAACGGTATCGGATGGGAAGGGTTTGATGCACTATTGAACGCAGCTTGAGACTGCAAATCTAAGAAGAAGTCATGTCAAATGATACAAGGTTATTTTACACTAGGAGAAAAAAGTATATCATCAAGACAGACAAGTCATTCCCATGTCAAGCATTCCCCATTTCCCTGAGTTCCAATGCTTGGTACTGGTGAACAGGAAGAATCCACAAACCATCCCTCTAAAACCGTGGTTGTGCTGTGTGGAATCATGTATGTTCCACAAAGCACAAGTGAGTTATGATCAAGAGTTAAATGTCACTAAATACTAGTCAACCATACAAAAGTCAAACCATACACAAAATCCTATGTAGAAAAGACCAACAACACCAACCCAACACCATCACCCTGAAGAACCTTCCCATCACAGACGCTGGGGACTGAAACAAATATGCAGTATCACAGGGGTCTAACAAGTTCCCGGAGAGCTACTAAGAGCAGGTAAGGTACGCAGGAATTTGCTACAGCGCAGCACTAACAACTCTACTGATTCTGGTCTTTACTTGGGTCCACCATTCGTTGACTTAGTTGTGTTAACGCTGGGCTGGAACAAAAGCCTGCATGCCCTGTAGTTCTCCGAAACCATAGTTGGGTGACCACTGCAATATTGTATACTACCAGTTAGTATGAAAAGGAGGGGAAGGGGGGGGCATCGACTACTACACGTCATGCACAGACGGGTGGACATGGCAAACTGCATCTAGCTACCAGGAGAACTGGAGCTAAGTGGATACGTACCACCACTCCTTTGTACGGAGCAGAAAACCTGAGGGGCAAATGCCAGTGCAGCTGAAGGGAGAACCACAAAACAATGAGCAGTAACCCATGGTGGACATGGGACAATAGAGAGTAGAACACTGCCCAACAGTACATCAAGTTCGTGACTATGGTTGGTTTGCCTAGTGAGTCTACGGGTCAATCCATTTCAACTCAGGAAGTAAACCGAAATTGAGAAAAACAAATTGAAATGTCAGTTAACTTCCTGAATTGACATGAGATTGAGCCCAACCCTGGGTATTGTTCAGACAGACCAAGGCATGTAGCATTGTGCGTACCGTGTTCTGCCTCTTGAGTTTGAGCTGGTTGACGGCCAGAGCCTCGGCATACTCCAGCTGTTCAATCTCTTCCATCTTCTCGTTGTAGCTTCGGATCTGCTCGTTGATCAGCATCTCCACACACCTGGGACACAGACATGACATGTTAGTCATCCAATTCTATTGTGTTAAAGGCACTGCATTGTACTTCATAGAGTGAGTGTCCTACCTAGTTGCCTGAACAAAATAATCGCTTGATAACAGCAAAGACTAGGGTTGAGATCAATCAAATTCATTCTAAAATGGACCATTTATCTTATTGTATTTCTTTCCCCCTTTTTTTTTATTTCACCTTTATTTAACTAGGTAGGCTAGTTGAGAACCAGGTAGGCTAGTTCATTTACAACTGCAACCTGGCCAAGATAAAGCAAAGCAGTGCGACACAAACAACAGAGTTACACATGGAATAAACAAACAGTCAATAATACAATAGAAAAAGTCTATATACAGTGTGTGCAAATGAGGTAGGATAAGGGAGGTACGGCAATTAATAGGCCATAGTGGCAAAATAATTACAATATAGCAATTAAACACTGTAGTGATAGATGTGCAGAAGATGAATGTGCAAGTAGAGATACTGGGGTGCAAAGGAGCAAAAATAAATAACAGGATGGGGATGAGGTAGTTGGGCGGGCGATTTACAGATGGGCTTTGTACAGTTACAGTGATCTTTGAGCTGCTCTGACAGCTGGTGCTTAAAGCTAGTGAGGGAGATATGAGTCTCCAGCTTCAGTTATTTTTGCAGTTTGTTCCAGTCATTGGCAGCAGAGAATTGGAAGGAAAGGCGGCTGAAGGAGGAAGTGGCTTTGGGGATGACCAGTGAAATATACCTGCTGGAGCGTGTGCTACGGGTGGGTGCTGCTATGGTGACCAGTGAGCTGAGATAAGGCGGAGCTTTACCCATCAAAGACTTATAGATGACCTGGAGCCAGTGGGTTTGGCAACGAATATGAAGCGAGGGCCAGCCAATGAGAACATACAGGGCACAGTGGTGGGTAGTATTTGGGGCTTTGGTGACAAAACGGATGGCACTGTGATAGACTGAATCCAATTTGCTGAGTAGTGTTGGAGGCTATTTTGTAAATGACATCAGAGTCAAGGATCGGTAGGATAGTCAGTTTTACGAGGGTACGTTTGGCAGCATGAGTGAAGGATGCTTTGTTGCGAAATAGGAAGCCAATTCTAGATTACATTTTGGATTGGAGATGCTTAACGTGGCATTTTAAATGATTTAAACATGTGTTCCAGATATATAAAGTAACAGTGGTTCCGGTCTATGCAGTGATCAGAGAGAGACTTACGTGGTGGTCTTGGCCACGTCCCTCATGCTCATGAGCGGGTCGGCGCTGTCTGGACAGCGGAGGATGCAGGGGGCAAACACGATGGCCAGGGAGTTGGGAGACATGCGGTTGTGAGACTCCTCCTTAGACACTCTGGGAGAGGAAATAAACGTTACTCATGTTTGAGGGGAAAAATGTGTCCTTTCAAATTGTATTCGTCCAGCATGGTGTTTTTTGTCATGAATCCTTTATTCAACCAATCGAGAGCCCCGGCCATGAGTATCGCACCTGACTAGATGGAAGACGAGCCTTTCCAAGGTGTTGAAGCATGCGGTGGGGAGTTGTTCCAACACTTTGTAGATGGCATGTAGCTGTTCTTGCTTTTCAGGATGTTCTGGAGGAGAAAAGTACCAACATTTTGGATCAACAACAAATGTAACGCAATGACACTCGACAATATTACACCACATTTCAACATGCAGTAGAATAGCTCAGTAGAATATACAAAGGAGAGCATAACCCACATGGGCTAATATAGGGGCTGAAGAAGAAAAGAGTAGCCATCTCTCTCAATCCTGGAGAAGAGCCATGGTCTTTAGCAGGGCAGAGTTTTGTCTAAACCTAGCGTTATAACAGGACTCACCTACGGCCCGAAGGAAGTCATTGTAATGAATGAAGGTCATGAGGGGGTCAGGCAGCTCCCTCAGCCACTGTTTGACCAGCCCCGTCACTGTGTGGATGGGGTAGTCCTCCAGGCACACAGCGTGGGGGTCTGCCACACAACATCAACCATTACACAAGTCATGGAATGGGAACATGAAGAGGCATTCTTACGTCATACATAAGATCTTTAGGCATTATGAAATAAAACAAACACGCTGGTGCTTACATGTTAAGTACGTCTTACGTAGAACCCTTCAAGTGTTAGCCTTCAATATCTTTGTAGCTCTCTTGAAAGCGCTGCTATACTGTTTATGCTATGGCTGGTCCTTACCAGTCTCCATTAGCTGGTGGAGCTCCTTCATGCGGTTGGCAGAGCCAGACTTGCGGTAGATCCCCTCCGTGTACAGGCCGTTCATCTCCACGTGCTCCAGCATTATCTCCAGCACCATGGGAACAGTGTTCTTGTCGCTGGTCAGGTGACAGACTCGCACCCCAAAGTGCAGGCCTCCAGACTCCTCATCACTCTGCATACAGACGTCAACCGTCAGTGGCAGGTTAGTCACATAGGAGTAACATAGGGACCAATCCTGACTTGACATCAGCCAACCTAAGTCATGGTCCAAGAATGAGGTTAAAAAGTTTACCTTTTTGACACAAAACGTGGAGCAGTCTGTGACAATTTTGCAGAGGCACTTCTTGTGGCACACCATCTTGCAATCTGGAGGAATACAAATATTATCTTAGCATTTGAGTTCACGGTGGGGCTCAGAAGAATGTAAAAACTATTCTCAACATTCACATCAATCATTTGGAGTGTCGTACTTAAATATTTTCAGAATATTTGTGTGTGTGTGGTACTCACAGCTACACATGCAGGCTTTCTCCATGCCCCAGATATAGGAGCTGCACTGGTCACAGGACTGCATGATGTTAACCTGGTACGTGCTGAACACATGGTCCAAAGGGTTCTCCATCTAAACCATAACCACAGGACCATTGATATAAATCTTTAGAGAGTCATTTCTTTGAATACATACCTACCTGAATAGGTAGCCGCCAAAAATAATGGAAACACTTGAGTAAATTAGCAGTTGCTTCCACACAGGTGTGGTTCCTGAGTTAATTAAGCAATTAACATCACGCTTAGGGTCATGTATAAAAATTCTGGGCAGGCCATTGTTTTGGCTACCATGGCAATGCCCCTATAGGATGACAATGCCCCCATCCACGGGGCCCGAATGGTCCCTGAATGGTTTGATGAGCATGAAAACAATGTAAACCATATGCCATGGCCATCTCAGTCACCAGATCTCCACCCAATTGAACACTTACGGGAGATTCTGAAGCGGTGCCTGAGACAGCGTTTTCCCGTCAACAAAACACCACATTTTAGATGGAAGAAGGGTGTCGCATCCCTCCAATAGAGTTCCAGACACTTGTAGAATCTATGCCAAGGTGCATTGAAGGTGTTCTGGCTCGTGGTGCCCTAACGCCCTATTGAGACACTATGTTGGTGTTTCCTTTATTTTGGCAGTTACCTGTTTCATGCCATATTGAGAACAGAGTGGAAAGAATTTAGGGCTGATCCTTTGTACTTACACTCTTGTATTTTTTGCGCCTCTTCTTCCGAGTTTTATCAGGCTGAAATACAGACAAACACATCAATACCCAATTTATTTAACCCATATATCTATCAATGCTGTGTTTATCATACAGTGAGGCACTGGTTTTACAAAAGCCTTAAATGGTTGTGATTTGGTTTTTCTATTTGAGCAAAAGAACACAGCATTAGCCATAGCAAAATGCAGGAAATTAGCTTTAAAACTGCAAAATGTTCTCTCCGCTCCATGGCAAAATGTGAAAAATTGCAGGAAATTGCCTTAAAAATGCCTACACCGTCAAGATGGTGGCCTTTAAAATGTTTAGCCGCGCTGATGGGTAGATTGCCACGCCCCCTATCACACCCACCACCTAAGTCAAGCCTCTTTTTGACACAGAAAAAAACATTGATAATAGCCCTATGACAAAATAAGCAAGTTCACCTTAGCTGGTTCTGCCTCCTCCTTCTTGATCTCTCCCCGTATGAAGCCGTCCAGGACAGACTGAAAGAGGTTGACCACCAGCTGCACCTCACCCTTCTGCTTGTCTCCGGCCAGGCTGATCACCTTGTTCTGGTAGCCACGCATCAGACCGTTGTAGCCAATGTGGGGTTTCTGTCCACCACAGGAGAGAAAGAGAGAGAGTCAGAAATGCATAAAGCATCACCCATTCATAATCCATAGTGTGTGAGTGTGTGTGTCCACATACTGGGAGAGAGTACATTCCCTTGATGGTCTCTCTGAACTGCATGGTGGCTGTGACGAAGATGTGCTCGGTTGCCGACAACTGCTTCCCCCTGGAGCGGAAGTCATTCACCTACCGAGAGATTAAACACGTGGTCAATTGAAAATATTGCGGAGCATACAATAAGTGTATTTTAGCTCTATGCATCTGGAAACTACACAAGGTGTGTCACGGAGAACAACCCTCATAACAGTTAGGCTTTAGCTGTATGAAGAAGCAGAAAAGCAGTCCGACCTGATTCCCCAGGAACTCATCCAGATGTCGGAGCTCGTTGGCGTTGGTAATCTCCCGGTCCAGTGAGGCGTTCCACTGCTCTGAGACCCGTGTGGCCCGGCTGATCTTGATGGTGGGGTTCCGGCTCACCGCCCGACCTCCACTAGCTGGGTCTGGGTGGGAGCGGGATGTGTGAGAGAGGTGGTGTTGTGTGGAAGAGAGAGAGAGAGCAGTGTTGTCAATATGTACAAATACCATAATACATTATTTGAAAACAAACAGTGCTTGGAATAAAGATATCTAACTTTGCTGTAGAATCTGACAGCCATCAAAGCTCTAAAACTAGGAAGTACAACAAGCTGTAAAATGTAGATTGATGGGACCTGGGCGCATTTAATATATAGTGAACAAAAATATAAATGCAACATGTAAGAATTTCAACAATTTCACTGAGTTACAGTGCCTTGCAAAAGTATTCATCCCCCTTGGCGTTTTTCCTATTTTGTTGCATTACAAACTGCAATTTAAATAGATTTTGATTTCATGTAATGGACATACAAAATAGTCCAAATTGGTGAAGTGAAATTTTTAAAAAAAAATAGTTTGTTAAAAAAAAGAAAAAAAAAAAGGGAAAAGTGGTGCGTGCATATGTATTCATCCCTTTGCTATGAAGTCCCTAAATAAGATCTGCTGTAACCAATTACCTTCAGAAGTCACATTAGTTAAATACAGTCCACCTGTGTGCAATCTAAGTGTCATATGATTGATTAATATATGTGTGTGTGTGTGTGTGTGTGTGTGTACGCACACCTGTTCTGAAAGACCCAGAGTCTACAACACCACTAAGCGGCACCATGAAGACCAAGGAACTCTCCAAACTGGTCAGGGACAAAGTTGTGGAGAAGTAGTGATCAGGGTTGGGTTATAAAACAAAAGTTCTGAAACTTTGAACATCCCATGGAGTACCATTAAATCCATTATTATTAAGCACCACAACAAACCTGCCAAGAGAGGGCCACCCACCAAAACTCGCAGACCAGGCTAGGAGGGCATTAATCAGAGAGGCAACAAAGAGAACCCTGCAGGAGCTGCAAAGCTCCACAGCGGAGATTGGAGTATCTGTCCATAGGACCACGAAGCCGTACACTCCACAGAGCTGGACGGAACCCATCCAACTTGAAGGAGCTGGAGCAGTTTTGCCTTGAAGAATAGCCAAAAATTCCATGTGCCAAACTTATAGAGACATACCCCAAGAGACTTGCAGCTGTAATTGCTGCAAAAGGTGGCTCTACAAAGTATTGACTTTGGGGGGGGGGGTGAATAGTTATGCACGCTCAAGTTCTGTTTTTTTTGTCTTATTCATTGTTTGTTTCACAAAAAAAAAAGTATTTTGCATCTTCAAAGTAGTAGGTATGTTGTGTAAATCAAATGATACAAACCCCCCCAAAAAAATTTAATTCCATTTTACTTCCAGGTTGTAAGGCAACAAAATAGGAAAAATGCCAAGAGGGGTGAATATTTTGCAAGCCACTGTACAGTTCATATAAGGAAAATCAGTCAATAAATTCATTAGGTCCTAATCTATGGATTTCACATGACTGAGCAGGGGCACAACCATGGGTGGGGGCCTGGGAGGGCATATGCCCACCTACTGGGGAGCCAGGCCCAGCCAATCAGAATACGTTTTTTACCCACAAAAGGGTTTTTATTACAGACAGAAATACTCTTCAGTTTCATCAGCTTTCCGGGTGGCTGGTCTCAGACAATTACGCAGGTGTATGAGCCGGATGTGTAGGTCCAGGGCTGATGTGGTTATACGTAGTCTCCGGTTGTGAGGCCAGTTGGAAGTACTGCCAAATTCTCTAAAACTATATTGGAGGCGGGCTATGTTAGATAAAGGAACATTCAGTTCTCTGACAACAGCTCTGGTGGACATTCCTACAGACAGCATGTCAATTGCGCACTCGCTAAAAACTTGGAGACATCTGTGGCAGTGTGTTGTGTGACAAAACTTCACATTTTAGAGTGACCTTTTGTCCCCAGCACAAGGAGCAGCTATGTAATGATCATGCTGTTTAATCAGCTTCTTGATATGCCACATCTGTCAGGTGGATGGATTATCTTGGCAAAGGAGAAATGCCCACAAACAAGGAGGTAAACAAATTTGGCCTCAACATTTGAGAAGTAATATATGTGTGTATGGAACATTTCTGGTATCTTTTATTTTAGCTCATGAAACATGGGACCAATACTTTACATGTTGCGTTTATATTTTTGTTCAATTTATTTTGTTTTGTCCATGAAATTAAAGCTTTTAACTTCATTCCAAATTAGTTTTTTTTTACGGGGTTCTTCATATCACTGTAGATATAACATCCCTTTTTACCCCTCTTAAACGGCAAACTCATGCACTGCCATAGCATGAGGCTCGAGCCAAATTCATGAAAGGTCCAAACTATCTTGTTTTGATAAGAGCTTAATCCTACTTGCCTCATTATTTACCCTGAAAGCAAACACCTGGATTTTCTCTCTGGGTCCCATGTTCAGGAAGTGGCTGACCCTGTATCACCCCTACCTACGTCACTGCACTTTTCCAGCACCTTCACATGATTAAAACCACTGACAATTCCAGACCAGATCAGCACAAATAATGTGAGCCTTATTGTATAACCTATTGTAGAACTAGGACAGAGTTTTTCCTGGTCAGGTCACATATTTGGTGTCCCTCAAGGCTGCGACCAGGTGCCTCTTACCTTCTCCTCGTTCGATCAGGGCCTGGGCCATGGTCAGTTCTACATCGTCAGGGGTCTGAGGCTCCTTATGGGGACGTTTCTTCAGGATCTTCCTCAGGAACCCTGTGGGTCTACAGCACAATCAAACTGTAACCGCACTCAGTCAACGTAAATGCACTGTAAGTCTAACATGGGTTATTAACGTGTATTATGGTTTTTAATGGGGTTGACTAATTATTGGCGCAAGACTGCACTAAAGTAAATAGGCACAGGTGAGTAATGTGTCTAATCCTAATAACATGTATAACAATTACAAGAGTACCTGTTGTTCAGACATAGATCACATCTGCCACCATGCATGAGAATTGGATAGAACATGCTTTGTTTTAGTGAACAGATGTGTGAGATGTGAATGCTGAATCTTTATGAAGTGTGAATATCAAGAGGCAGACCTGTGAGGGTTTATGTATTCAAGACTACAGTACTACATTTTCTCATCGTTACAGTCCAGCACCACATATTTTCAGAGTTTACAACTCCGCTCACTGAGAACCATGGTAACAATCCAAAGCTAAATCAAAACAAAGCGCAATATTCGATCTTCCAATCCGATAACTTTGTCATGGCACAGCACATTCAAAAAAAGTTAATTAATGAAAGAGTAAATGAAGTTAAGGAATTTATCCCATCCAATAATCTGTCTCTATAGCTATATATGGGAAACTCTTGTTTGTGCAGCAAGCCACATGGAGCTGGACAGTTTGATTACACAAGAAAGAGTGTTTTCCCATGGGCCATCTGACTCAGACTGCCTGGGTGGACAAAATCGTCTGCTGAAGTGTTTTCCTCCACTGTTACTATATTAGCCTCTTTCCATCACCATCACACAAGCATTGGGGTTATCCGGAAGACCCTTAGGACATAAGTATGCGATTTGACATCCAAAACCCAAGGCATCAAACCATAATATTGGCCAAGTATGGTTCTAATCTACACCACTAGTTCCCAAACCATTTTATGCTGTGACCTGCCAAAAGCTCTTATGACTCATCAAATAAACAAAACCAATATTTCTAGGTCCAACCCAGTCTCTTTTCACAACCCAAAAGCCATGAATCAAGGCAGGACTATTCTGTTCCCCATCCTGCTGTACAATATCTCCCATTAGTTTCCCTGAAGCAGCGTACTTCTCTGGGGTGGAAGGATGAGTATGGACAGTGTCCTGGTGGCCTGATGTGTCATGGGTCCTCCTCTTCATGCTGCCCTTTGACCCATCCTCTGTAGGAGACTGGCGATACAGGGAGAAAAAATAAGAACAGTGTGAGGAATCAAACTACACAATTCCATTCCCATTGAGCAGGTGTTCAAAAGCACAGTTTGAGAAGATAAGGCCTTGTTAGAAACTCAATGGTGATAGATCATTTGTTTCAGATGTGATAGGAAAGAGATAACATTTCCAGCAATCAAGAATGGCCCCAACCAAATAGCAACCAATAAACTTCCATGAGAACCCCACCTACACAACTTCCAGAAACACCCAATCTTGGCGACAATTACCTTAAAAGTTCACCACTTCTCATAATTGATACACAAATTATGGATGACGTTCTCATTTTATTACCTGAAAAATACACCCATGTTTATTCCCATCAGCACATTGACCTTTTTTTGTGGTGGATTTGGGGAAAGCCAAATTATTGAGTCCACAAATAATCTAGGACCACTTGTTATTTAAGTAACAAATTAATCATTCAATTGAAAAATGAGAGTTGCGTTAGTAATCCACAGGAAAGTCATTGCCTAATAACACACTTACAGTAAGAGCCTGGCAAAAAGGTAGCTACGTTACAACTACTTCTTTTTTTGCTGCCATGGACATGACATTTGATAAAAGAAGATTAACTGCTGGGTGAAATAGCCCATTATGACACACATGGCTTGCCGAAACAGCAAAATCATGACGGTCGACCAGAAAGGTTTTCATTGTGGAGTTGACCAACCCTGAAGTGTATACACTCCGAAGCCTCTTTATTATGTTCTGTGTTACATCTAAGGAAGTGTATGATGATGGGGTTAAACACTATGGCAGAAAAGGTCAGAAAATGGAGTCCAGAGATAAAGAGCCAAAGGTGTGCGAGGAGGCACCAGGTTTGCTTTGGCTGGCAGGGCTCAGTTTCTCTGAGATGGCAAGCTGTGCTCTGGCTTTGTGATTATACCTTATCCATGGACTTTGAGTGCAAGGGCCTGCTTGGGCCCACAGGGGACAAAGGGAAGCAGGTCCAATAGTCCACTTCTGCACTTTTCTTAAAAGGCGAGCGTCTACGAGCTAGCCGACGTTTGTGTTTGGCACGTTTACGGTAACGTGATCTGACCTAGCCAGAAAAGCACAACGACACTTTGAGCTTCCATTCAGATGCCTTGCAGGAAGGATGTGATTGGCTAGCTTCAGCCTGTTCAGATCTGATGTGCTGCCCTCATATTTGATGAAAAAAAACAGTTAATAAGAAAAGGCAAGGCACATAACATGGTGGGTATAATACTAGAGCAACAAGCATGTTACCTCTCTGTTTGACGTAGCACCAGCCGATCCAGGGGACATAGCATCAAAAGATGACGAGTTTCCAACACTCCTGGAAATAAAGTAAGTACGATACAGAGATGAGGGAAATTCATGCTCATAACTGGGGGAATCATCAGTCCTTCCTCATGTTGCAAAAACAATGACATCCTGAAGCAAGTATAGTGTAGATATCAGAAGGATATGAAATGTCGTACTGTGAATATTTTTTTATCCTGTCCTTGCTGTGGGCCTCAGGAGGACTGGTACTCTCTGGTTGTTGTACATCAATCTTCCCCTCCTTCCATTTCTCTGCCTTCTCCTTCATAGCGTCTTGTTGGCTGTACCGAGTCAGGTTGCCTGGACCCAGGACCTCATGGCCGTTCCTGTTAGCCATTGGCTCAGGGGGGTTCAGGGGTAAGGTGCTGGGGCGTATAGGAGCAGGGGTGGTGGCTTTTGCTTCCTTCTTCCCCTTGTCGTCCTTCTTCCAGGCTACAAAGGTGTACTGGTCCATCTCCTTGCTATCCGTCCGGCCTTTTGGCTTTTCCTCAGCTCGGCTGGCTGCCTCCTGATCTATGACCTTAGGGGATGGCTCCTCCTTGGTGGCTGCCGAGGCGACCCGCTTACTCTCTCTCTGGCTGTGCTCCAGGCCCCGCTGGCGCCGAAGCTCCCTCTTCTCCTGGCTCCTGGAGGCTGTGACCTTGTGGAGGGGGGGAGGACGTAGCTTCTTCTGCCCCGACTGGGGGTCTGCGGAGGGGGTAGCCTCCGCAGCCGCCTGAGCCCCCTTGTGTCTCTCTGGTGAGTGGGGGGCAGCTGCCTCTGTGGTCCCCTCCTCCTCGGGCTCCTCGGAGTGGGCTTGCTCCTGTTCCTCCACAGCCTGGCTCTCCTCCTCCAGCTGGGGCCCAGCCTCAGCCTGTATACTGATGCCCTTATCAGGCTGGGAGACTGCAGAAGCATTCCCCTTTTCCACCTTCTCAGAAGGTGAACTAGCTGCAGCTTCTCCATCTTCCACTTCCTCCCTCTGCTCCTCCTTGTCCTGGACAGGCACTTTGTCCCAATGCCGGTTCTCATCTAGAGTCCTTTCAGCTACCACCTGTGCCTCTAGTTCCTCCTGTGTCTCAGGTTCCTCATTGACGCTTTCTGCCTGCCTCAGCCTTGCCTCTTCATTCTCCCTCGCCCTCCTCTCCGCGGACTCCCACTCTGCCTCTTTCTTTCTCCTGAACGCCTCTTCCTCTGCATCCATTTCCAGTTGGGTTGCCTCCTCTGCCTCTCTCACTAGCCTAGCTGCAGCTTCCTCCCTCCTGGCCTCCTCTTCCTCATCCTCCTTTTTCCTCCTGTCCTCCCGTATTGAATGGCACCTGTAAAGTCCAACATGATTCAGAGGTTGTTCAACATCCATATCACAATGTTAGGCATCTCTTACAATTTTCTAAGTATTTATAACAAATAACTGTGGGGATTCTGGCAACACCAGTACCGGAATTCATGAGATGTTGTTAATAATAACTTAGTCGCTGTTTACCAGTATCTCGAGGCATTTCAAACGTTATAAATACTACATGAAGTATTTCAGTGGTGTGGCCTGGTGCTGTACCTCCTCCGTGCTGAGTGTCCTCTGGCCAGAGCCTGTATCTTCTTGATGCTGGTCCGCCTGCGGAGGTACTGTGATCTCTGTCTAGAGCCCCTCCAAACGGCCTGAATCAGCGTGGCCGCCTGACGCCGTCTCTCCTTGTGTTGCCTACGCCATGCACGCTGGAAGGGACGAACAGGGGCAAGAACACATTATTAGCCTGTCTGCAGAAATATGATCGTCTCATATAGGAAGGTT
The DNA here is from genome assembly GCF_057628025.1 of Oncorhynchus mykiss. Classification (NCBI taxonomy): domain Eukaryota; kingdom Metazoa; phylum Chordata; class Actinopteri; order Salmoniformes; family Salmonidae; genus Oncorhynchus; species Oncorhynchus mykiss. The sequence continues at coordinate 61,007,206 of NC_143026.1, forward strand.
ATTGGACAATTTATATGTATTTCTTGGTAAGAAATAGACACAGAAAATGATAGTATTCAAGGCATTCCATACAGGGAAAAGTAATATCTTTGAACTGACATCAGTGCCTTTTCTGTACAGACAGTGTTATGGTGGAACACATAAAGGAAGGGTTATCACACAGCTTACCTGGATCAAGATGGCCGCCTGTCTCATCTCCAAGAAGTACCTCCTCTCCAGGCGCGCCCTGAACCAGAGCTGCAGGAAGATGATCTTACGCATCACGTCCTTGTGCAGCGTGTCCTGCAGCTGCTGACGCTCTAGTTCCTTCAGGTAAACCTGAGGATCACAATTGAAGAGATACAAGAGACACATAAGTGGAAAACTCTTATTATATATCTCTTTGGGGAACATAGGCCACCTGTTCCTTTTCCTTATGCTAATAGTTTAGAAAGTAACACCACGATAGCCTATATCTTTAACTTATCATAGGAAAGTGAGGTTTCTGAGTAAAAAGAGTGAAGGAGCACTTGTCTAACCTTGGTTTTGCCTATCTGGTAGGTGGTGTGGTCTAGATTCATCCTCTGGAACAAGGCTGAGATGTCCTCTGGCTTGGAGGGTGTGGCGTTTTTGGGCAGCAGCACTCGGAATTGCTCGATGAATTCCTATTTATGGAAGGTACTTAGTTCATTGACCAACACAATCACAGATTTTCATGAAATAGACAAACTACTTATTTGAAATTCATAACAGACACACCAAAAAAAATTGGGGTCCACCACATGACTTTGACCGCACATTTTTTTTCATAACACATTCTTGTCCAGTACACGATTTTCTTCATAATGAATTCCAATTTGTTGTTAGGGTCTTGGAATTATAGGTTACGGTAATTGGCCACGCCAATGTACACGATCAGACATAACCATTGGAGGGGAGAGGGCAGGATTAGCGCATATCAGACAACTTTCCGTCATGAATTTCTACTTCACAATAATTTATGATAGTGGGTTACATTAAGACAGACAATGCCCAATAAATATTTTCCCTCTTATACTGAACAAAAATAAACACATATGTAACAATTTCAACGATTTTACTGAGTTACAGTTCATAAGGAAATCAGTCAATTGAAATAAATTAAGCCCTAATTTATGGATTTCACATGACTGGGAATAGTAATCTGCATCAGTTGGTCACAGACACCTTAAAAAAATACCAGTCAGTATCTGGTGTAACCATTTATTTACCTCATGCAGCATGACATTTCTCAGAGTTGATCAGGCTGTTGATTGTGGCCTGTGGAATGTTGCCCCACTCTTCAATGGCTGTGCGAAGACGCTGAATTTTGGTGGGAACTGGAACACTGTCGTACATGTCGATCCAGAACATAGCAAATTTGCTTAAGGGGTGACATGTCTGGTGAGTATGCAGGCCATGGAAGAACTGGGACATTTTCAGCTTCCAGGAATTGTGTACAGATCCTTGCGACATGGGACCGTGCATTATCATGCTGAAACATGAGGTGATGGCAGCGGATGAATGGCATGAAAATAGGCATCTGGATCTTGTCACGGTATCTCTGTGCATTCAAATTGCCATCAGTCAAATGCCATTGTCTGCTTTCTGTAGCTTTGCCTGACCATACCATGCCACCATGGGGCACTCTGTTCACACACCGCCATACACTGTCTGCCATCTGCCCGGTACAGTTGAAACCAAGATTCATCCATGAAGAGCACACTTCTCCAGCATGCCAATGGCTATTGAAGGTGAGAATACCAAACTGTAGTCAGGTCAAGACCCTGGTGAGTAAGACAAGCAAGCAGGTGAGCTTTCCTGAGACGGTTTCTGACAGTTTGTGCAGAAATTCTTCAGTTGTGCAAACCCACAATTTATCAGCTGTCAGGGTGGCTGGTCTCAGACGATCATGGAAGTGAAGAAGCCAGATGTGGAGGATCTGGGCTGGCATGGTTACACATGGTCTGCAGTTGTGAGGCCGGTTGGACATACTGCCAAATTATCTAAAACAATGTTGGAGGCGGCTTATGGTAGAGAAATTAACATTCAATTATGTAGCAACAGCTCTGGTCGACATTCCTGCAGTCCGCATGCCAATTGCACGTTCCCTCAAAACCTGGGACATCTGTGTTATTGTGTTGTGTGACAAACTGCACATTTTAGAGTAGTCTTTTATTGTTCCCAACACAAGGTGCACCTGTGTAATGATCATGCTATTTAATCAGCTTCTTGATGCAAGACACCTGTCAGGTGGATGGATAATCTTTGCAAGGGAGAAATGCTCACTAACACAGATGTAAACAAATATGTGTCCAAAATGTGAAAGAAATAAGCTTTTTGTGAGTATGGGACATGTTGCATTTACACTTTTGTTCAGTATATATGTCAGAGTTACACAGTTAGCTATTGGTAAATAATCAACAACAGATTGCTTCCTTCCCGGTGTCTGCTGGCTATCTGAGTCAGTGAACAGGTGCAGCGTACCTGGAAGGTGTACTTGGCTCCATAGCCAGACCTTCGGATGCGAACAGTCTCCAGCATGCCTGTGTAGCGCAGCTGCTGCAGCACCAGGGTCTCATTCAGACACATCTCCTTCTGTACACACACACACACACACACACACACACAGAGAACGTCGTTAGAGGAACCAACGCAATCATTTTCCTCATCTTGGTTGTAAGTAGTAGCCTAGTGGGGCGGCAGGATAGCCTAGTGGTTAGAGCGTTGGACTAGTAACCGAAAGGTTGCAAGTTCAAAACCCCGAGCTGACAAGGTACAAATCTGTCAGTTAACCCACTGTTCCTAGGCCGTCATTGAAAATAAGAATTTGTTCTTAACTGACTTGCCTAGTTAAATAAAGGTAAAAAAATAAAATAATAAAAGTTATTTACTTATGCATACCCATGTACGAATAACATAATGTATAATAACTGATACCAATAATGTATTGATGCTCATGTGTTATATGACTCCTAATGGAACTGTACCATGTTTTACTATAACTGCTTTTAGTGTCACAAAACTATGAGTTGTCCACAACGTGGTTTTTAAAATCTGTATTTTGTATTGTCAACTACCGTATCATTGTGGATGGACACTTATAAAAAAACAAAACGCCGACTCTGGTAAAACATGTTTTTAGTGAAGTGACTTTACCTTCTCAGAGTTGGAGCGAATACACCGGACGAAGAAGGGCTCTGCTCTGCCCAGATTCTCCAGCAGCTTTGTCAGAGAGGTCTGTCAATGTAAAAGAGGTTTCATGTCAATTAAGACTTACCTCAACAAATAAACATGCCCCGTGTTCTGCATCTGCATTGTATGAAGTGAGACTATGTATTTTTAGGTGCATGTATGTTAGTGGCTGCCTGGCTGCAGTATTTGCTGGTGAGATCAGCTGACCTGGAACTGAGCGCTGATGCTGGGGGTCTTCTTCTTCTTGTTGAGGTGATGCAGAGACTTGGTGGAGCGGTCGTGGATGGTCCGACCGACGATGAACTTCAGGGAGCGAGAGTCCAGCAGGCTCTAAGGAACAGCATCAACACCACAGAGTTCTAAACGTCTGCAGATAGCACAACAGTCTCATTGATACTCGGAGTTAAATGAAATATTTTGAAGGAACAAGACCCTCACTGGCCAGTTCACTACTTTTTAAGTAAATACCTGCAGTCAACTTGTGCAATATGTTAGGAGATAAAGCAGATTGGGTTCTTCATTAAATCGGTCAGGTTAGTTTACAATATTAAGCTTACTGTAGTTTCCAAGAACAGTTGAGCCAGTCACGTAGCTTATGCCTGCCCATATCATAAGCCCACCATGGGGCACTCTGTTCACAACGTTGAGATCAACAATCCACTCATCCACACAATGCCATACACATGGTCTGTAGTTGTGAGGCCGGTTGGATGTACTGCCAAATTCTCTGAAACAACGTTGAGGTGGCTAATGGTAGAGAAATTAACATTAAATTCTCTGGCAACAGTTGACACAAAACTGCACATTTTAGAGTGGCCTTTTATTGTCCCTAGCACAAGGTGCACCTGTGTAATGACCATGTCTTGATATGCCACACCTGTCAGGTGGATGGATTATCTTGGCAAATGAGAAATACGCACTATAAGGGATGTAAAAAAAATTGAGAAAATTTGAGAGAAATATGTTTTTTGTGCATATGGAAAATGTCTGATATTTTATTTCAGCTCATGAAACATGGGACCAACACTTTACATGTTGTGTTTACATGTTGTTCAGTGTACATTAGTGAAATGTAGCAGATACATTTCCTAATGTTTTGCTTAAAGCTAATCTTGCATTTTACCAGAGAAAAGTAGGATGGCTACACCGAGTCAGAGCGCTGTCTGTTGATAGATTGCCCGTTTTGCACTTCTCCACTCGGATGAGAATTCACACAAGCACAAAATCAGTCTGATGCCAAGCAGAAATTACAATAATAAGCATTTTAGATCTGTTCACAAAACGCAGCAAGCTATTCCTTATGCGTTTTATATTTTCCTGCGTAAAAAAAACTATGAATTCTGCAGTAACGCGATCCCTAAGTTACCTTGCTTGTTATCCAAGTAAGTGGTTTAATTAATAAGGTGAAGGGGCATCATATTGTGTTAGCTTTCTGCCGTGCTTGAGTCAAAGCCCTTTGGGTGAGTTCTGTACAGATGCCACTGCCATCTTTTGATATCCTTGCGTTTTTTTGTCCTCCGTTCTTGACCCGTCTGCTCCTCCCCCATCTTCTCAGAGCACAGCAGGCAGGCCCATTGCCCTAGCGACTCCAGACTCCACACAGACACAGCGTGTACACATGCTGCTCCAGAGCCAGAGTATCGTTTTCCTTCTGACAAGCATGTCAAAACTTTGTTCATTTGCACAATGCAGCTCATTCACTTGTATTATGTCCAAACTCAACAAAAATTAAATTTTTTAGCTCCTACCTATATATGTATAATTTTATGAGCTGGATTGCCTGTCTTTGCAATTAGTTTATTCTCATTTGCGCTTGTTAACATATCTAGCTAGCAGCCTCCATGGAAATTCACTATTACTTGTGCAAATTTTGTTAGCATTCTGGCAATAGACGGACAAGTCTGGATAGCACCTAACCTTAGCGCGAAAAACACACATCCAGTCAGTGGCAGTCCTGTGGGTGAAAACAGCTTGTTGATGAGGTCGAAGGGGAATGGCACGAATCGTGCACCCTAACAGGCGGGCCACAAATAGTCAAATAACGGTGCAGTACAACAGTGGTGTGCAGAACGGCATCTCGGAACGTACAACTCGTTGATCCTTGTCACGGATGGGCTATTGCAGCAGATTCTCGGATTGTATATTATATTTATTTTTCAAATGACATTAATATAGGCGTGCACATAGCTGCCGTATGTATGGTGTATGAAGTTTACCTTGGGTATAATCTGTTTCTGCTTCGCGTTCTTGTTTTTCCTGTGGGGAAAGGATAGGTTAGTGAGAGTGGCTCAGCTCAGAGACGTCGCTGAAAAGGTCTACGGGTGAGCATGGGGGCGAGCCGTGTTAGTATGGTGAGTCATGCTCAGTCAGTGAGGCGTGAGGGCTGGCACCTGGAGTATGGGTGGGATGACAAGGGCTGATGGAGGGAGGTTGCGGGATGGAGGAAGGGGGAACCTGGCCAACCAAAATCAGCCAGCCCGGCCAAGACCCATACGACCTATAGGATTACGAGACGTGTTCCCCCAGCTATCTTGTTTTCATCACTACATATAGAGCATTATATAAGCCTTCGGTTTATAGTGGAACTGTTGCCATGTCCCAACTACACTGCTTGACAGTGTGTTATTTGTGAGGTCAACACTCAACTTTTGCTTTGTTTGACTGTGTTGAAAATACTTGCATAGACTATACCCAACAACTATAGTTTTATATAAGAAACAATAATTTGTAACAAACTTTTACGTTATTTTTGACTTCACAGTCATACACAGTTTCATCTAGAAGCCAAAGCATTCAGGTGAGTAATGTCCTTGTTCATGCAGCAGCTGATATTCAAGCCATCAGTGCATCCTCAGCTTTTATCAAGGCCTCTGCATTTCCATTAAAACCCATATGGGCAAAAGCTTTGTTGCACTACAACATCAGCCTCATGCTAATCAACATCACATTGGGACCCAGTCTATCTGGGCCTTGCATTTCACTATCACGAGCAGCCTTGTGTTGTTGGGCATCGTTCTGCAAATAATTAGGATTCCTGTGAGGAGGTCTTTGTTCGTAGGTGCATTTTTCATGAGGTGTGGTCTCAAACAGCTAATTACCTAGCCTGTCTGTCTGTCACGGGTTGAGAGCTTTAACAACCATGTGAGGTGAAGACATTTTTTTGTAGTCAAATCAGGTGTGCTAGTGCTGGAACAAAATGTGCAACTAAGGGGATGCCTCAAGAGGACTAAGGTTGAACACTGTTCGAGCTGGGTTGGACTTGCTAGGCCAAGCTGGGCTGGACTGAGCTGGAAGGGGCCAGGGCTACAGACTCACTGAAGGAGGTGTCGAGGGAACCGCAGGCGACCCCAGGACTGCAGCAGCTTGCGAGGGTCCTCACCATCCAGCTGCAAGTCCTTAATGGAGCTGATTATCTGGGCATGCATGTCCCTGATTCAACCCAGCAAGGGCCACAGTGGGTGAAGAGGACGGTGGGGAGGAGACGGGATAAGGGGGGGGGGGTTGGGCACGGGGCATAAGGGGAGGGCAGGGGATGTAGGAACACCGCTGTTAGGACACCTCAAACGACAGAAAACCCCCCACCACCAAAGAACCCACTTCCAAAGAGAAACACACACACAACCGTTAGAGGTCTGAAGTCGGGAGAGCAAGTAAAACTTCTGGTTAACATGTGGGACAATGCCACTTCAGTTCAGACCACCCAGCCATTGCTGCAGTAGAAAGTGAGAGGTTGTGCACGGTGTGGATGTTCGCACACGCCATACTCCTGTAAGTAAGTATTGTGAGCATGCATTCCTGAATCAAAGCTTCAGTGGTTGACATCTTTTCTCCATGCTGGTGTTACACTGCTGGCGACTGGGATTGGTTTTATACTGGTGGTAAACTGGGGTGGACTGGTGTTGTTAAGATGGCTGTTCCTCTGGATCCATGCATTACTGTACTTACCACTCTGATCAATAAACCAAGGGAGGTCAGGCAGGAAGGGACGGGCCCATAAGGTACCATAGAAAAAACGCCCCCTAGACATGACGTCGTCAGAATTTTCAGGTCTGAAGGGACCAGATAGGGGGAAGCAGTATGGTGGAAACTCCCCCAAGCTAATCGAAAGCCTAGGTGGAGCTATACCCATCTTACCTATACTCTTTGCAAACACACAAGGGGTAGGGCCCTAAGGAAGGAGCTAGGGGTGGTTTAAACACAACTGCTCAGTTCCTCTCAGAGAATGCTCATATTAGAACAGGGGCTTTTGGTCCATTTAGAAACTACAATGATGCATTTCACTTTCTCCATCGGCAATTGTTTATTACATTTCCGACCTCATCACTAGTACTCCAGGACCTGAGATGTATAGCACTTGCCCTGACCTGTATCATTAACTAAACTTTACTACTACTACTGTTTATTAGTGTGCACACGTTCTTAAATGCTATACTAACCATATGTTAGTGTGCCCAGCCTTTCCAGTTGTTTCCTCCCAGTAAAATCAGTAGATTATCAGAGCAGGGCAGCACTAAGACCTTCCTGTGTTCTACATTAACAATAATAAACTAGGATGTTGAGACAGATTACCGTGGTCGAGAGATGAAGAGCGAAAGAAAGGGAGACAGTAACAAGCGCAATGTGGTGGAAAATAGAGAGCTAGAACGGGGGGAAGAGAATACAAACAAGATGCTGATGATTATAAGGGAAAAGGTTTGCAGTGTTTGATGTTTATATTAAGTATTTTTCTGTTGTCTGACTCTGCATGTTTCATATTAGGACTTCCCTTTCCAAACTAAAGAAACCTATGCCTGCTGCAAACCTTCATGACGTAGAGTCTCTCGTGTATCTCTGACATGATGAATATGAGCAAACTCAGAGCGGGAATGAGCCAGAGGCTAACTGCCCGTAAAAACAATACTGTCCCTTCCTCCTGCTTGACCTCCCTCCATCCTTCTTCCTGCTCTCCTCCAGTCCACTTACTTCTTACTCTCATAGCTAGCAAAGATGTCTTCAAAGGCCTCTAGTGGGCGCTCGTCAGAGTGATCAAAGTAGAAATCGAGCATAGAAGCCCGTCTGTGGAGGGGAGAGAACAGCACACGGCGTCACCCAGGGGCAGGGGAGAAAACGCAGGGGCCAGGATGACATGAAGGAGGATTCATTCCACCATAGAGATATTATTGCATGGATTTGATTCTATGGATTTGACAGAGCTTGCGTCATACAAGCGACCAGGAAGCACACATGGGAGCCAACTGTTTCATTCAGTTCCATTTACCGGGGGACTAGTGGGAGTTCTATTTGGCTCCCAGTACAGATACACTTCCTGAACAATCTTATGATTTATAATCATGATAACACTGTCTGATCCTGCTTCATGTAATCCTAGGCGCTGGGACACCAGATCCCACAGTACAGGTGCTCACCCTTTCATTTGTCATCTTTGTGACAAATGGATTTCTTAAAAATACTTTTACAAATAAAATGGAGATTGATGACCAAATCACAACGTGTTCTCTGTGAGAGAGGCCCCCCAATCAGGGACTAGTAAGGGGCTTGTTATTGTAAGGCAAACTGATTGAAGTTATTCTGGTTCATCCTAAATACAAATCTTTTGTCTGTATAGTATAGATTCAGTGAGATGACTTGGTCTTGGATCAAGGTAGTCGGGTTTGTGCATTTAAAGTGGATTTCTGATGGAAAACTGAGGCATTGCCCGTGGGCTTTAACGCCAAAGGCACTCTGGTAGATTGTAATCACTGTGAACACCTGCCGTTGTGCCTCAGGGGAGAGAGAGAGAGAGACCCATCTGTCAATCACGACATCACACCCAAAACAGTAGAGGAAGATGGCCCATTTCACAACGCTACCAGAGTATATCTCAATTTCCACATTAACATACTATCTAGTACGCATGGCGAGGGCCAGCCATTTTTTGTGACCATGTGACCTAACAGGAAAAACACACGAGGGCCCTATGCATGGGCAATACATCACTTCTTTCTAAGTGGTACAGAAATGTGGATACTGGGACAAATGTTTCCCTTCTTCCCTGTGTGTCCCTCTCCGTCAGAGGTCTGTGCCTTACCGGTACATCCTTTCTACAGGCGTGTTGGACCTCTGCAGCTCCCCCAAAGGAGTCCTGGAAGTGGGGCGCTGCACACCTGTTAAACACAAACCAACATCAGACACACATATAGGTTCTAAAAAGACGAAAAGACTGCACCACATGACTCCTGCCTGTCAGAAATCAGAATAATCCAGTTGAGTCCTTCCAGGGGCCATTTCCCTGCTTTGTTTTTCCTTGATTCAATTTAATACCATTAATCCCTATAAAAATACCCTCTTACGTCAATGGGCCACTTTTCTCATCTAGTCAACACAAAACTTCTGGCGGATAATGACTGAAGCTTGCAGGGAAAAACCTGACATTTCAAAAGCCTCATGTTTCCCCCCCCCCAAGCCCTGCTAAACTAATTAAGCTAACACAAGTAAGCCTACTGCAATTATTGGTTACTGTGCATGTTACAGTTCAGGTAGTACAGTTCTAACTCTGAGACATGGCTGTAGACTCCTATAGTGTCTAAAGCATGTGTACACCTATACAATCAGCCGCCCATTGTACCACTGCTCCCAGCTGTACACGCACTGTACCACTGCTCCCAGCTGTACACGCACTGTACCACTGCTCCCAGCTGTACACGCACTGTACACGCACTGTACTACTGCTCCCAGCTGTACACGCACTGTACTACTGCTCCCAGCTGTACCCGTACCTGCGGTCTTGGCAGCCCAGCGACGTCCAGCCTCGTTGAAGGCAGCCATCCCCCTGATGGTGGCTCGCAGGATGCCCCAGCGGAACATGGCCACAGGGTCCATCCCGATCAGCTGACGCACGTAGGCCCGGTCACTGCTGCGCAGTAGAGCCACAATGTCTGGACGCATGTGGTCCGTATTCTTCTCCCGGAAGTCCTGCCAGGAGAGTCACAAGGAGACGGTTAAGGATGTTGAGGCCATTTTAGAGTCGCCGCTAAGATTATTAACGCACTGAACAATAATTAGATGTCAGTAACAATGAACAGTTACACAAATGCAAGAAGCCTCGCCCAACCCCCTAGACATTACATGATAGTAAACACGGAGTCTGACTATGTTGGTGGGTGGTTGTCCATCCCTACCTTGATCTGGTATTTGACTTTCCCAGCAAAGTGGTGGATGACAAAGGCAGGCTCCATCACAGGCGTGGGCACAAAGTACTTATTCTCCTGGTGCTGCTGCTTAAACTTGGCCAGCAGGGTCTTATCAGTGGCATGGGGGAAGCTGAAGAGCAGGAGAGAAAATGGAGGGCGTGAGAGAAGGGGGGATACGTATACCGTTTGAACCTGCATCTCATCTAAAATGTCATTTATTGCCGCTTACAGGCAACGATGTAGCAAAGCAAATCTTTAGGCTGCAGTCACTTCTGGCACATGAAGATCAACACATTTTTGGCAGCGTGAAGTCCTTACTTGCTCTCCTCATCCAGTAGGTACAGGAGACCAGTGGGCTTCTTGCTGATGAGGTGGATGCAGCCCACGTTGTCAGTGTAGTCTATGTTGTGCCAGGTGATGCCCTCCGCCTGGTACTCCTCCTGTAACGGACCAATAACACGGTCAGAGCTAAAGACATAGGATCAGCTCTGTTATACTGTCCTTATGGCACCATAGGGCCAACTCACCTGCTCAAGTTTGAAGATGTGCTGGTTGAAGTAATACTGAAGCTGCTCGTTTGCATAGTTGATACAGAACTGCTCAAAGCTGTTGGTCTCAAAGTCCTCAAAGCCAAATATGTCCAGGACCCCTATTGACAAACACTGGAACAGAACAAATACATACAGTAGGTCAGTTCGAAATGTAGGTAAGATGGCCTAATAATGTCACCAATATCATACTAGAGCTCTGGTTAGTTGATTCTTTTTTTTTGTTATTTGCGTAAAAATATACTTTTTTCTAGTTATTTCTGGAGAACTACCGACATGTCTGGCCTTGACAATGACGAAACATGGAGAGGGGAACTCTAAGCTGCATTCCTAGGTCTGTGCTGTGTGTGTGTGTGTGTTCTCTTACCGGGACAGATTCCTCCATGTCTTTCTTGTTGAGCAGTGCATGATTGATGCGCAGGACAATCCAGTTGAACAGTGCACTGTACAGAGACTTGGCCATGGAGTCTCTCGCAGTGATGGCCTGAGAGACAGAATGGGAGAGAGACAGAGAGAAGGGTGAATGGGAGTAGACCGACGCACAATGATCCCAAGGAAGAAATCCAGCAAGATAATGATAGGCCCTGAATATCAGTCTATGGTTGCCTACCTCACTGTGGCTGTAGGGCAGAATCAGCTTGTCATTGACTGTCACCGTTTTCCTCTTAGTTAGTGCCTCGACCAGCAACTCCTCTTCCACCTGGGAGGTCACACAGAGAGATGACATTACACTCACAATTCTCAAAGCTTGCGACATTACTAGGGACCAAAAATACATACATTTAGTGGAGAGGAGGCTTCCTGTATAATCATTGGGGAGAACCAGGCTTCGTCAGTGGACAATAATAGAACACATTCACTGTTTGGGGATGAAACGGATAACCAGCCACATGTTCAGATTTTTACAAAGCTCTAAACTCAACTACATTTGTCTCAGTGGACCACTAAGACAAATGTAGTTGGGCCCATTTGAACTGTCTCCCTATAGCAGGGATAAGTTTGTCATTTTAGATCATAATAAATTAACATGGGGCCTGATCCTAGATCACAGCACTCCTACACAGACGCTTAGCTTATTTTTTTAATTTTTTTTTGCTGAATCAGTGTTCCCACACATACTGCATCCCTCCAGGACCCAGAGTAAAGACTACTCGCTCATTGATGTGTAGACAGGAGCAGCAGAGCCATTGTTACCTTGAGCAGGTCTGAGAGGGTAGCAAGGACTTCCGGTGGTCCCACGTCCAGTCCCTCGTCTCGGCCTGTAGACGTCTTCCTGTACGTCACGTTGCCCAGGTACAAGATGGCCGACAGCACAGAGAAGATCCTGCAGCAGACAGACGTGTCATTATCATAGAACCACAATGAATAGAACAGGCCTTCCTTCTACAGTATTTCTATTTTTCTGCCATATTGGATGCACATTACTGCCAACTACTGGAACAACTGCATCAGAGGAAAGGGTTGTCTGGCTACGTTTGGGCAGGAGATTCAAGTGGATCCAAGTAACGCCAACCGACTACAGCATACGCAAATCTATATGACCCATTCGCATTAGACAGCCAATTAATGGATCAAATGGGGTGTGGTGCCCTTGAAGTAGTGGAGATTGACTGCCCATTGGCATGTTCACTCACTGTTTCTTAGTGGCAGACAGGAAGCCCACCATCTCCATGGCCTGCTGCAGCCTCTCAAAATCATGACGCAGGTCTTCTTCATCTTCGATCTTAAAGTTTTCCTGCACAGAGACAGGAGAATGGGGAGAGCAGTTCATTAACATGCAGCGCACATATGGGCAAGAAACTAGGAGAACAGAGCATATGCAGGCCATTCACTGCATAACAATGACACCGCATACCAGGTTTACTACCACTGAATCAGATGGGGAATGTTACCTTGAGCTAGTTCAAGTACAGGGAAAGAGATTATTAAGACATGCGGAACCCAGGAATAGAATGAGAATCAGGGTACAAAGGATTATACAGTTTAACTCGGAAGTTTACATACACCTTGGCCAAATACATTTAAAAATCCGTTTTTCACAATTCCTGACATTTAATCTGAGTACACATTCCCTGACTTAGGTCAGTTAGGATCACCACTTTATTTTAAGAATGTGAAATGTCAGAATAGAGAATTATTTATTTCAGCTTATTTCTTTCATCACATTCCCAGTAGGTCAGAAGTTTACATACACTCAATTAGTATTTGGTAGCATTGCCTTTACATTGTTTAACCTGAGTCAAACGTTTTGGGTAGCCTTCCACAAGCTTCCCACAATAAGTTGGGTGAATTTTGGCCCATTCCTCCTGGCAGAGCTGGTAAAACCGAGTCAGGTTTGTAGGCCTTGCTCGCACACGCTTTTTCATGTTCTATAGGATTGAGGTCAGGGCTTTGTGATGGCCACTCCAATACCTTGACTTTGTTGTCCTTAAGCCATTTGCCACAACTTCGGAAGTATTCTTGGGGTCATTGTCCATTTGGAAGACCAATTTGCAACCAAAATGTAACATCCTGACTGATGTGGATATGTTGAAGCAACATCAAGACAATTTCCGTCCTCATGATGCCATCTATTTTGTGAAGTGCACCAGTCCCTCCTGCAGCAAAGCACCCCCACAACATGATGCTGCCACACCCGTGCTTCACAGTTGGGATGGAGTACGATCTTTGTCCCCATGTGCAGTTGCAAACCGTAGTCTGGCTTTTTTATGGTAGTTTTGGAGCAATGGCTTCTTCCTTGCTGAGCTGCCTTTCATGTTATGTCAATATAGGACTCGTTTTACTGTGGATAGGTACTTTTGTACCTGTTTCCTCCAGCATCTTCACAAGGTCCTTTGCTGTTCTTCTGGGATTGATTTGCACTTTTTGCACCAAAGTACGTTAATCTCTAGGAGACAGAACGCTTCTCCTTCCTGAGCGGTATGACGGCTGCGTGGTCCCATGGTGTTTATACTTGCGTACTATTGTTTGTACAGATGAGTGTGGTACCTTCAGGCATTTGGAAATTGCACCCAAGGATGAACCAGACTTGTGGAGGTCTACAATTTTTTTTCTGAGGTCTTGGCTGATTTCTTTTGATTTTCCCATGATGTCAAGCAAAGAGGCACTGAGTTTGAAGGTAGGCCTCGGAAGCTTCTAAAGCCATGACATTTCAGAGCTGTTTAATGGCACTTAGTATAAGTAACCTTCTGACCCACTGGAATTGTGATACAGTGTATTATAAGTTAAATAATCTGTGAGTAAACAATTGTTGGAAAAATGGCTCGTGTCATGCAGAGTAGATGTCCTAACCGACTTGTCAAAACTATAGTTTGTTAACAAGAAATTTGTAGAGTGGTTGAAAAACAAGTTTTAATGCCTCCAACCTAATTGTATGTAAACTTCTGAATGTAGTTAAGGGACGATAATAAAAGGAACTGTACAGAAGAGAACACCGCAGAAAATCAGATCAGTACCTAGGGAACTAACTAATGGGGATGTGGCTCTAGATTTAGTAGTGGTGTATACAGTAACTGGATATATACTGCTTGAGGTAGAGAAATACATGTACTGTGCTAAGAAAAACATTACTAGTGTAGTGTAACTACGTAAAACCAGTGTGTGTGTGTGTCATTGCTGAGGGGAGGATGGCTCATAATAATGTCTGGAACGGAGTGAATGGAATGGCATCAAACACATGGAAACCATGTGTTTGATGTTGATAACTTTCCACTCCAGCCATTACCACTTGCCCGTCCTCCCAAATGAAGGTACCACCAACCTGTGTGTGTGTGTGTGTGTGTGTGTGTGTGTGTGGTACCTGCTTGAGGTAGAGGTAATCTTCAGGCTGCAGGAGTTTGAACTCCCTGCGCTCCTCCTCGGACGCTCCCACCAGTAGATAGTAAAACACATGGTAGTTCCTACAGGAACACAAAACCATGTTTAGTGCGTTCAGTAAAATTTGTTTTGCGTGTGGATACAGTGTGGTTTTCGGCTTTATATTTTGTTATTTGGTGAAGGTGATATATTTTAAGGTGGCAATAAATAAATCATTCAATTAATTTTAAAAACATGCTTCTTATATTGAGAAATAAATAGCTTTTTATTAGTACACATACACATATTTAGCAGATGTCACTGTGGGTGTAGCGAAACACTTGTGTTCCTAGCAATCAGAAGTCAACACTGCGGTAGTATTAGTTTCCACCACCCAACATTTACTCTGTGTCTATAAGGTGCAAGCCTAGTAATGAGCGGGAATGCTGCTATCAGTTGTTCCAGTCTTGCCATCAGGTGGCCGGTCAGCTTGCATTGTTGTAAAACCACACGGACATAATGAGTTTCCATGTTTACTACTGAGTCTCGCTGACATCACACACACAGGCAGACGTGATCAAAACAGAAGCTCATTTCAACAGACGTGTTGGCATATGAGTAACATGAGTAGTGCATGATACTATAATACTACAACTCCTGTAACTACAACTCAGACACATCTAGTGAGAACAAGGGTAAACATTCTGTTTATAGGCTATACCAACCCCAACCAAAGCATTTGTAGTAGAAATAGTAGCACTTTTTAGTTTACCTTTATTTAACTAGGCAAGTCAGTTAAGATCAAATTCTTATTTTCAATGACGGCCTAGGAACAGTGGGCTAACTGCCTGTTCAGGGGGCAGAACGACAGATTTGTACCTTGTCAGCTCGGGGATCCGAACTTGCAACCTTTCGGTTACTAGTCCAACGCTCTAACCACTAGGCTACGCTGCCGCCCTACTACGGTGCTAGTCACGGGTAAATAAATTATACATTTCATTTTTATTCCTCAAAAAAATAGAGTCAGTTCACACATTGATGCAACTCTTTGGCACATATTCTGTCTGGGTAAAAAGTTAGCTCTGTGTCTAGGCCCGAAAGTCACCCTTGGACATGGCATGTTAACTGAATATGAAAAAGGCACCCAGGGGATCGTCCCTCTGTTTGTACAGAGGGCCTCCACAGGTCAATAGGGGTCAAAGATCATGACCCCTGCTGTTGCCCTTTACCTCTCATTCTTTTCTCTGGAGACCAGGCGAGACTTCTCCAGGAGATACTTCTCCACGATTGCCCTGAGAATGAGAGAGAGAGGAGAGGGGCGAGGTGAAAGGGGAGAGGGGAGAGAGAATGAAAACATCAATCAAGTCACACTGGAGTTAGTCTGGTCCTTTCACTTGGCTCTGTGTCTCGTGTTCGTGTGTACGTGCGTGCACGGGCGAGTTCATGTGTAAGGGTCGTAAAAGCGGGATGGTAGTGACTGAGGAGGAGGGGAAGCAAAGGCAGATGGTCAGTGGAACAATAAAGACTTGAACAAAGAGTCCAGATATGGACAGCCTTAGCAGGGTGCATAGTGGCATGGTCATGTTAACGTGCATCAAAATAGCCACTACGAGCAAGAGTTTGAAACGGCTCTAATTAAATTTCAGGCATATGGAAAACATTAAGCTAATCTTCCTGTTTATTGACAAACTAAAAATAGAGTGTCAGGGCAATGGCTGAGTGGTGTGTGTATATTAACCCCTTACATTCGTGGAAATTGACCTACATGGATAGGGCCAAAATGAAATGTTTCTAGCAGAATAACTATAAAAAGCATACATACCATGGTATAAATTGAAAGGGAAACACTTGATGGGGAAAATGATCAGACCAAAAGTTCACCTGACAAGACTGAATCTAAAATATTACACTTGATTTTGTGCATTTTTACATATCCTGTACTTTTCACAGCATTTGTCAGTATAACATAAGAGTAGTCATTGAAATTGAGGTAGGTGGTACAAGATAATAAAAAACTAGGGTTTGAGTGAGGTCTAACTAGTGTCTCCAAGTGGCCACACACCTCTCCAAGCTGGGCACAGTTCCTAAGTCATTTCAGTACACTTATGATTCAAGGAGAGAGCCTTCAACTATAAGGTGCTTTTAGCTCTTCTAACTTTGCCGTTGAGGAAGTGAAGCAAGCACAGTTTTGTTTGGAACACAGCCCTGCGTCCCCACCGGCACACAATTACTGTCGTTGTTTACGCAATCCAAAAAACATTTCATTATAAATCTCAATCTGGGTCCGGTGGGCATCATGGCTAGCTAGCTAAGTTATAAAATACGATCTTATAGTGTTATGCTTTCAAAAAGGCACTTCAGACCGATTGTACATTTTGGTCCGCACAGAATGGAGTCGTGAGTGCATTCACGTGCGTGTTCCACGGATACTTTTCTGCACAATACAAACAAACACAGGCTCATTGTGTTCAGGACAACCCAGGGTATAATGCATGTCATCCTCGCAACTGTGGAGCAAACAGTGATCATCAAGGTTGATACTGTAAATGACATGAGTTTTCAAAACATGGAAATGAGAAGTACACATTTGGACTTCTAGGTGTGTGGTTTTGCTTGTACGACGTCAAGCGGTATTCATTATAATGCTCAACGTCTCATCTTTCGGAACAGACTCCTCTCGACGTAGAGAATTTCCCCACACTCGGATAACAAATGAGGAAAAGTAGCGCAATTAGCAGGCCTTTTCGTCATTTGTGGCATCTTCCTGTTACGCGTGCGGTGCTCAAGTTTATAACGTCCGTTAGTCAAAACCCATACAGCGCTTTGGAGCGGAAAACCTGAGCTCTGACGTGTATAGCATGTTATCGTACAGCCACTGTGTTCCAATGTAGGCACTTCTCAAAGACAATCTGGCATTTTCAACTGTTTACAGGATGACAGGTGCTGTGAGTGGCAAGGGTTAACACTAGTAGCTCAGGCAGGCAGAATGCCCAGTGCTGGGCATGGAAACTTCACTAACTGGCCCGCTGACTCTTTATAGAGCTGATCTAATAGAAAGCAATGCCAGGCCAGAATGTGTACTAATGCATTACCACAACCAAGCTAAGGGGCTACTGCCTATGATACATTATCTTCAGAGGCCCTTGTGAAGAACGACTTACAGGAGCAATTAGGGTTAAGTGCCATGCTCAAGGGCACAGATTTTTCACCTAGACGGACCAGGATTCGAACCGGTTACTGGCCCAACACTCTTAAATCACTACGCTACAGTACATGCGTTCCTCTGCTGCTCCATTCACTGCTGCTCAGCAAGCCATTGTTCAGCAGAACGTCAGCAACTGTTTAGCTGTAATCAATGGCGTCGGACTGACAGACCGAGACCCTCAACTACAAGCATAACAAGCTCAACCAGTACTACTACAGCTCAGCCACTGAAGTCTCAATGGCAACATTTCAGCCATCTATATTCAATTACTTGGACCCCTCTCAAGCTAAGCAATTCAATAAAAGCAATGTGTCCCTGTTTTAGGTTGCCTGACAACTCAAACTAAATTATTCCGCTGCTCTATGTTCGCTACATACTTCAGTTTGACACTGCCATCGTTGAAGTCGTTTGTGGTGCTGCAGGATTGTTTTGAGAATACAGATTATTTATGTTCAAAAGATTAATCCACCCAGGACTCCTCCATCTACATTGAGGAATATAGATGGTCAGTCACAGGCTTCATTAGGAAATGTATTGATGTTTTACCCACAACAACAATCCGGACATGCCACAACCAAAAACCCTAGATAAACAGAGATATCCATACAATGGTGAGAGCTCGTACTGCAGCATTCAATGTCAGCAAAATGAACCCTGATGACTTGGTGGCGCGCGACATGTACAAGGAAAGCAGGTATGAGCTTCGCAAATCCATTAGGGACACAAAGACCATACAGACTCTTGAATTGATGTTCGAGAACTCAGACCCGCTTCACATATGGCAAGGACTACAAGGGCAAATCCAGCCGTGCGGTGCCCACCGAAGCCTCCCTCTCAGAAGCACTTAACACTTTCTATGCTCACTCCCTGCTCCAGACGACCAGGTGCTTTTGCTCTCAGAGGCCGACGTGAGGAAAACTCAAGACTTGAATGCTCACATAGCCGATGGCCCAGGTGGCATCCCTGGCCAAAAAAAAGTGACATGCCCAAATGACTATCACCCCTCAGTGTGTGCTGACCAGCTGGCGGGCATCTTCTCAGACATTTTGAACCTGTCCCAGGAGGCTATAGTCCAACTGCTTCAAGACCACCACCATTGTCCCAGTGCCCAAGAAAGAAAATAAAAAAATGTGACATGCTCAAATGACTGTCACCCCGTCGCACTCACCTCGGTCATTATGGAGTGCTTCAAAAGGCTGGTCATGGCACACAAGGCACACTGGACCCAATAATTTGCCTACAGATTCACAGAAAATGCCATTTCTATCACTATTCACACAGCCATAACACAATAACTCCTGTGTGAGAATGCTTTTTATTGACTACAGTTCAGCATTCAACATTATTGTTACCTCCAAGCACGACACCAAGCTCAGAACCCTGGGTCTGGACACCACCCTCTGCAACTGGATCCTGGACTTCCTGACGGGTAGACCACAGGCCGAGAGGATTCGCAACACCTCCTCCACACTTTCTTAACACAGGGGCCCCCCAAGGGTGTATCCTCAGTCTTCTGCTGTACAATGTACACCAACGACTGCGTGACATTTCACGAAATTTGGCATGCCGCCCCCGGGTCCTCTCCAAATACTACCGCCGTGCCATGACCATTTGCATCATTGCCTCGTACGGGATTTGCTTGGTCCACGAATGCAAGGCCCAGTACATCACTGGCACGCAGCATCAAGGACCCCCATACACAAGCTGTTCTCTCCCTTATCGGCAGGCTGACTGTATAGGAGCAGGAGGTCTGAAACCGTCTCAGGGCCTGTTGGTTTCTACAAGCCATCAGACTGCTGAACACTTGAACTGACCATTGGTCTCAAGGGCCAATCAGAATGGTTAGAATGTGTTCCTGTTCTGAAAATCGTTGGGAGACTCCGACGCATTGCGGAGAAGAAACGAACGTCTATGGGCATGGTGTAGCGTTTGTAATATCTTCACTGAAACGTTTGGAAGCAGCGCCTCTGTTAGAGAGGAAATGACAGAGCAGAGCAGTGTGTGACGCAGGCGGTAACCAGAGAGACTGCAGGCAGAGAGAGGAAGGAGGCTCTGCTTTAACTTGGGCCAGCAGGCTTCAAACAGAAACAACCTAAGACAACTAATACACTTCTCACTAGCCTTGTATGGTATGATGGAAGTAACAGCCGCTGTCTGCTGTCACGGAGGTTTCTGCTAGTCACATTACAGTTCTACTGAATTTCAACGGTAACTGCCTTGTGGCTGCCTTTGAGTGCCGGTGTGTGAGTGTGCTGATGAGGATGTTGTTTGTGTTGAAGGGGCAGAGTACGGTGTGGGTGTGTGTGTTATAAAGTTTTACAAACATACTCAGGAACATCCACACAGGAGGAATGTAGTGTGTGTTTACAGGGTTACTCAGACAGACAGAGGATTGACTGTGTCATCACAACACAGTGTGGGCCAACCGTCAGTACTCACCCTCTCACCACCCCGCTCTCCAAGTAGTTGACCTGGATGAACTTCCCAAAACGGCTGGAGTTGTTGTTGTGGGCCGTCTTGGCATTCCCAAACGCCTGGTAGAAAGAGACCGAGAGAGAGGTCGAGATGGTTACTTTCACTGTGTGGACCATAAAATGAGTCTAGTTAAGAAATAGGAATAACTACACTTATGCTAATACTGGGGCTATTAGAAGCTGCCAATGTTACCAACAACAGTCTGCTCAGAATGACAACACACGGGCCTCAGAGTCCAGTAGTCAACACTAAATGAAAACAGCAGCTGAGAGACGGGGGGGATGACGACTCCTCACTTTCCCTCCCTTCACCCTCCTTTCTTCTCTCTTGCAGAAGTCCAGGGGATGACACTAGGCCAGTGAGACTGCTGAGGGTATGGGGGGACTTAGGTCTAGAAGCCTCCCCCCAGCCAGGGACACAAACCCAGCCCTGCCACCAGTCTGAATGGGGAGCCCTGTTTGCGCACACAGGCAACAAAAGGCAGCCACAGGGGAAGTTGAGTCAGTGCATTTTAAATAGGAGCCACATTGTACAGGGAGCAGTCTGAATTTGATACAGTGGTGGTTGAATAGATTTAGAGGGGAGGGGGTCCTCAAAGAGGGGGTAAGATTCCTTACAGTGAACCGTTGACCCATTTCCACTGTTCCAATAGAGTGGCTGCCTGGGTATTATGCAGTCTTTACCTATTGCTCAATTTATGAGCAGAAATACACTCACTATATCAACTTGAGCTCCAGGATGAGTGCTGCTGGAAGAATAATAAACTACATTTTTTTGAGGGCACAGAAAATAGTTGGAACTTTAGGAAAATAACTAAAACTTGAAGCAAATAGAGTGTAGAAGCAGGAGTTGACAGTGGGGAGACGAAAAGTCTGTCTGAAATGTCATCATCCATGGCCAGGATTATGTGGTTTAACATGAACCTGTTGGACTCCTCTTTCCCAGGAGACTGTATCCTCATGCTAGTGTGTGTCAATGTATGGTTGTGTGTGTTACTGAGGGGGCGATCACATTGACACAGGGCCAGGTTAATTAAGGCACTGTCAGCTGGCATTGACCACCCATCCGTCTGAATGGTGCCTAGTGTTGTCAAACGGTTGTCCCAGGGTGAAGGCTAGCAGACCCTGGGAACGCTTCCCTGTGCTCAGTCTCTCTGCCATGGAGGGAATGCTAAAATGTGTCACAGCACCATTCACATTCAAACAGCCCTCTATGCAGCCTTTGTGATTGGTTGAGAGGCACATCAGTTAAGAGGAAGTGGCTCAACGGCTTGGCTACCCAAGCAGAGCGAAATAAAAGGCTGACCCCCCCCCTTTTTGTTAAATGGAGAAAGAGGGGGTTAAGAGAAAGCAGATGGAGAGAGAGCAAGGGGATTGGGGGAACAGAGCGAGGAAAAGCAAAGGTAGAAGATCGAAAGAGGAAGAGAAAGGAGGGGGAGATGATTTTAAGATTCCACAGTGTTAAGCGAGAGTGTACACACACATTTAATATACGACGCCTGACTGTCTTGACTGGCTCCTTTTTCTAGCGTTCCCTGGCAGCCGGCCCCCCTGTATATTTCCACTACAGAAGCCCAAGGCTCAGTTCCCCATTCAGTCCCTTAGCGGGCCACCTCAGACTTACCACTTCTCCTTACTAATCACAGCCTTACACGCTAATCGTCATTGTACGGACAGGCATCTCAGAAGAAAGATCCTTGGTTTAAATGACTGATATTTGTTTCCCAGTATCACCGCCAGGCTCTGACCTCACAACCACTTGGCTACATGCACAATAGATTCCTAAGCTGCTTATTACGACGAACATTTCCACATTCATAGGAAATGCATTGACACTAAGAGTCAGGCTCTATCTGCATAACCTGAGGCTGATATGTGATAGCACCAATACCACAACAACCAAAATGGTACTTACGAGAATAATGACAAAACACTAAATTATATATAAATAAAATAAATAAATAAATAAATAAATAAATAAATAAACCACACACACACACACACACACACACACAGTGCCTTGGGAAAGTATTCAGACCCATCGACTTTTTCCACATTATGTGAGACATTCTAAAATGGACTAAATAAAACATCTCAGCCATCTACACACAACACCCCATAATGATAGTGAAAACAGGTTTGATTATTTTTAATAAATTAGCAAAAATTAATTAACAAATATCCATATTTACATAAGTATTGACACCCTTTGCGATGAGACTCAAAATTGAGCTCAAGTGCATCCTGTTTCCATTGCTCATCCTTGAGATGTTTCTACAACGTTTCCACCCGAGGTAAATTCAATTGATTGGACACGGTTTGGAAAGGCACACACCTGTCTATATAAGGTCCCACAGATGTGCATGTCAGAGCAAAAACCAAGCCATGAGGTTAAACAAATTGGCTGTAGAGCTCTGAGACAGGATTGTGTCGAGGTACAGATCTGAAGAATGGTAGCAAAAACAATCTAAGCAGCATTGAAGGTCCCCAAGAACACAGTGGCATTCTTAAATGAAAGAAGTTTGGAAACACCAAGACACTTCCTAGAGCTGGCTGCCCGGCCAAACCGAGCAGTCGGGGGAGAAGGGCCTTGGTCAGGGAGGTGACCAAGAATCAGATGCTCACTCTGACAGAGCAAGATGGGAGAACCTTCCAGAAGGACAACCATCTCATCAGCACTCCACCAATCAGGCCTTTATGGTAGATTGGCCAGACGGAAGCCACTCCTCATTAAAATGCACATGACACACCCTCACTTGGAGTTTGCCAAAAGGCACCTAAAGGACTCAGACCATGAGAAACAAGATTTTCTGGTCTGATGAAACCAAGATGGAACTCTTTCCGGAATGTCAAGCGTCATGTCTGGAGGAAACCTGGCACCATGGGTGGCAGCATCATGCTGTGGGGATGTTTATCAGCGGCATGGACTGGGAGACTATTCAGGATCGCGGGAAAGATGAATGGAGAAAAGTACAGAGATCTTTGATGAAGTCCTGAGCACTCTGGAGCAGGTTCTCAGACTGGGACGAAGGTTCCCCATCCAACAGGAAAACGACCCTGAGCACACAGCCAAGACAACGTAGGAGTCGCTTCGGGACCAGTCTCTGAAAGTCCTTGAGTGGGCCAGCCAGAGCCCGGAATTCAACTTGATCGAACATCCCTGGAAAAACCTGAAAATAGCTGTGCAGCAACACTCCCCAGTCAACCTGACAGAGCTTGGGAGGATCTGCAGAGAAGAACGGGAGAAACTCCCCAAATACAGGTGTGCCAAGCTTCTAGCATCATACCCAAGAATACGAGAGGCTGTAATTTCTGCCAAAGGTGCTTCAACAAAGTACTGCGTAAAGGGTCTGAATACTTATGTAAATGTGATATTTCAGTATTACATTTTAATAAATTTGCAAAACTATTTAAAAAAAAAAAGTAATAACAAGTTTTTGTTTTGTCATTATAGGGTACTGTGTGTAGATTGTTATGCCCCCCTCATCAATTTCATCCATTTTAGAAAAGGCTGTAACTTAGCAAAAATGTGGGGAAAAAGTCAAGGGGTCAGAATGCCTGCATGCTGGCTCCCCACACACTCAACCAGTCCAAAGTTGACACACCTACTCATTCAAGGGTTTTTCTTTATTTTTTACTATGTTCTACATTGTAGAATAATAGTGAAGACATCAACATTATGAAATACATATGGAATCATGTAGTAACCAAATAAGTGTTAAATCAAAAGATTGTATATTTGAGGTTCTTCAAAGTAGCCACCCTTTGCCTTGATGACACCTTTGCACACACTTGGCATTCTCTCAACCAGCTTCATGAGGTAGTCACCTGGAAAGCCTTTCAATTAACAGGTGTGCCTTGTTAAATGGTCTTTTACCAAATAGGGCAAACTCCACATTATGGCAAGAACAGCTCAAATAAGCATTACTTTAAGACATGAAGATCAGTCAATCTAGAGAATTTAAAGAACTTTGAAAGTTTCCTCAAGTTCAGTTCAACTCTGCTGCAGACGATAAATTCATTACTCGCCAGCCTCAGAAAATGCAGCCCAAATAAATGCTTCAGAGTTCAAGTAACACACGCATCAGAGACTGCGTGAATCAGGCCTTCATGGTCGAATTGCTGCAACACCAATAAGAGAGACTTGCTTGGGCCAAGAAACACGAGCAATGAAACACGAGCAGTCCTTTGGTCTGATGAGTCCAAATTTGAGATTTTTGGTCCCAACCACCGTGTATTTGAGAGACTCAAGAGTAGATGAACAGATTATCTCCGCATGTGTGGTTCCCACTGTGAAACAGAGGTGGTAGTGTGATGGTGCTTTGCTGGTGCCATGGTCTGATTTATTTAAAATTCAAGGCACACTTAACCAGCATGGCTACCACAGCATTCTGCAGCGATACACCATCCCATCTGGTTTGTGCTTAGTGGGAGTATCATTTTGGTTTTTCAACAGGACAATGACCCAACACACCTCCAGGCTGTGTTAGGGCTATTTGACCAAGAAGGAGAGTGGTGAGTGCTGCATCAGATGACCTGGCCTCCACAAATCACCCGACCTCAACCCAATTGAGATGGTTTGGGAGGACCGCAGAGTGAAGGAAAAGCATTCCAGGTGGAGCTGGTTGAGACAATGCCAAGACTGTGCAACGCTGTCATCAAGGCAAAGTGTGGCTACTTTGAAGAATCTCAAAATATATTTTGAAATGTTTAACACTTTTGGTTACTAAATGATTCCATATGCGATATATCATAATGCTGATATCTTCACTATTATTCCACAATGTAGAAAACAGTAAAAATAAAAACCCTTGAATGAGTAGATGTGTCCAACTGGTAGTGTGTGTGCGCACACACACGGCAAAGCAATGCCCCACCCCAGGCCAAAAGGGATTTTCCAAGGGCGGGAAAAACCAAGCATGGAAGCGAGCGCACTCTTAACTACCAGGACCAGCACACACCACTCACAGCATGAAACCAAAATCACAAAACATAATTGAAAAACAAAATATTAAATAATCCCTTCCCCACCCTCACCCCTGATTGGAGGACCTCAAACGTTTATACTGTACATCATTTTTCCAACACTCATCAATTCCACCCTTCAGACAGTCACAGATCAACCCATCTTTCCCAATAAATCCTAATTCTACAATTTCCTCTCGCACTGCATTCCCCCATTGCGCCCAAATTGCCCCAAAAATAAACATTTTACCAAAAACCACAATATTTCCTACTGACTGGTCCTTTAAGTCCCCCATCAATACAGTTTGCAGATCCAACCGCACCCGGATATTATGGCATGACCACAATTCTTGGACCTGACTCCAAAAACAAGCCACCGGTGGACAGCACCAAAATATTAGGTTTCCGCGTGGCAGTCTGCACCGGTCTGACAGTTGAATACCCCATATACTGAGCATTCTTTCAAAGCGAGAATTGTTGTTTTGTATATCAATTCATAAAGCCGATGCCATGATTTTGGGACATTAAAAATCTGTTCAACTATTTGTAATTTTATGTGGCATAGTTGCCAACCCTCATGACCGTATGTGAAACTAATACATTTTACGATTTATTAAAAAAGTGATTATGACATTTTTTTATTTGTGGCAGACAAACAAATTAATTCATTTTTGTCTGTGGGACATTGATGCTAGTTAAATATAACTCTGCAACTTATCTTGTAGGTTTGGCCGTGCTACAGGTCATCTCTATGGCTAACCAGACAAAGGTATCCAGGCACAGGTCAACTGAGCATCCAATCATTCATTTTGTTATGCGACTGTATGTGTAGTGTTAGGCAGTGTTAGTGCTTAGAGAACATTGATGGGGATTCAGTACTGAAAGTGGCATGTGATAAGGGTCTCCCTGTGTGAATCACATCGAATTAGAATGATCATTTCTAACTGTGTGAATCACTATACATTGTGGGATATCATTGCACTGTAAAACTGTGCAGAAATCAATGCTGGAAAAGAACCCACCCTATCTCAGATAAACACGTTAACAGACCTTAGTAATCTTACAGACAAGCTGCACTCATTTGCCTTGAGTAGAAAATAAACAAAAAAAAGGGGTTGAATGCCAGGTCAGTGGAAATAAGAAAGAGATTTGATTGGAGAGGTCTCCGGTTAAATTGCTTCAATATGCATCTTCTCTACTGCAGTCAGAGGATGACTAGCCACATATTAGTACAGGACCCAGTGTACTGGAGCCAGGCAGGGCTGCAGGGAGTCTCGCTCCAATGCCATGGTTCACCAGACTGGTCCCATTTCCAGGAGCCACACCCAGGGCACCATATCAAGAAAGTCTGTGGTCAATGCCATGAATACTGTACAACTGGCCTGTTACTTGAGAACCTGTGCTGGTAACTTGGAAAATAAGACAGCCATTTATGTTCCTAACCGGAGAAGAGTCAACTAGTATGGTGTGCAAGAATACAAATATGACCTACAATATGAGCAAACAATCACACCCCTTGAGAGCTAGGCTAATTTGACGTAGCTGAGCTCACAGTAGATGAATGACAAATTGCTACGTAGCTGCTGATGAATGGCCAAAACAAAAGAACTGGTCTTACAGGAGCTGAGGCCATTGTGTGTCATGCCAGGGAGCCAGAGTCCCACACCACCAACCCACTGTAGTGCCACCGGGCATCCAGCCTAACCAAATATAGCCAAGGAAGAGTGAAAACGCAGGCAGGCTGGGAGATAAACAATAGGCACCCAGAATGGCCGCGACTCCTCTATACTTCCTGAGCAACAATGCGGCGTCTGTCGACACGCCTAGTGGGCCGATTGGCCAATGGCGAGGGGAGGCTCCTGCAGCTAGCTCTTCCTGTAGCATAAAACTGCTGCTTCCTGTTAGAGTCTGCAGTTTTAGCCCACTAATAAGAGGTTCCTGTCTCTGGGCTTGGAGACTGTGTGTGGCATGGGGTGGGTATGGTTGGTTAGACTGGCTCAGAGTCTGGTAGAACTTAAAACCTGGCTTAACTCTGGGCGTTCTGCTAGGCCGGCCCATCAGCCAATCAAATCAATGAACCAACTAATTTGTATTATCCAAAAAGAGGTCACATTTGAGTCCTACCAGCACTTGGCTGGTGGCTGTTGTTGAATTCCCACCCTGACATCAACATTGCATTTTAAAAGCCTGTAATATTTAATGAAGTAACCTTTAATATAGACATGGAAAATTCAATACATCAGATTTTGTAAATGAATAAAGACTTGCCAAAGTACCAACATTCAGACTTTTGTCCATCTGTGCACCCTTTGACTTCTAGGAAGATTTTCTCCCACTTAACCCAAACATGTCTCCAAGTTTTCACCATCATTGTAAAGCCCTAGTTATTTTGTTTCTATGACAGTCAGTTATGAAGATATTGTTGTTCTGTTTAATAAAATGTAACACGTAAAGTGTTGGTCCCATGTTTCATGAGCTGAAATAACATTTCCCAGAAATATTCCAGGCACAAAAAAGTAGTTTCTCAACAAAAAAAATAGCACAAATTTGAATACATCCCTGTTAGTGAGCATTTCTCCTTTATCAAGATAATCCATCCACCTGACAGGTGTGGCATATCAAGCTGATTAAACAGCTTGATCATTACACATGTGTACCTTGTGCTGGGGAAAATAAGACGATAAAATAAGACAATGCCACAGATGTCTCAAGTTTTTAGGGAGCGTGCAAATGGCATGCTGACTGCAGGATTGTCCACCATAGCTGTTGCTAGAGAATTGAATGTTAATTTCTCTACCATAAGTCGCCTCTCCAATGTTTTAGAAAATGTGGCAGTACGTCCATCCTGCCTCACAACCGCAGACCACGTATATGGTGTCGTGTGGGTGAGTTTTGCTGATGTAAATGTTGTAAACAAAGTACCCTATTGTGGCTGTGGGGTTATGGCATGTGCAGGTATAAGCTACGGACAACAAACACCGTTCCATTTTTTAAATGGCAATTTGAATGCACAGAAAAATTGTGACAAGATCATGAGGCCCATTGTCATGCCATTCATCCACCGCCATCAACAATGTTTCAGCATGATAAAACACTGCCCCATGTCACAAGGATCTGTAAAAAAATTCCCGGAAGCTGAAAATGTCCCAGTTCTTCCATGGCCTGCATACTCCCTAGACATGTCACCCATTGATCTGAATGAATGAATGAATGAATGAATGAATGTGTAGCCAACAAATGCTTATCTGTATTCCAAGTCATGTGAAATCAATAGATTAGGGCCAAATTAATTTATTTTTCGATTGACTGATTTCCTTATATAAACTAATTCAGGAAAATCTTTGAAATTGTTACATGTTGCTTTTAAATTAATTAATGTGATTAGTGACTCATTTCATTAATGATTACACAAAAACAAGCTTATATCTGAAATGTCAACAGAGCACTAAGCGTACCGCAAGCTTTATTTTATTAAAAGCCTTTCCCTTTTAATTTAGCTTGTGTCATGACAATTTTTGCTTTATAACTGTCGCAGATGACCACCACATGTAAAATTCTCAAAAGTTACTGCGAGAAAGTGGCAGTGATCTTAACAGAGCTCGATGCTTATTATGGGATGTGTTATGTTAGGGAACCTGAGATTTTGGATATAATGTTAATGCTATGTTAGAGAAAGATCCCGCTGAACGATTCAGAACATGAATAATCATATGTGTCTTGGTAAAAAGCCTTATAACGTAAGTGACATTTCCTCACAAAAGCACATTTTCCGACACCCTATAAACCAAACATTCGCTAGCTAGCTAACCAACAACCATAATGTATTTGAAAGAAAAAATGTGCTCATTGTGCAAATGTTTGTTTTTAATAAACATTGAGACAAAATATAGTTTACATGTTGTCAACAATAAGCCAACTCAGTTGGTTTGCCCCATAGTTGCGCACGTGTCAGTTTTGTTGCTAAGTTCATTAAGTTGAACTTCTGCGCCTTATGACCGAATGCTAAAATTAGGTCTAAATCAAAAGTTATTCTAACCAAAAAGGGACTCATTTCATGGAACGGCATATACACTAAGCCATAGAAATGTTTTTATGCAAAAACTTCTCACAGAGAGTAAAGATAAAGAAATGGGCGACAGTCTGGCTGGCTAAGGCTAGGTCTCAGACTGGAGGCTGAGGGGAGGAGCGGTGGTGGGTAGATGGCTAGCTTCCTGAGCCCAGGGCAGAATTCACACAGTGCTATTTGAGCCACAATGATGTCATACAGTGTGACCAGCCCTGAGCAAAACCTGCAGTAATACAAACTCTCCTGCAGAGGGATAGGAACTTTTGCTGCACGTGACAAAAAACAATAAGTGTGCTCTTGCATGTTATATTACAAGATTAACTGAGTTGATCTGAAAGTCTAAGCTAATAATACAGGCGTGGCATGAGAACACTGTCAGCACACAGTATACTGTTTAGACTTGACTTGCAGATCTAGAGATGGTGTGTACTGATAATCACCCAGTGGTTATTCGCAGTAAAACAAACCTTCAAATCTACCTCAGTGTCAAAAGTATGCAAGCCAAAATTACCTCAAGAGTTAAACGTTCTACTGCAATTGTTTATGTTCAAGTCTTAGCCCTGCAGTGAGAATACGACACATGAATAAAAGAACAGGAGCAGTGACATCTTCCTGTATCAGGCTCTCTGTAAAAGGGACCAGTCTAAAACAGCTCTTCAAAGCACATGAGAGAACACACAGGTGAACCAGAGGTACCTGTATAACCAGTTGTGTGAACAAATCAAGTTTTAGAGCAGGCTTTCAGTTTGTGCACATTGGACTGAGGCAAGAGACTGCAAGGCCCTACAGAGGTGATAGGTAGTGCGTACTGGGCTGTACGCACTACCTATCACCCAGGACCTGTCAGAGGAAGGCCCTAAAAATTGTCAAAGAAGCCAGCCACCAATGTCAGTCTGTTGCCGCACAGAAAGAGGTATCAGAGTGCCAAGTTTGGGACCAAAAAGTCCCTGAACAGCGGCTACCCCAAAGCCATAAGATTGCTGAACAGTTCATGAAACAGCTACCCGGACCTTTTGCTTTAAACCTACATGTACATGGTACTTCAAATCAATCACCTAACCGAAATGTAGATATTACCTAAATTACCCCAACTACCTTCTACTCCAGTACAGGGGTCCCCAAACCTTTTCACTCAAGGCCCCCCTTCCCACATTAGAGAACAGCCACCCCCACACGCCTATATTTCTATACGCACAAGCACTGTTCATGAGAAACTATTCACACCCCTCTTGTTGGTGGAGAGAATTTTGCAGCTAATTTTCTATAAAATGTTTCCATGTTTAGTGTGTATACATACAGGAGTGACAAAGAAAAATCTACATCTACAGGCAAATCATTTTTTGCCTCCGGCTGTTGGCAGTAGGTGCACTCGATTCAACTGCCCTGCGCCAGGTAGGCCATTTTGAACCATTTCATTTGTTTGGAAGGTACAAACGCTGCCTCCCAGGAGGGCCCAGAGAGCAAATCAAGTGCACTATAGGCCTACCGCTGGCCAATCAGATGGCTCAGATGACCGTGTCTGCAGTAATGTGGCAGGCATAAAAGAAAGCTACATCAAAGTTGATACTGTGAGATTTCAAAATGGTAAAACCATGACTAGAGAGAGACTGTCAACAAATACAAAAAAAGAGATGCTGATTTATGATTGAGTTCACTTTGAATTCAACACTTTTATAAGCCATAAAATGTGCCTTCTTCCCATTTCCACTTAGTGCTACAACATGCACTGCAGCAGTAACGAATTAATAGGAAAGTACATCTATATGCTTGCGTTGTTGTTAGCGGCTTGGGTCTTTCTTAATAGCAAGGAATATTTCACTTTCTCTGTTCATAGGAGTAACACGAATTTGTGCATGAGGCAGAAATAATGCGGTGCGACTTGAGTTTGGCCATCAACTGGAAGGCCGTGTCCCTTTTTTGGTCAGAGTCAGTGTAGGAAAGCGAAGGGATGTTGAGAGGCAGACCACTGCTGCCCTCTCCCTCTGCGGAGACTGTTCCTGCAATAAAAAGCTAATTATTTAAAATGTATGCTCCCTAAGCTGTGCTTCACAAGTAATATAACAGATCTATTACCGGTGTGATCATATAGCCAACCTCAAATTTTGAAAAATATAATTTAAAAAAAATGTCCCGAACAATGCATTGGCAGGGAAATTCAAGCAAAGCCAATCTGCGGTGATAATGTATTTGGCCAATAGCTCACTGCACAAACCTAATTGCTAAAAAATAAAAACACATTTCCCTTTACTGTGGCAATTGTGATCAAGTCAATGCAATATTTGCCCGTTTCAATGCAACATACCAAAACAAACTGCAAGAGATTTTGTTGTAGGCAGAACGCATAGGAGTAGGATTTTATTGCATTGACACACTACTCTATACAGACCGGTGCAGCAAAAACAGTCAGAGTTACAGTAGGATTACATGCAAATAGACCATTGCCATATATGGATGTGCCATTTACTTTGAACTGGACTGTGTTTAAAGCATGAGCGGTCATGAGTAGATGTGCTTGTTTGGAGATCAAAGCAAGAGCTGCATGTAGCCACGTGTACACATAGTTCATATCCTTTGCTAGTTAGTGAGTTATTAGCCCAGTTATAGAGGATTGCTTCCTGCAAGAGCACAAAACATGTACATTTCTAGACATCTTTGAAAAGCTAAGTAGCCAGTAGGCAGAGGGTAGCATAATTTGTCTGATTCTCTGTAATAAGGGTATGGAAATAATATATGTTTTATTGTAAAGGGTTCTTGCATCACACAACAACCTTTTCATTCACCTCCTTGTCTGAAGGACAAGTAGATAAACAGGTTAATGTCAAGCCCTGCATGTTTTTCTTCAAAAGTCTCATGGAATGTAGGCCTACATTGAACACCACACATTGGCTGCTACTGTAGACTGAATGATGGAAATAGAACTACTATGTTAAAATCTTATGGGATGCATTTTCTCCATTGTTTTTGATGGCAGCCAATCAGGTAGGCCTACATTATGATCAAATAACCACATTAGCCTACATATCCACTTAAAACTAACTTAGAGGGTACAGCGTCAGTGTTCACAGAAAACACACGCTGGCAGTTGGCCAGAATTTTCACAACGTTCAAGTTTACGCTCAGCAGACCTGAAATCTTCTCAGTGCCGGAGAAAATTAGAGGGAGTATTGTTTCACGGTAAAGTCTAAAGATGTATTCGGCTTAACTGACAAATCCACTTTTTTTTTAAAGTTCAGATACTCATAGGCCGTTACGTAATCGAGCAAATCCAATTTTATTTGTCACATGCGTCATACCAAACAGGTGTAGACTAACCGTGAAATGCTTACGGGACCTTCCCAACCATGCAGAAAGAAAAAAAAGAGAAAAGGTTGATTTTCTTTTTCAAAGAACAAAAGGAATAAATACACAATGAGTAACGCTAAATTGGCTATATACACAGGGTACCAGTACGGAGTCGATGTGCTGGGGGACGAGGTAGTTGAGGTAGATATGTACATATAGGGAGGGATAAAGTGACTGGGCAACGGGAAAGCGGTAAATGATTGAGTTGTGTTTAAGAGGTAAATGTTGAATGCTGTCTAAAAGCTAAGCTAGTCCACAAAGCACACTGTAATTTAAAGAGTCACGCTACACGCCAATGATCTCACCTCATCAAAATGCGACAAAAGCTGAAGAGATTCCGCACAGCTTCAGAGCCCAGACAGAGAGGAAACAGTTTACCTTTTACCCAGTCTAACTTTGACTGCCTCCAAGAAAAAGGAGCCAATGCAACCAAATGCCAAAATGTAAAGATTGAAAGAAATCTCATATTTAAGTCATTAGTTGGAATTGTTGGAAGAGGAAACGGTAAGACTTGTCTGAAAAACAGGAACACAGAACTTCTAAGAAGATATTACTTCCTCTGTAAAATTCAATTTCATGTCAGCCATCATGTGGGCTTGTTGCAGAAAGTTTGCTATGCCTTCTAAAAAACCTTGCAGAGCCTTCTGCAAGAGCAAGAGGAAACGGTGTGTGTGTAGGTGCTTGCACAGGTCTGTGCGCTTTACCGAAGGGCTGGTAAGGCTGTTACGGCGGAGCCAGGATGGAGCATCTGGTCCTGGCTGAGTCCTGCAGGAATTGGGTCTCGATTGTTTCACGGGCCAGTCTAAGTCTGCCCGTCAGACCACAGGCCTGGGGAAGCAGCAGGGCTGTATGGAGCAGAGAGAGAACCAGCCTCATCCAGCCTGCCAAAGCGACAAGGACTGCTGATTGAGGGGGGGAAAAAATCTTCAGTTCTCTCCAACCAAAGCCTTGGGACCATCTATTCATCTTGCTGCTGCCTTAGAACATTGCGCAGTGACTAGTCTCTCCTGTAAAAGGGTCATGAGGCATTGCAGAGAGCTGAAAGTTTGACGGATAGTGTGCCAGATACTGTATTCTATTCTGCAGTGCAGTAAATTGACCAGACCAGTTGACATTCACACAGAAATGCTGCCATTCTAGTGTGAAACCAGAATGAACACTGTTAGAATTCAAAGGGGTCTGAGAATTTAATACCGATAAGTTACAATGCTGCATTTACTTCCAATAAACTGCATTCCTCCTGAGGCCTTTGACAGTTTATGACCTATTTTTAGCCACATTACTGAGGAATAAAACAGAAGTATGTGAGAGGGATTTGATACCATATTAGAGCTGGGGCCCATTAGTTAAACACCAAAGCAGCACTTGCTCCACACTCGTTT
Source organism: Oncorhynchus mykiss (assembly GCF_057628025.1). Lineage (NCBI taxonomy): Eukaryota > Metazoa > Chordata > Actinopteri > Salmoniformes > Salmonidae > Oncorhynchus > Oncorhynchus mykiss. Next base: position 61,041,344 of record NC_143026.1, read on the forward strand.
ACAATCAATGACCAGTGTGTGTGATATCTGGGTTAGACATTTGGCAATTCTGCTGAGTTGTGTGTCTCTGATCTAACCCAGAACCCTATACCAACTGAGCCACACAGGACCATTGATCTGAGCGTGTGTTAAACGCAGGGAGTTCTGCTAGCTGGTATGCGGGGCTTCCGGGGGGCGCAGTGCTAGAGGCGGCACTACAGACCCTGGTTTGATTCCAGGCTGTATCACAACCGGACGTGATTGGGAGTCCCATAGGGCGGCTCACAATTGGCCCAGTGTCGTCTGGTTTAGGGTTTGGCCGTCATTGTAAATAAGAATTCTTAACTTAACTGACTTGCATAGTTAAATAAAAATGTGTGTTGGGATGTCCAGGCGGACTCAGATGTGACATGATGCCTGGGGCCCAGAGAAGAGCATGCCTGTCCTCCTGTGACTGACTCAGTCCGATTACCACCTCTAACAGGAAGTGCTTCATAACGTCACATGACCAAGGGCCCAGAGTTCACTGACAACACATTATTCACATGGAACCCAAACCGGCTGCGCTCGTGCGCCATTGTGCATACATTTATTTTGTCCCCCCACAACAAGCGCAATCACGACACGCAGGTTAAAATAGAAAAACAAACTGAACCAATTACATTAATTTGGGGACAGGTCGAAATGTATTAAACATGTACAGCAATTTAGCTAGCTAGCTTGCCCTTGCTAGCTAATTTGTCCTATTTAGCTAGCTTGCTGTTGCTATCTAATTTGTCCTGGGATATAAAACATTGAGTTGTTATTTTACCTGAAATGCACAAGGTCCTCTACTCCGACAATTAATCCACACATAAAACGGTTAACCGAATCGTTTCTAGTCATCTCTCCTCCTTCCAGGCTTCTTCTTCATTGAACTTATATGGTGATTGGCATCTAAACTTTCATAGTATTACCACGACGACCGACAACACAGTTCATCTTTCAATCACCCACGTGGGTATAACCAATGAGGAGATGGCAAGTGGGTACCTGCTTCTATAAACCAATGAGGAGATGGGAGAGGCAGGACTTGCAGCGCGATCTTCGTCACAAATAGAACCGACTTATATTTTAGCCCTTGGCAACGCAGACACTCATTGGTACGCGCGAGCAGTGTGGGTGCAATGATTGTATAATACATATCTACATTTATTTTGCAACGCTCGCGCACACGACACGAGCAGTATAGTCAGCCTGTCAGGCCACAGGTCAAATAGGCTACATCCCGCAGTGTTAAGATCATTACTACAATCCTATTTGTAAAAGGGTCATGATGAGACCTGATCCAAAACACTGATGATGCACAGGCACACACAATTTGCTCTATGCGGCTAGTTGTTCCCTTGTTGCAACTTGTATTACAGTAGGCCTAAACTTGATTGATTCAAATGTTCCAATTATAGGTAATGAATGGTAGCCATTGTTCTGCAATAACGTGTGTGATCCAATTAGAATGTACAATTTCATTTTGCTCTAGACTACAAGCTGGAACATTATAATGAACCACATGGGAGCTCTAGAGTAATCAGAGATATTCTAAAGCTTGTGTCTAGAAAGTATTTCCATGAGCTTTCCTTTATTTTGCACAGCTGTTCAACATAACTGACGATGACTCCTAGTCGTCACTCTATTCTCACATAACATTTATATATATTAACCTTTTTTTTTTTACCTTTATTTAACTAGGCAAGTCAGTTAAGAACAAATTCTTATTTTCAATGACGGCCTAGGAACAGTGGGTTAACTGCCTGTTCAGGGGCAGAACGACAGATCGGTTACGAGTCCAACGCTCTAACCATTAGGCTACCCTGCCGCCCCAATATGGATATGGAACAGAGGGGGTATATCACAAAGCAGGATCATTGAGCAAAAACATTCAGATATAGCAGCTTGTCATCTGCCAGAAAGCCAAAGTTGAATGCGTAAACACCATATCATTTAAGTAAATCTTTCTTCAGGACCCAGAAAATTTGGAGTTGTTTGAGAATATTTACAAACATTTTCTAAAGGGTTAAACTGATGCCTGGGACAATATCTCCACATCTTCTTTCATTTCTTCCTTTTGCACACATCTACATCAGCCTCAGATCCTCTTTCAGGTCACATGACGGACGACTAACAGATCTCCAACTCCTGGCTCAAGGAAAACACATTTGACAAGGGAAGCATCTCAAAAGTCCTCTGGAAAAACTAGGTTTGATGCTCGTCATGCTTCGTGCATTATGCATGTGGACAGAGTGCAGGCTCATGCATCTTCTATGCATCATGACAAGAATAGTCACCTGTGAAGAGGAATCCTCTGCCTTGGGAATGAGATCTCAGCTAAAAAAAATTCACAATGGGTTTAATTCCTTGCTAACCTTGACTGAGACTGAACAAATAATGGGGAATGAGTGTTCACATACACCAATTGACAGAGAGTCAGAAACACACATCCTTAACCCCATTGCAACCACACAGACATCCTGCTAGACGAGGTATGATATTAGGTATGAGCTCCAACTTCATTGCACATTAGTGATCAGATAAAAAAAATGTTTTAAAGATACCGTTACAGATCACAATATTTTGGGGGGACGATACATCAATATTATTTTTTACTTGCTAGGTAGTGCTAGTGCTAGTCGGCTGTACATGCACCAAAACTCTTAGCCATCTTTTTAAATAGCGAGCCAACATGTTTTCAGCCCTTTCATTTCCATGACGTATCAAAACAAAAATGTTCTAATGCTATCTTGTTGCTCTGCAGCAGACATAGCCTATAGTGAGCAACATTTTTGGAACATCAAATAAAAAAATTATATCGAACCGCAATACATTTCGAATGGTGAGAATTGCAGTACAAATGTGGCAACTAAGTATCAAGATATCATCGTATCGTGAGGTCCCTGGCAATTCCCAGCCCTATTGCACATGCGTACAAAAAGTCTTACCTCCAGCACAGGCCCAGCACCCAAGATGGTCCTCTCCACTCCACTGGCATAGCCCTTCTGGCTGAGGGCAGTCAGACAGTGGATGAGGAAGTTGGTGCTCTGCGTCTTTCCTGAGCCGCTCTCCCCAGAGATAACGATGCACTGGTTTACCCGCTTTCTTAGCATGGCGTAGTAGGCCACGTCCGCGATGGCAAAGATGTGTGGCTCCAGTTTCCCCAGCTGATGGTTCTCGTACATCTTGACGTACTTGGGGTTGTAGATGGGTAGGAACTTGAAGGGGTTGATGGCAATGAGGATAGACCCGGCATAGGTGTAGATCTTTTTCTTGTGGAAGCGGTTGCGCAGGTTATCCAGGATGCTGCTCTCATTGAGCACTGGGAGGTTGCACAGGTCATCAAAGTCCTCCTGGCGCGGGGGGAGGAAGCCTCTGGCCGCCAACCTCTGTGCCTCCTGCTCCTTGCAGAGGACGGGAAGGTGGACGTAGTGGATGGTGCCGTCGCGGTTCCTCTCCTGGAGAACGAAGTAGAAGCCCTCGCTCTGGGGGTGCTGCTCCTGGGCTTTGCGAGGCCACAGCAGGACCCTCTGGACGGGGAGGTCCCCCGACTCCAGCACCCACTCCTCCCCGCCGCACTCCTTCACCTCGGCCAGCACGTAGAGGCGTTGCGGGTCCACACCCAGGGCCGAGGCTGCGTCCTGGATGACAGAGGCAGCCGTGGCATCCTTGGGCACCTTGAGGGAACAGCAAGGTGGGCAGTCCGCTGAGAGCCGTGGGTAAACCTGCAGGCTGTAGGCCCGCCCATCTTTGCTAGCTGCTCCACCTTCGCCATCATTGACACTCATTCTGGGGCAGGTGTAGTCGCCTCAGCATGCCGTCCACACTGCCTTCTGTTCTCTCACCACCCAGCACCTGGGGAGCACAGGAAGACAATTGTTTTTAGAGACAGTTTTACATTGAAGCTCATATGGTGAAAGAAAACAAGCTGACAAAGCAACAAGAGCTGTGGTGCAAACGGTTAGCCACATCTACGCTAAAAGTACAAACGACCCTATGTGGGATAAAGTCTTCAATTAAGAAAATAGTTCAATTTAGGCTAAATGAAAGACATTGAGCTATTCCAGATTGTGGAAGTTTCCTATTGCAGCCTCGCAAAAGGCCTAAACAGTTTGCCACAATGGCATTATGTTGGTTTTAAACGAAAGACTCACAGCCAACAGGGAAAGCTTGGATTTGAGCATTTTGAGTGTGTATAAACTCCAAACGTCTGTGTCTCTTGGACTAAGCAGTTGGAGTGGACATGTGACTTGCATCACAGCATATAGGCAGGCAATTGAAAACTGGTTCTGAATGATTATTTATTTTTCAAATATGTGGATTTGAAAGATCCGTCAACTATTTGAATCAAGCAATTTACACTACCATCAAGGGAATTCTAAATCCTTCCCTCCACTTAATGGTTGAGTAATATCAGTAGAATAACTAAATTCAGAGCTAAGATTATTGTATGGAACAATATTCAAAAGTTTGAGAAAGATAATTAGAAAAATACACCTTGAGTAAAAATGGATTTATTAGTTCCTTTAAAATGTTGATAATAGATGAAAATGCAATGCATTTAAGGTTCTTTGTTCAAGTAAACATCTATATTTATTTTAAGGTTATGTCATTAGATGCTGACTAAATATAGGCTATACCAAGGGGTAGGGGCCAGTACAACCAAACTGTTGACTGACATTCAAGTTTTAGTTTTGTGCCACTGTCCATCTGACACACTAATGTTCTGGTTTTCTGCTTCTAGAACCCAGTCTCAAATCTCCCTGACCATAAAGTTGGCCTACATTTGATTTCCCCAATGGAATGTCCCGATTTTCCACTAGTGAGGATTTCTGTTGGCTTTGGGTTCATTGGACACAGATCAGACACCCATGCATGGCCTAAATGTGAGAAGTTAATGGGATGATAATAATAATAATAATAATGACTCATGTTTCAACATCCCTACAGTAGCTGTCACATGAAAGGCCTACTCTAAAAATAGCACCACCACAGAAACTTTACTGTTAGCAGCAAAGGTCAAATGATATTGTCACCTCAGCATCTGCCTCCAAATTAGGGCTGACCCAATTAGTCAACAGGCCGATTGTTTGGTCATTAACCTCGCTGCGCACGGAACCCGGTAACGGGATGAAATTCGAGAACATACGGTGATCGCTACATAAATAGTCATATTAAACATTCATGAAAATACAAGTGTCTCACGTGTTTCGAAAGCCTAGAATCTTGCTAATCCAACTGCGTTGTCAGATTTTTTTTTTTTTAAAGATTTACTGCGAAAGAATACGATGCAATTACCTGAGGATAGAGCCCCATAAACAACTATTTCAACCAGCACAGGCGTAACAAAATCACAAACTGCAATAAAATAAATTGTTTACCTTTGACAATCTTCCTCTGTTTGCAATCTCAATGCTCATTGTTACACAATGAATGGTCTTTTGTTTGATAAAATCCACTTTTATAGCCTAACACGAAACATTTTGTGAACCGCTTGTGTTGTGAATTCCGTCTCATTCCATTTGACGACACATTCGAGGTAAATACACACAGTAAAACGTGACTTTTCCAGTCATGTTTGGTTTCATTGCAATCAACTGTTTTGTTTGTAACACAACCAAACCTGATGGGTCATTTCGCGGGACATATTGACTGAAAGAAACCGATTTGAAGACAACAAGTAATGACATCATTGTGCACCAATGATTTGCCCGCTGTTTCGTTGATTGACTGTATTTTAACCCAATGACCACTCATCGTCTTGAAATCTAGCTGGGTAGATAGCCAATGAGCTGAGGTAAACGGCAATATGTAATGTTTGTGTTGGAAGACCAACCCATGTAGTAAACTCCAGCGTAAAGAGGTTCATTCGCAATAACGATTCATACCGGAAGGAGCAACGCATGTTGCACACAGCATTGTTTTGGTAAAGCGCATATTCAGCTGTTTATATACAGTGCCTTGCGAAAGTATTCGGCCCCCTTGAACTTTGTGACCTTTTGCCACATTTCAGGCTTCAAACATAAAGATATAAAACTGTATTTTTTGGTGAAGAATCAACAACAGGTGGGACACAATCATGAAGTGGAACGACATTTATTGGATATTTCAAACTTTTTTAACCTGTTAGATCTCTAGGGGCGCTATTTCGTTTTTGGATAAAAAACGTTCCCGTTTTAAGCGCGATATTTTGTCACGAAAAGATGCTCGACTATGCATATTCTTGACAGTTTTGGAAAGAAAACACTCTTTCAGAATCAGCAAAGATTTTGTCTGTAAGTGCCCCAGAACTCATTCTACAGGCGAAACCAAGATGATGCATCAACCAGGAATTAGCAGAATTTCTGAAGCTCTGTTTTCCATTGTCTCCTTATATGGCTGTGATTGCGCAAGGAATGAGCCTACACTTTCTGTCGTTCGCCCAAGGTCTTAGCAGCATTGTGACGTATTTGTAGGCATATCATTGGAAGATTGACCATGAGAGACTACATTTTCCAAGTGTCCGCCTGGTGTCCTGCGTGGAATTCGGTGCGCAATTGCCAGCTGCTCGTACTTTTCCATTTGATATAGGGGAGAAACCATGTGTCCAAGAACGATGTATCAATGAAGAGATATGTGAAAAACACCTTGATGATTGATTCTAAACAACGTTTGCCATGTTTTCAGTCGATATTATGGAGTTAATTTGGAAAAAAGTTTGCGGTTTGAGGACTGAATTTTCAGATTTTTTTTGGTAGCCAAATGTGATGTATAAAACGGAGCTATTTCTAATACACAAAGAATCTTTTTGGAAAAACTGAGCATCTGCTATCTAACTGAGAGTATCCTCATTGAAAACATCAGAAGTTCTTCAAAGGTAAATGATTTTATTTGAAGGCTTTTATGTTTTTGTTGAAATGTTGCGTGCTGGATGCTAACGCTAATGCTAACGCTAAATGCTAACGCTAGCTAGCTACTTTTACACAAATGATTGTTTTCCTATGGTTGAGAAGCATATTTTGAAAATCTGAGATGACAGTGTTTACAAAAGGCTAAGCTTGAGAGATGGCATATTTATTTCATTTCATTTGCGATTTTCATGAATAGTTAACGTTGTGTTATGCTAATGAGCTTGCTGATAGATTTACACAATCCTGGATACAGGGGTTTTTTCATAGCTAAACGTGACGCAGAAAACGGAGCGATTTGTCCTAAACAAATAATCTTTCAGGAAAAACTGAACATTTGCTATCTGAGAGTCTCCTCATTGAAAACATCTGAAGTTCTTCAAAGGTAAATGATTTTATTTGAATGCTTTTCTGTTTTTTTGTGTAAATGTTGCCAGCTGAATGCTAATGCTAAATGCTACGTTAGCCATCAATACTGTTACACAAATGCTTGTTTTGCAATGGTTGAGAAGCATATTTTGAAAATCTGAGATGACAGTGTTGTTAACAAAAGGCTAAGCTTGAGAGCTAGCATATTTATTTCATTTCATTTGCGATTTTCATGAATAGTTAACGTTGCGTTATGGTAATGAGCTTGAGTCTCCGTATAAATGCACCTGCACTGTGATAGTCTCAGAGGTCCGTTAAAAGCGCAGAGAGCATCATGAAGAACAAGGAACACACCAGGCAGGTCCGAGATACTGTTGTGAAGAAGTTTAAAGCCGGATTTGGATACAAAAAGATTTCCCAAGCTTTAAACATCCCAAGGAGCACTGTGCAAGCGATAATATTGAAATGGAAGGAGTATCAGACCACTGCAAATCTACCAAGACCTGGCCGTCCCTCTAAACTTTCAGCTCATACAAGGAGAAGACTGATCAGAGATGCAGCCAAGAGGCCCATGATCACTCTGGATGAACTGCAGAGATCTACAGCTGAGGTGGGAGACTCTGTCCATAGGACAACAATCAGTTGTATATTGCACAAATCTGGCCTTTATGGAAGAGTGGCAAGAAGAAAGCCATTTCTTAAAGATATCAATAAAAAGTGTAGTTTACAGTTTGCCACAAGCCACCTGGGAGACACACCAAACATGTGGAAGAAGGTGCTCTGGTCAGATGAAACCAAAATTGAACTTTTTGGCAACAATGCAAAACGTTATGTTTGGCGTAAAAGCAACACAGCTGAACACACCATCCCCACTGTCAAACATGGTGGTGGCAGCATCATGGTTTGGGCCTGCTTTTCTTCAGCAGGGACAGGGAAGATGGTTAAAATTGATGGGTAGATGGATGGAGCCAAATACAGGACAATTCTGGAAGAAAACCTGAATGAGTCTGCAAAAGACCCGAGACTGGGACGGAGATTTGTCTTCCAACAAGACAATGATCCAAAACATTAAAAGCAAAATCTACAATGGAATGGTTCAAAAATAAACATATCCAGGTGTTAGAATGGCAAAGTCAAAGTCCAGACCTGAATCCAATCGAGAATCTGTGGAAAGAACTGAAAACAGCTGTTCACAAATGCTCTCCATCCAACCTCACTGAGCTCGAACTGTTTTGCAAGGAGGAATGGGAAAAAAATTCAGTCTCTCGATGTGCAAAACTGATAGACATACCCCAAGCGACTTACAGCTGTAATCGCAGCAAAAGGTGACGCTACAAAGTATTAACTTAAGGGGGCTGAATAATTTTGCACGCCCAATTTTTCAGTTTTTGATTTGTTAAAAAAGTTTGAAATATCCAATAAATGTCGTTCCACTTCATGATTGTGTCCCACTTGTTGTTGATTCTTCACAAAAAAATACAGTTTTATATCTTTATGTTTGAAGCCTGAAATGTGGCAAAAGGTCGCAAAGTTCAAGGGGGCCGAATACTTTCGCAAGGCACTGTATCAATCAGTATGGCGACTAAGTCAGGAAAATGTCAATCTAGATGTACACACAATTTAAGAAGAAATTGATCGAGGATGATTCATTTAGCGATTCACAAATGGAGGAATATTTTTTGAACGGAGGGAGACATCGTTTTGGACTGTTAAGTTCTTCTCTTGTTAATGCCGTTGTTTGAAATTAATAATATAAAATATTATTTGTGAAATGAAATAGCCTATTTGAGGCTGTTGAGGGGAGGGCAGGCCCACAATGGCCAAAGTGAAATGGAGACAGATACAGCTGGTCTGTCATAATATAAATGAGACAGTAGCTCTAGCAGGTCTATAATAATATATTCAACCTTATGTTCCCCGTACTCATATCTGTTTATTATACCTGTTGATACAGGGCTCATGTGTGAAACTATTCTAACTGAACATTTTCTTTCACAGTGACACTGACTCCGAATGGAAGCCCCCAGTGCCACGGTGTCCATCCCCCACTGAAACTGGTTCATCCAGCTCCTGCCACAAGTGGTGTTCATCTGCCCAAATGTATTTCTGCAGGCATGGATGTGCTATGGCACCTGGCATCAGCAGCATAATATTGTGTAGAGGACTGAGGGTCTTCCAAATATTGAAAGTGTTATTTTGTAAATGTGTATATATTTTTTTTCAGGTTTTTTCTCCATTCTTGGGGGGTGTGTGTTAGAATACCATTTTGGTATTTTGTATATAGTTATTCCATTCAAAATGTATAACTTCACCAATTTGGCCACTTGGGTACATTTGGGCTACTTGTGTGGGACACCTGGGTGACTTCATGATAAATGTCATGTAGCACACTCATTTTGGAAGTTATTCTGAAACTTTGCACAAGTACTGTTGCCCTCATGTTTTTCACTGAAATTGTCCCCATCATCCTATCTGAATGTTTGTTTTATCTTGTTCATTTTAAAGATACAACAAGAAAAAAAAATGTCTTTCATTGTATTATCTAAACAGGATCTATTGTGTTACATTCTCCCACATTTACACAAACTTTAGTGTTTTCTTTCAAATGGTACCAAGAATATGCATATCCTTGGTTCTGTGCCTGAGCTCCAGACAGTTAGATTTGGGTATGTCTTCAGGCAGAAATTGAAAAAAGTAGGGGGGTAGCTCTAAGAGGATTTATTAAGCGGTTGGTCATCTGAGATTGTATGTGTTACTGCTCGACTAACACACACACGATATGCGCCCATCTCAGTGAACTAATCCATTGCGGCGGCATAGACCTAAAACCAATTTATGCTTGATCCCAAAATGTGGTCAGAGGGGGTGTGACGCAAAACAAGCTACATACCGCGTCACCATGCGATTCCCAAAGTTTGTAGCAATGCGGAGGGGGCTCTGTATAGCTCCGCATTGACATGATTTGTTGATGGTAGGTGGATTTAGGCGGTACATCCTGTATAAACACAAACTCACTACCTTGACAACCGCTCTGCACAGGTACGCAACCTTCACTGAGGACGGGGACAATGTCATGCTCTGATCCAATGGAAACGTCATAAAATAGGCCTACCTGTTAACTTCCTGTAAGTACTTGACTGTCTGAAATTTGCATATGAAAACCATAACTGGCACGCAGATTGGGAGAAATGGTAAGATAATAGGTTACCTTTCTCATGTGGAATGCCAATTTACCAGCAACTTCAGGAGAGTAATGGAAGAATCTGAGAAAGCCAGCAGGAGAATAGCTGGGGTCAGGTTTTTTTTCTTCTGGTTATCTATATCTCCGGCGCCCTCGAGGTATTTGTACCAATCGATTGGTCGAAATAACAAGACAACTTTTGGTCGACAGAGATGTTTTTTTTAAAGAAACGCACGCAGACACCCACTCTGTTAAACACGTCGTCTTCCCATTCATGGATGATTACATTTCCACATTGGCAGAGCTCCAGTAGTACTACATTATGAACCCTAAAAATTCAATAAGCAGAAACAGTGGAGAAGCTGTTCAGGCTGGAAACTCAGACATCAGTGATTTCCTGAGGGAAGTGACACTAACCATCTCAAGCGTTTGGCAGCATTTTATGGTCGACCACAAGACAGCCAAAGAAATTTGAAAAGTAATATGATGAGTAACACAAGCAACATAAAAACGCAATGTCGCCTAACAAAATGTACAGGAATGGTTTTAAGACTATGCTAATTGATAGGAAGTTAAAAGGCAGACATTTTGAAAAGCTTTTAGTTAATGGAGCTGTATATCTAATTGAAGAGAGTCCCTTTCACAGCCTCCTCCTACAAGCTGACAGTGGCAGACTGGAGAGACTGGCATGGAGCTGTGCTATACTAGAAAATGCCACGGTTCCTTCGCTCTTTGACCAGATGAGACTGGCTTTGTTAAGGTGATGCCAATAGCTTTTGGCTCAAGGTCAACTTGAGACACCAGATTTACACGTGGGCATTTGTTGTAAAAGGACCTATGAGCATCAACATGTGAAGTACATAGGAGCATGTCAAATTAAAGCTAACAGTCTATATTTGAGAAATGAAGGCATATACATTTTTCAACCATTTCCATCCCAAAAATTTGGAACAAGCAAAACCTTTGATTTCAAGTCAAACAGAGACAACATTACCAGAAAAGGTATGTAGGTAATAGAAAAACATAAAAACACAATGTGAAGTAAAGACTCCTGCCAACTATTATCAAAATGAATATTTAGCTTTGGAGAAATGATTTGCCTTCTGTAAGTTTAAGAAACATTGCCTTGTAATTCCGCTACCAAAAACCCACATATCTTAAAGATATTTTCTAACTGCTCTCCCTCATGAGGGAGGATAAAGTTCACTGAAGTAACAATTTAAAAAAGGTAGACCTACCAATTAGCTAGTGCTTTTACTGATAAAGTTTATGAATTATTAAGTGACTAAAACTCGTAATTCTGTTAGGAAATTGGTAACGGAATTAGCAAAGAAAATCAGTAACGGAATTAGTGCAATTGAATTGGCAAGAATGGGAACTCATAGTAGTCACAAACCACAGTTGGGTCACCTGTTACTGTCCTGTCCTCCATTCCCTTCCACTAGCATACTGTTATGTTGAGCTTATAACTTTGTCTTTCCACTATCTTGTGATCAAAGCAAGACTAAAAGTCTGGACAACCCCTCATTCTCACTACCTATCCAGTTGTCATTTCTCTCCGCTTTTACTGACACTAGGGTTGTGCGATATTACAATAGAATCGTAAATCAACGGATGGTTGACAGCCATCGTCTACGGTTAAGACGACATGTGACAGACCATAGTTTTGCCTATTTGAACTTGAATGGCACCCTGCAGTAAAAAGTGTACAACAGAGCATGGCACATGCCTAATGGCAGAGGGTAGCATAATTGGTGTTATTCCGTGTAATAATGGTATGGGAATAATAATGCATTTTATTTTGTAAAGTGGTTTCTTGCATCAAACACCACACATTGGCTGCAGTTGCTACTGTAGGCTGATTGATAACCGTTCCATTGCCATGTTAAAATGTCATGGGATGGATTTTCTCCATTGTTTTTGATGGCAGCCAATCAGGTAGGCCTACATTACAATCAAATAGCCACAGTAGCCTACTTGGCCACTTAAACCAGATACAGCCTCAGTGTTCACAGTAAATGCACACTGGAAATTGCACAGAATTTTCTTAACTTTCAGGTTGGTTCTCAGTAGACCTGAAATTTGCTCAGTGCCGAGAAAAAAAAAGGGAACACTGATCCTGGCTCGCCCTACCATACATCCTTACCCCGTCCAATTTAAATATAAAAAAAAATGGATTTGACCGAGATGCGCGCCGACACAAACACCCATCATTGTCAGATGTAAAAATAAAAAAAATATTTAAAAAATATGTATTTCACCTTTATTTAACCAGGTAGGCTAGTTGAGAACAAGTTCTCATTTGCAACTGCGACCTGGCCAAGATACAGCGTTGCAATTCGACACAGAGTTACACATGGAACAAACAAAACAATGAATACAGTAGAACAAAAGAAAACAAAAAGTCTATATACAGTGAGTGCAAATGAGGTAAGATAAGGTAGTTAAGACCATAAATAGGCCATGGTGGCGAAGTAATTACAATATAGCAATTAAACACTAGAATGGTAGATGTGCAGAAGATGAACGTGCAAGTAGAGATACTGGGGTGCAAAGGAGCAAGATGAATAAATAAATAAATAAATAAATAAATAAATACAGTATGGGGATGAGGTAGGTAGATAGATAGATAGATGGGCTGTTTACAGATGGGCTGTTTACAGATGGGCTATGTACAGGTGGAGTGATCTGTGAGCTGCTTTGACAGCTGGTGCTGTCATCCGATCAAGCGAAACAGCGCCTCTGTCTCAGTATGTGTATCTGATGCTATCTGGCCAAAGAGTATGAGCATTCTTTTGCCAGACCGCATCAGATACATGAGGCTACAAATTGTATGAAAGAGAAGCGCTGTTTCAGTACATCCGATGCTATTTTGGACTAATGTGCGAAGTTAAATCACTTCAAAAAGTAGGTTGTTTTACCATCAGATGGAAACATGACTGGTTGTGTTTATGCCACATCAAAAAAGTTACGTGAATACATTTTTACAGTTAATTACATGTTACTATAAAACCCACAATAGAAACACTAAAGCAGTCATTTGGACTGCTCATGAAATAAAACACATGTCCCACCTTCCGACAGTAGGGCTTGCGCCTCTCCTCCAGATAGGCACAGCATCTTCAACTATTTGATAATTGCTTTGAAAGTTTGCCTAATCTATACCGGAATTAATAAATTAAGTAGGTAGAATAATGGATGAGTTGATGCGAAGGGAAGCGAACAATGCATAATTGATCTATTCTAATAATTGAAATGTTATGTACTCTAAGTCTTCTCTGGCCTACTTGGAGTATACAGCAAGAGCGTGCGTAATTTACAATGGCAAGAAGACCGTGACTAAACGATGCACTCGTTAGCATTGCTACAACATCTGAATGAAAACGACTCAGATGTTGGGAAAGAAATTCATCGTGACATCTGATGAGTATTCTTAGAATTCTGAGCCTCACCCTGAACCTACACCTCCGAGAGCTAAGCACAGAAAAGCCATAAGTGTGCGCACTGAGCAGGTGCCCACGCCATCACCAAATGAAACGGTGAGAGGACAGAACCATTTGGAATAGAACAAGCCGATGAGAATTCTACGGTCTATTATTGACACAAAATGTCATCAGATCAAAATTGTATTTGTCACATGCGCCGAACACAACAGGTGTAGTAGACCTTACCGTGAAATGCTTACTTACAAGCCCTTAACCAACAATGCAGTTCATCGCTGATGGGGCAGGCCCTAAAACCTCAAGCAAGAAATAGAAATCAGAAATCGCACTAAACAGCTTTTGATATTTAGGCTGTGACACACACACTAACTGATAATTCACTTTTTGACTGGTGTCATATCAACACTTACAGTATATCCAGCTCAGAGCTCCAGCTTTGCATTTGGTTTGCTAAATGGAGAATTCTGCAAAAACAGGGCAAACTGTCCAGAAAATATTATTTAACACTAATGTCAGATCATAGCATGGGCCATCAGCCTAAAGCCAAAAGCTAGGATTTATTTCATAAAAACACACTCCTTCACCATATTGTGCCTAGCTGTTTAAAACTTCTTAGGGATATGGGGCAGTATTTTCACGTCCGGATGAAAAGCGTGCCCAAAGTAAACTGCCTGTTACTCAGGCCCAGAAGCTAGGATATGATTTGGATAGAAAACTCTAAAGATTCTAAAACTGTTAAAATAATGTCTGAGTATAACAGAACTGATTTGGTAGGCAAAACCAAGGACAAACAATCCAGGGAAAAAAAGAATTGAGGTCATAGTATTTCCCATTGGTTTTCTATTGAAAGACCTATTTAAAAAGGAACCTGGTTGCAGTTCCTATGGCTTCCACTAGATGTCAAGTCTTTAGAAATTGGTTGAGGTTTTTCTTTTGAGAAATGCTCTTTGTGTCACTCCAGATAGATTCTACTGTTTGGTGTGCGTGAACTGGAACGCGCTTCACGTTGTTTTTATCCGGTATTGAACACAGTATATTCCTTCTTAAATTTTATCGATTATTTACATTTTAGGATACCCTAGGTTGGATTTAGGAATGTTGTTTGAAATGTTTGGATCAAGTTTACAGGTAACTTATTAGATACTTTGTAGTCATGTTGGGCGAGTTGGAACCGGTGTATTTCTGAATGATGTTGAGAATGATGTTCATGTGTTTGTATGCGGGGTGCTGTCCTCAGATAAGCGCAGGGTCTGCTTTCGCCGTAAAGCCTTTTTGAAATCTGACACTGTGGCTGGATTAACATGAAGTGTTGGGGGTAGAAGCTGTGAAGCCTTTTGGACCTAGACTTTGCGCTCCAGTAACGCTTCCCGTGCGGTAGAAGAGAGAACAGTCTATGACTCGGGTGGCTGGAGTCTTTGGCAAATCTTTGGGGCCTTCCTCTGACACCGCCTTGTATAGACGTCCTAGAAGTCAGGAAGTTGGCCACAGTGATGTACTGGGCCGTACGCACTACCCTCTGTAGCGCCTTGCGGTCCAAGGCCCAGCAGTTTCCATACCAGGTGGTGATGCAACCAGTTAGGATGTTCAATGCTGCAGCTGTAGAACTTTGATGATCTGAGGACCTATGCCAAATCTCAGTCTTCTGAGGTGGAATAGGGGTTGTCGTGCACGCGTCATGACGGTCTTGGTGATAGTTTGTTGTTGATGTGGACACCAAAGAGCTTGAAGTGCACAACCTGCTCCACTAGAGCTCATTTGATGAGAATGGGGGGAGGGGGTGTTCGGCCCTCCTTTTCCTGTAGTCCACAATCATCGCCTTTGTCTTGATCACGTTAAGGGAGATGTTGTAACTGACCTCGCTATAGGCTCTCATTGTTGGTGATCAGGCCTACCACCGTTGTGTCGTCAACAAACTTAATGGTGTTGGAGTCGTTTGGCCACTTGGTCATGGGTGAACGGGGAGTACAGGAGAAGACTAAGCACACCCCCGATGGGCCCGTGTTGAGGATCAGCATGGCAGATGCGTTGTTGCCTAACCTTACCACCTGGGGGCAGCCCATCAGGAATTTAGGATCCAGTTGCATAGGGAGGTGCTTAGTCCCAGGGTTCTGAGAGTAGTGATGAGCTTTGAAGGCACTATGGTGTTGAATGCTGAGCTGTAGTTAATGAAGAGCATTCTCACATAGGTGTTCCTTTTGTCCAGGTGGGAAAGGGCAGTGTGGAGTGCAATAGAGATTGCATCATCTGTGGATCTGTTTGGGCGGTACGTGAATTGGAGTGAGTCTGAGGTTTCTGGGATGATGGGGTTGATGTGAGCCATGACCAGCCTTTCAAAGCACTTCATGGCTACAGACGTGAATGCTATATGTCGGTAGTCATTTAGGCAGGTTACCATGGTGTTCTTGGGCACAGGGACTATGGTGCTCTGCTTAAAATGTTTTGGTATTACAGACTTGGGCAGGGACTGGTTGAAAATGTCAGTGAAGACACTTGCCAGTTGGTCAGCGCAGGCTATGAGTATACGTCCTGGTAATACGTCTGGCCCTGCGGCCTTGTGAATATTGACCTGTTTAAAAATGGTCTTACGTCAGCTACGGAGATTGCGATTACACTGTTTATCAACATTTTAGGCTAAACAATCAGCCGCATTGCTTTTAAATGTTTTTTGATGCAATTAACTATGCTTGGAATATTTAATTCTTGCAGAGAAGAACAAGTTGACCAATAGAATAGGTCAACTTTTGTACTATGGGGGATAGTAGATTGGCATAGGCTAGTGCTTTCGCGGTTCGTTAGGCCTTGTTGGCTGATGAAAAGTAGGCCAAATGTGGACAGTTGTAACATCTTCAATATGCGCCTCGGAATTCAATAAGAGGGACGTGCGCAGTTGCATGCCCGATATGTCAGTCTTCATTCACTTGTAGCCTTGGCCACATCAGAGGGCCATGTGAGAGGTTCTTCGGAGCACAGCAGCCGGGAGAAGGGAATTATAATTAGCCTATTACATTCAGCCCAAGGGCACAATGGCTATTTTGGCCACAAAAGGCATTACAACCACACAAGGTGGATGCCGCAAGGAAATTTACAGCCTGGTGAGAATATTATCAACCGCTTGTCAAATTGTGAATGAGAGACTGATGACGTGTGTGCAGCTTGAGATTACATCATTAGAGTCCCATCATGCAGCCTTAGAAAGTATTAAACATATAGCCCAACATTTGTATCACAACTAAAGTTGCATAAATAACTAAATTAAGCATATAGGAGGACCAGGTTTATTTGCTAACCACTCACAAAATAGCCACATATGTGCACTTCCTTTGAAATTGTTTGGAGAACATATCCTATTTTATTAAGCTATGTTCAATTGTATTCTTCATATTAATAAAGCCACAGAATTCCAATGATATCTTGCCTGCTAAATGAACTAGTGTAGCCCACAGCTACATGGCATAGACAGATCAGGGCCTAACACATAGACAACTCCATTTTTAAAACAATGTTAAAAACAGTTTTTGGAAACATTGTAATAAATTAATAGTAAAGTTACTGAAATACAGTAATTCAACATTCTACATTACAATTGTAATAGTCAAATGTTTGTGCATTGTCTTAACATTAAAATCTCCACATTGCATAGACAGAATTAGAAACTAATATTAAAACATAATTTGTGATTAAGTTTGAGCAGAACATCACAAGATTACAACTTTAAATTGAGTTTAATTGTGCAAACTATTCATGAGATTCAAACATTAGAAGACAAAGAAGTGATCACTTTGTAGCAAAAGTTACTCATTGAAGTTCCCAATAAATCAAACTTAAAACAGTGCTTTTGATGTTGTTGCACTAGCGTGACAAGAAACCAGCCCAGTCTGTGTCAGACAGCCGAGACGCTCTTGAGCTGAAGGGCTCGAGCTCACTGATCAGACTTCACATCTCCTTCAGTGGAAGGTAATGTCTTGTACAGAAGGCCAGACAAAAAAAAAAAAAAAAAAAAACATTCCTCACTTCATGGGCTGCATACAAGTGACCTGCACTTTCTCCCCAATCACCTTCAGCACCTGGCCTACAAAAGGGGCGGTCTTCGTAGCTGACAATGACAAAACTGCCTAGATTTTCAGCAAGTGTTGACTTGGCCACAGCTTCATCTTGCTGTTCCTCCGTGATCATCTTCTCCTGATGGTGTTTTTCATTGAAGTTCACCTCCACAGTACTGAAACAGGTGTTGCAGATGCTTGGTCTGCTGCAGAAGCAAGACACTCGCTTGCCACTGTGGAGGTGACCTGGTGCAATTTCATGGTTCCTTTGACTCCAACAAGGTTGTTTGGCACAGATTCCAAATTATCATTTTGGTTGCACCATATGACTTCTCACATAACCACATTTTAGATGCAACTACTTATGCACCCATGTGAACACTTGAATTTGACATCAAGTATGCATCTTGAGTATCAAAATAAAATAAGGCTCAGATATTTCTACATTCTAATTAGTTAACGAATGATCAGATTTTTGGGGTAAAACCTGAAAGGGAGTGGAAATGTAAACTTAAAGATGTACAAGAGACTTGCTAACCTTTATTCTTAACCAAAGCGTATCTTAATGATGTCACATCCTGTCATGAGTACCATCATGTGATTTGATCAAAAATAGTGACTGTAGGTCACACCAAATGATGCTATTTTTCCTAAATTAAACTGTCTAAACTGTCTTAACCATACAGACGTATAGTGCAATAGACCCTTAAATCATACCAGAATAATCGTTTGGCAGTTTTATGACTTGAGATGTTTTATTAACATATATAGATTGCATTAGGGGGTGTCCTCGGATGGGGCCACAGCGTCTCCTGGCCCCTCCTGTCTCAGCCTCCAGTATTTATGCTGCAGTATTTTGTGTGTCGGGGGGCTAGGGTCAGTTTGTTATATCTGGAGTACTTCTCCTGTCCTATTCGGTGTCCTGTGTGAATTTAAGTGTGCCCTCTCTAATTCTCTCTTTCTCTCAGGACCTGAGCCCTAGGACCATGCCTCAGGACTACCTGACAGGATGACTCCTTGCTGTCCCCAGTCCACCTGACCGTGCTGCTGCTCCAGTTTCAACTGTTCTGCCTTATTATTATTCGACCATGCTGGTCATTTATGAACATTTGAACATCTTGCCAGCCAGAAGAGGACTGGCCACCCCACATAGCCTGGTTCCTCTCTAGGTTTCTTCCTAGGTTTTGGCCTTTCTAGGGAGTTTTTCCTAGCCACCGTGCTTCTACACCTGCATTGCTTGCTGTTTGGGGTTTTAGGCTGAGTTTCTGTACAGCACTTTGAGATATCAGCTGATGTACGAAGGGCTATATAAATACATTTGATTTGATGATTAGTCTGACAGTATTACTTTTTTGAACTTTAGAGCACCGAAAGGGACAGGGTTTTTTTCTCTCACATTCAACCATCAACTCTTTCAGGACTCAAGAGAAAGGGCATAGTTACTTAACATTGGTATAAATGGGTTGTTGATTTTGGAAAATATTTCAGTCAGACACCAAAATATTCACGGCAGGTCATTGACCCGTATGCTAGTCGGTTCTTCTGAAAGACTACATTTTCTTCATGTTTCTTTAGACCCGTCTAAAAATAAATAATGGATTTATTGTGATGGTTTAGGCTACATTAAATGGATTTATTCGAGTTCTTAAAAAGTAGATGTTTCAAAGATCTGCATCAGTGGCTTATAGGCTATGCGTGGAAGCCAGAAGATGCTAAATGTGTTTATACTAATTAACAGTCATTCAATTGCCGTGAGACCGGCAGTTATTTGCGTGACAATTTTTCATGACCGCCACAGCCCTAGTCTCGTAATTCTGTTACTGTGGATCTGCCCATATCCAAGTACATCTAAAAGGAAGAAAGCAAAGGAATATAATATAGCTATCTATAACTAATATTGATATAAAACAAATGAGCTAAAACCAAAAGCAGAAAACACATGATTATAGCCCAGGGTAACATATCATGTAACCTAACTTGGTGGCTCTACTGAGTGAACCCTGAGAAAGAGAGACAAGAAAGATGTAAATTACTGTAAGCGCATAATCATCATTTATCACTGCTGTCATCAGGCCAGAGTTAGTTTTTTTCAATGTGTAAAACACAAAAATGTCGACCTACATGCCCAAAAACGAGTCCCTCTCCCAAAAGGAGGAATTGGTTTGTTTTGTAATCAAAACATATTAAAAGCCATTGTTTCCTCTTGGTAAACATGCAAAAAGCCTGCATTACCAAATGTAGGCCTCTTCTCCACATTCACTATAAATTGCTCCCAAACAGAACAGCAACAAAGCTGTAATGAGACCATAGCCAGAGATGGGCATCAATAGTAAGACACTCTGGAATCATTCAGAAGGGAAATCGCTACAAAACAGCAGCCAGTGACTCAATTGTTGACCACAACCCCAGAAATCCAGCCTGTAAAATGCCAAGGCATGCAAAAATACTGGGACCACAAAAAACAGCATTATCATTATCCTCCATTATGAGCTGGTCTGGTTTAAATCTGTCAATTTAACTCTTTCCACTGATACCCACACCGGCTTCAAAGCAGAGAAGCAAAGCCGTGCGAGGGGTCTCAGTCGAAAAGGGTTACTGCGAATGTTTTAGCCAAACGCAGAACCTCCTGGAAGCTTGGAGGATGCCCAGAATTCCAGAGATAAAGATAATGGATTGATTGTCTGTGTGGTGGAGGCTAAGCTGCTTACTGTGAGCAGAAAATGAATTAAAACAAACAAGCTCCTTAGAAGTAGCTAATTGGTGAAGAGGGTATCCCTATCGCCTCTGAATTATCAATGGGAATAGGGTAAGTGTCAGTGGAGGGGCTGCAGAGGGGAGGACGGCGCATAATAATGGCTGGAACGGAGCAAATGGCAAACACACGGAAACCATGTATTTGATACCATTCCACCTACTCCACTCCAGCCATTACCACGAGCCAGTCCTCCCCAATTAAGGTGCTACCAACCTCCTGTGGTACGTACCTACTGAGACCAATATCCCTATTGAGCCCAAAGTTTAGACATTTCGATCATATACAGCCCTAATTTCTGTAAGAAAATTAGATCAATATTTCATTCTCTCTACTGTGATGTTATGAATTTACTTGTTTTAATAAGACGTACAAATATTTAAAATATGTGAAAAGTCCAGAAAGCTACAGAATGTACCTTTAAGCCCTTGGGTGTTCCACATTAGTCCACCTCTTAAAATGATTTAAATTATTTTTTAAATGTTAAAAAATGTAATGTAAAATTTTTTTACAAAAGTTATTTTTTAAAAACTGATCATTACTATTCATGAAAGTTGCACTCATATCCAATCAAATTTCAAATCAAATGTATTAAAACAAAAACAGGGGGGGACTTGCAAAGACCATAAGTAATTGAAAGTTATCTGAAAGCTGATTCACAAAAAGATTAAGATGGGCAAAAGAACAGACACTGGACAGAGAAACTCTGCCTAGAAGGCCAGCATCCCAGAGTCTCCTCTCTTGACGTTAAGACTGGTGTTTTGCGGGTACTATTTAATGAAGCTGCCAGTTGAGGACTTGTGAGGTGTCTGTTTCTCAAACTAGACACTAATGCAATTGTCCTCTTGCTTAGTTGCATACCAGGGCCTCCCAATCTCTATTCTGGTTTGAGTCAGTTTAAGCTGTTCTGTGAAGGGAGCTGTACACAGCGTTGTACGAGATCTTCAGTTTTGGTAATTTCTCACATGGAATAGCCTTCATTTCTCAGAACAATAATAGACTGACGAGTTTCAGAAGGTATTTGTTTCTGGCCATTTTGAGCCTGTAATCAAACCCACAAATGCTGACGCTCCAGATACTCAAACTAGTCTAAAGAAGGCCAGTTTTTGTATTGCTTCTTTAAAAACAGTTTTCAGCTGTGCTAACATGCTTGCAAAAGGGTTTTCAAATGATCAATTAGCCTTTTAAAATGATAAACTTGGATTAGCTAACACAACGTACCATTGGAACACAGGAGTGATGGTTGCTGAATATGGACCCCTGTACACCTATGTAGATATTCCATACATTTTTTATTATTATTATTATTATTTTTTTTAAATCAGCCATTTCCAGCTACAATAGTCATTTACAATATCAAATGTCTACACTATTTCTGATCAATTTGATGTTAGTTTAATGGACAAAAAAAAAAAATCGTAAACAAGGACATTTAAGTGACCCAAACTTTTGAACGGTAGTACACAGTTTACATTTGTTTTACGCTTATTTGATGATAATTATTTAATTCCAATCTCTATTTGTCAGGTCTGAAATGGAGAGAAAATCAAGAGGGATAGAGACCAGTTGCTTCACAAGGTATCTACTTGAAAATACATGCTTTAAGATTAATAGTTGGTAATCAGCGGTTATAAAAGTATGCCTTTTTACTTTGAACTACTAAAATACTTATTGTCAGACAGCATAGGCAGCAGCTCTAAAGAGATACGACTTGGATTGAAATAAAGTCAAATAGGCCTAAAACAAAAGTAACAATTAAATTAATTTTATTCAAGTGAATAAATGGTTAATAAGTGATAAGCAGTAATGTGCAGTCACTCATGGCACAGCATTCAACCTGCACAATGCAGCGCATTTAATGTAAAAAAATAGAATAAAAAAAATCGGAGTATTTGTTAATAATTGAACCGAAACTACCTCAAAAAGCTATACTGAGTAGGTACAAAAAATATATATATTTGGGAAATGTGTTTGAGGGTCGCCTCCACACCAAAAGTATTTTTTGCAGCTTTGAAATTGTACACTAGTTGGAATTTACACAACCGTCAATAACTTAATAAAAACATTTGATTGGCTTAGAATAAAAACGTATGGATAGAACTACATTAAAATAAAGAAAAAATGGTTTTAAAGAATCAAAAATTTAAGTGACTTAATAGGTACGCTTAACCTAGGTCTGGCCTAAATCAGATTACTCTCATTACCTTTTGTAAGGGTACTGAGAGTAAAGACAGCATTTCCTAA
Organism: Oncorhynchus mykiss; assembly: GCF_057628025.1. Classification (NCBI taxonomy): domain Eukaryota; kingdom Metazoa; phylum Chordata; class Actinopteri; order Salmoniformes; family Salmonidae; genus Oncorhynchus; species Oncorhynchus mykiss. The sequence goes on from NC_143026.1 coordinate 61,064,266, forward strand.
CCATTTAAACAATGATAACTGTCTCAAGATTTCAATGAAAGTTCTTGTTAAAGCACCCTTAGAGCGATGTAAACTAGGCCAGTTTGTGTAAGACCACATATTTCCATCACTGGACATTTTGCTGTGGCTTTTCAATCCTATGCCTCCAAGGACCGTAACAAATATCACTTGTGATGTGACCAATATTTCAATGAGCTCCATTCTCAAAACTTAGAGTAGGCGAATAGCCCTAGAGTTCAGTTTTACTGAACCTTAATGACGTCACCAAGACGGACATAAAATGCACGCACACAAATGATAACTGTTTTACTGGAAGCACATAAAATATGAGAGCCAAACAAACCTTTTGTGATGGAAATTAGGAGTGTGTTTCTGGAAACACTGGTGAAACAAAATAGCAGTGCCAGCTTCAATGTGGGGCAAGGAACAGAAATCTGTAAACACTACACGTCGCATACACAGATTTTATCAACATAACTGATCCCACTTGGCACAGAGAGATAGGCAAACCACTCAAGTGGCAGCATTTCCCTGACTGCCTAGCCTGGAATGCCAACTGTGCCATGTTACTCACTCCTCCACGCCATTTAAAGCTATAAACCCCACCCAAAGTGGGGGAGCAAAGCCTGAAGTGCCATACAGTTGAGAGGATCCCACCCCATTCCACAATGAATGGGTCTTGCTATAGCTTTTATGAACAGTTGTTTTCAGGGTTTATGACCGAGATGACAGCATTAAGATTACGAGCATTTCGCTACATTAGTCAGTGAACTGCAGACGGCTGTCAGGCTTCTGCAAACACAGAGCAGCCAGTCAAAGCTGAGCAACCACTGGGTGACTGGCAGGAAGTAAATGAGCCATTACTGAGACAGACCAATGAAGGCGTTTGGTCATTAACCCCCACACAACATTATAGCTCTTTGGGGGTCAACCCACAGGAAGTGAATTCTGAGTGGCCTGGTCTCCTAGGACATGAGCTAGGAGACAATCCCTTTGAACGACGCAAGCGGGAGGGGCAGGATAAATGCTGTACAGGCTTCCCATGCTATGATGAATGTAAGGGTTATGCTAGGCTTCCCATTAGTGTGACACAGGATTAGCTAAGAGGCAACTCTCAGTCTCAGAGGAAGAGTATATCTTCCTGCAGACCACCTAATTCTCTTTGGGGGGGAAGAGGAGACGAGGACCATTGAGGCGATCAGCAGCTAGCCTGATTGGGATGAGCAGTAGAGTTGGCCCGGGGCAAAACAGATTTGTCCCCCAGGCACAAAAAGAAGGGCCTGCAGTGGAAAAATCAGCCAGAGTCCCTTTTATAGAGTGCAGATGCAACCAGTCAGTCTGAATGAAAGAGAGCCTCCCGCTGAAGCATGTGGCTGAAACAGAAACACTGCCTTTGTTTAAGGAACACCTCAGAGATTTAACTCTTCTAGCAGACGGCCAGGGCAGAGAGAAACTCAAGGGCCAGCAAAAAAGAGCGATGCAGGCAGCCCCCTCCTCCCCACCAACACCACTTGGTTCCCTAAACCTTGCCAGTCATTAACAAAACACGAGTTCAAAAATAATCTGCTTCTTTGTTCAGGGAAAAGTAAATAGGAGAATACAGGGATCCCTGACTGCATTTGATTTGTATATTCTCAAACTCTACACCCCGTTCTGCCACCTCCACTAGCACGGACATTGCCATTTTATCAAAGGAAAATGTACTCACCAAGACAGCTGGGAGTGACAACCACATCAATCTTAAGATAAATGCACTAATTGTAAGTCTTTGTAAGTAATTGTCTGCAAAATTACTCAAATGTTAAATAAACATTTGGTAAAATATTCCATATAAAAGTAAGCTGACAGACAAGGGAAATACTAACCATGAGCCAGCCAGACATCTGATGGGCTATTCTCCTCTGGAATAGCCCATCAGAACCAAATGGAAGAGTACTAACGATGGGATGCCAGTGAGTATGGTCCACAGACTGCACTGTATTGATTAGGTACTGCAGAAACATGCACAAGTGATCAATAGATAAACAAATAGCCGGCTGCCGTCACAATCTCACATCTCTTGAAGGCAGGCATAGACCTAACACTGTGTTCATACAAGGTCTTCATGGGACACGCAGAGGGCTGACTGGCATGCATGCAGCAGCAGGGAGTACGTTTGCAAAATATATAACTGGATCATGACACCGGGATGAGACTGTACATCGAACCTCTCCCTCTGTTCCTCAGGGAATTCAACACCAATTTTAGCTGGGCTCAATAAAACCCCTTTGTGTAATTTACACAGCAGGTCGGTAATCCGACAGGCCTGGCACGAGCTCCCGAGCTCTGCCCCCCCACAGCCTCACATGTGGCACTGCTCCAGTAACACAGTCCAGATGCCAAGTTACTTAGTTTCCCCTGCAAAGGGTGTCAGTGCCAGGAGAGAAGCTATGAGTGCTAGGCCAGGCCACAGCGTGTCCACACACCAGGAAGGAAAACAACATGGTCGGTCTCCTTTTCATGGCTTTAAACCAACCTTTTCTCCGTTTGAAGTAGGCTAGGGGCGGTAGGTAGCCAGTTAGTGTTGGGCCAGTAACCGAAAGGTCGCTGGTTTGAATACGAGTCAACAAGATGAAAATTCTGGTGATGCTTAAGGGCACTTCAACATAATTCACTCCAGGGGCGCCGTACTACTATGGCGGACCCTGTAAAACACGTTTTTATTGAACCTTTATTTAACTAGGCAAGTCAGCTGAGAGCAAATTCTTATTTACAATGACGGCCTAGGAACATTGGGTTAACTGCTTTGTTCAGTGGCAGAACGACAGATTTTTACCTAGTCAGCTTGGCGATTCGATCTAGCAACCTTTCGGTTACTGGCCCAACGCGCTAACCACTAGGCTACATACCGCACGTATGTGACAACATTTTTTTAGGCCGGTGTAAAATGGTACTTCATAAATGGTTTTCATCGCGGTCATGATGGCATATTTTATAGGGGCTCATGCTTACTGTGTACTAGGTAATAAGCCTACTTGTTTTTACCTTCTCCCAGTCAACCCACCAAATTCTTCCCCTCTTTTAGAGCAGAGGGTTCTAAATAACTTTAACCCATTTTGAAAGAAACCTTCCAATACATATTTGCCCATTGGAGAAGGGGTCAGAAAGTGAATTTTTGGACCAGAATGACAAATCATTCAAGAGACAGAAAGGTGCTCAAAGTTGGCCATTTTGTATACCCCACCATACCTCCCTCGCTGGAAAATATAAAACAGTTGAGAATGAATTTAAAAGCTTACAAACAGGGGTGTCAAACATTTTTTTTTAACACAGAAAACAAAAACAACAATTTCAAAGACTTTACTGGGTTACAGTTCATATTGAAATACTTAATTAGGCCCGAATCTATGGCTGTCACATGATTGGGAATACAAATATGCATCTGTTGGTCACAGAAAGCTGAAAATAATGTATGGGCGTGGATGAGAAAACCAGTAAGTATCTAGTATGACCACCATTTTCCTCATGCAGCACGACACATCTCCTTCGCATAGAGTTGATCAGGCTGTTGATTTGCGGCCTGTTGTCCCACTCCTCAACGGCTGTGCGAAGTTGCTGGATATTGTCAGGAACTGGAACACACTTTCATACACATTGATCCAGAGCATCCTAAACATGCTCAATGGGTAGGGCCTCCCGGGTGGCGCAGTGGTTAAGGGCAGAGTCCCTGCGTTCGCGCCCAGGCTCTGTCGTAACCGGCCCTCGACCGGGAGGTCCGTGGGGCGACGCACAATTGGCCTAGCGTCGCCCGGGTTAGGGAGGGCTTGGTCGGTAGGGGTGTCCTTGTCTCATCGCGCACCAGCGACTCCTGTGGCGGGCTGGGCGCTAACCAAGGTGGCCAGGTGCACGGTGTTTCCTCGGCGCATTGGTGCGGCTGGCTTCCGAATTGGATGCGCGCTGTGTTAAGAAGCAGTGCGGCTTGGTTGGGTTGTGTATCGGAGGACGCACGACTTTCAACCGTCGTCTCACCCGAGCCCCATACGGGAGTTGTACAAGATAGTAGCTACTACAACAATTGGATACCACGAAATTGGGGAGAAAAAGGGGTAAAAAAAATTAATAAAAGCACATGCTCAATGGGTGGCAATTCTGGTAAGTATGCAGGCCATGGAAGAACAGACAGCTTCCAGGAATTGAATACATATCCTTGCAAAATGGGGGAGTGCATTATGCTGAAACATGTGGTGGCAGAGGATGAATGGCACGACAATGGGCCTCAGGATCTCGTCACGTCCATAGCTTGCGCCTGTCCACACCGCAAACATGCGGCACTCTGTTCACAACATTGACATCAGCAAACCACTCGCCACCACAAAGCCCTACACGCCGTCTGCTGGTACAATTGAAACCGGGATTCATCTGTGTAGAGTACACTTCTTCAGCGTGCCAGCGGCCATCGAAGGTGAGCATTTACCCACTGAAGTCGGTTACGACACCGAACTGCAGTCATATCAAGAACCTGGTGAGGAGGATGAGCTTCCCCGAGATGGTTTCTGACAATTTGTTCAGAAATTCAGTTGTGCAAACCCACAATTTATCAGCTGTCCGGGTGGCTGGTCTCAGACGATCCTGTAAGTGAATAAGCCAGATGTGGAGGTCCTGGGCTGGCATGGTTAAACGTGGTCTGCAGTTGTGAGGCTGGTGGGATGTACTGCCAAATTCTCTAAAATGATATTGGAGGTGACTTATGGTAGAGAAATTAACATTAAGTAATGTAGTAACTGCTCTGGTCGACATTCCTGCAGTCAACATGCCAATTGCATTCCAATGCCATGCCAACTCGCTCAAAACTTGGGACATCTGTGGCATTGTGGTGTGACAAAACTGCACATTTTAGAATAGCCTTTTATTGTCCCCTGCACAAGATGCACCTGTGTAATGATCATGCTGTTTAATCAGCTTCTTGATATGTCACACCTGTCAGGTGGATTAATTACCTTCACAGTAGGTATGGTGTTCTTTGGATGCAACTCAGCATTCAAGCTGCTTACCTATTGCAGATTCAGTCTTCCCAGCCTGGTGCAGGTCTACAATTTTGTTTCTGGTGTCCTTTGACAGCTCTTTGGTCTTGGCCATAGTGGAGTTTGGAGTGTGACTGTTTGAGGTTGTGGACAGGTGTCTTTTATACTGATAACAAGTTCAAACAGGTGCCATTAATACAGGTAACAAGTGGAGGACAGAGGAGCCTCTTAAAGAAGAAGTTACAGATCTGTGAGAGCCAGAAGTCTTGCTTGTTTGTAGGTGACCAAATACTTATTTTCCACCATAATTTGCAAATAAATTCATTTTAAAAAATCCTACAATGTGATTTTCAGGATTTTTTTTTCTCATTTTGTCTGTCATAGTTGAAGTACCTAGGATGAAAATTACAGACCTCTCATCTTTTTAAGTGGGAGAACTTGCACAATTGGTGGCTGTCTAAATACTTTTTTACCCCACTGTATCCACAATTAAACCGAAGTAGCCTACCAGGCATCATTGAAAAACAGACAGAAGGGAAAGTGCCTCATCTCGGGAGTTGATAGGCTTTAAGTTATAAACAGCGCAATGCTTGACACACAACGAAGAGCTGCTGGCAAAACGCACGAAAGTGCTGTTTGAATGAATGTTTACGCGCCTGCTTCTGCCTACCACCGCTCAGTCAGATTATATGCAGGACACCCTAGATAATATCAAGTAATATCATCAACCATGTGTAGTTAACTAGTGATTATGATTGATTGTTCTTGATAAGTTTAATGCTAGCTAGCAACTTACCTCTGCTTACTGCATTCGCGTAACAGGCAGTCTCCTTGTGGAGTGCAACGAGAGAGAGGCAGCTCGTTGTTGTGTTGGACTAGTTAACAGTTAGGTTGCAAGATTGGATGCCCCGAGCTGACAAGGTGAAAATCTGTCGTTCTGCCCCTGAATGAGGCAGTTAACCCACTAGGCAGTCATTAAAAATAAGAATGTGTTCTTAACTGACTTGCCTAGTTAAATAAAAAAGGTATAAAAAAAAAATATTAAAAAATTCGGCAAATCGGCTCCCAAAAATACAGATTTCCGATTGTTATGAAAACTTGAAAAATCGGCCCTAATTAATCAGCCATTCCGATTAATCGGTCGACCTCTAGTTGACATGCACATTTCTCAAATCCTAGCATCATGCAGCCTAATATATATAATTTGGATTTCTAAGCCATTAAGGTCTGTATCATTCACAACTAAATCTATCGTATAGGACCCATTTCAAATTATCACTTTTATGCTCAGAGCCACTTCATGTGCACTCGCTCCGGAATGGGAAAAATATCCTTTCTACTTTATTCAGCTAAGTACAATTCTATTCTTCTTACTATAAAAATCATTCAATATAAAATCTTGTCAGATAAATGAACAAGCCTACAAGTCACCCACAACTGGGGTACGCGCAATGCCGTCGTGGGTAATCCAAATAAGTAAGATTCCCATATATTTATTTTTAAATACATTTCAAAAGTCCATTTATATTTCCAACAGAGCTATACATTTGGGTGATGTCCGTCCGTCCGTCCGTCCGTCCGTCCTTCCGTCCGTCCCCCCCGCCTGAGTAGCCTTGTTTCACTGCAAAAATACAATTTAATTAACCATCTAGTGTTCAACGAATTAACACAATGTCAAATACAGGTAGCCTAGTCAAATAATTAACATCCAAACCTATTAACCATTACTCTCTCGCGGGAATTCCACTAACGGTCCGTATGTAGCCAAACGTAGCTGCTGCTCATGTTGGTAGCTGTACTGATGGTGCAAAAGCCATGACAGGGAGACACAGTGGAGAGGTAACGCGAGTGCAAGCAGTTGCTCCCGACGCCACTTGGGTACACTGCAGCATCCATGAGAGGCTCTTGCTGCCAAGGGAATCCCTGACAGCTTGAAAAACGTTTTGGACACTACAGTGAAAATGGTTAACTTTATTAAAGCAAGGCCCCTGAACTTTCGTATTTTCTGCACCTTACAAAGATATGGGCAGCGACCATGTAACACTTCTACAACATACAGAAGTGTGCTGGTTATCAAGGGGCAAAGTATAAACATGTTTTAATTGAGATCTTAAAGTTCTCTTTTACTGACCATACTTTTCACTTGTCTTAACGCTTGCATGACGACTAGTTTCTCACACGACTGGCCTATCTGGGTGATGTTTTTTCTCGCCTGAATGATCTGAATCTAGGATTACAGGGACTCTCCGCAACTATATTCAATGTGCGGGACAAAATTGAGTCTATGATGAAGAAGTTGGCACTCTTCTCTGTCTGCATTAACAAGGACAACACACAGGTCTTTCCATCATTGTATGATTTTGTGTGCAAATTAACTCAAAGCTTACGGGCAATGTCAAATGTGGCATAGCGAAGCACCCGAGTGAATTGGGTGCGCAATTACGCAGGTACTTTCCAAAAATGACGACAAACAACTGGATTCGGTATACCTTTCATGCCCTGCCTCCAGTCCACTTATCAATATCTGAACAAGAGAGCCTCATCGAAATTGCAACAAGCGGTTCTGTGAAAATTGAATTTAAAAATCAGAAGCCACTGCCAGATTTCTGGATTGGGCTGCGATCACGCTGTTAAGACATGGATGCCCTTTGCAACCACGTACCTATGAGAGAGTGGATTCTCGGACCTAGCATGAACTAAATACAGGCACCGACTGTGTGGTGCGCGTTTGGCCAGTAACCGAAAGGTTGCTAGATCGAATCCCCGAGCTGACAAGGTAAAAATCTGTCATTCTGCCACTGAACAAGGCAGTTAACCCACTGTTCCTAGGCCATCATTGTAAATATTAATTCACTCTTAACCTCTCTGGGGTAGGGGGCTGTATTTTGACATCCGGATGAAAAGCGTGCCCAGAGTAAATTGCCTACTCAGGCCCAGAAGCTAGGATATGCATATAATTGGTCGATTTGGATAGAAAACTCTAAAGTTTTTAAAACTGTTAAAACGTCTGAGAGTATAACAGAACTGATATGGCAGGCAAAAACCGAGGACAAACCATCCCCGAAAAAAATTTATTATATCGCTATTTCTGACGTTCGTGGCACACCTGCCTGGTTGAAAAATGTTTTTCATGCTTTTGAATGCAGGGCGCTGTCCTCAGATAATTGCATGGTGTGCTTTCGCCGTAAAGCCTTTTTAAAATCTGACACAGCAGCTGGATTAACCTGTAGTGACGCCCAGCCCGTGAACGGGAACGTTATCATCTGACACTAATTAGCATAACGCAACGGACATAAATCTTCCTAGAAAATATTCCTATTCATGAAATTCACAAGTGAAATATTGGAACACAGCTTAGCTTTTTGTTAATCACCCTGTCATCTCAGATTTTCAAAATATGCTTTACAGCCAACGCTAGACAAGCATTTGTGTAAGTTTATCATAGCATTATGCCTTGCTAACAGCAGGCAAACTTGTCACGGAAATCAGAAAAGCAATCAAATTAAATAGTTTACCTTTGATGAACTTCGGATGTTTTCACTCACGACACTCCCAGGTAGACAGCCAAAGTTAATTTTTTCCAAAAATATTATTTTTGTAGGCGAAATAGCTCCGTTTGTTCTTCACGGTTGGCTGAGAAATCGCCCGGAAATTGCAGTCACCACAATGCCGAAAAATATTCCAAATTAGCTCCATAATATCGACAGAAACATGGCAAACGTTGTTTAGAATCCATCCTCAAGGTGTTTTTCTAATATCTATTCGATAATATATCCGTCGGGACAATTCCTTTTCTCTAAGACCGATTGGAGTAATGGCTACCTCTGCACTTTACGTGAGAATCTCTCGGAGCCACCATGTGACCACTTACACAATGTGTCCCCATACGGCTAATCTTCAACAGAAATGCGTAAAACTACGTCACAATGCTGTAGACACCGTGGGGAATACATAGAAAGCGTAAGCTCGTTGATGGTACATTCACAGCCATATAGGGAGTCATTGGAACGCAGCACTTTCAAAACCTGGGGCACTTCCGGATTGGATTTCTCTCAGGCTTTCGCCTGCAACATCAGTTCTGTTATACACAGACAATATCTTTACAGTTTGAAACGTTAGTGTTTTCTATCCAAAGCTGTCAATTATATGCATATTCTAGCATCTTCTCCTGACAAAATATCCCGTTTAAAACGGGAAAGTTTTTTTTCCAAAAATGAAAATACTGACCCCTAACAGCAAGAGGTTAACAATAAGTTAAGCTTTATTTTGATGTATGACACTTGTATTTTCATGAATGTTAAATATTTCTATAATTTGAATTTCACACACTGCAATTTCACCGGAAGTTGTCGAGATGGGACGGTAGCATCCCACCTGCCCGTGAGAAGTTAACTGACTTGCCGAGTTAAATAAAGGTTAAATAAATCAAATGTAGTGCTGAGTACCAGGCAGTTAGCAAGTTTGGTAGGCTAATAATGACCATCAGCAGCATCAGCTCTTGGAGAAGCCCAATTACGATGACTAAACAGTGAAGTGGAATTTGACTGCAGTCATGACTCGTGACCGCCGTTGTGGCGGTTATACGGTCACCTAAACAGCGCTACCCATAATTAAGCATTTCACTGTTAGTCTACACCTGTTGTTTATAATGCATGTGACAAGTAACTGTAGTGATGCATTCGAGACATCACATTTTGTTGGTTAGCAGTGAATTTGCCATATTAGTATAGATGTGTCAGGAGTCAAAACAAGGTATCAATAAGATTCAATGAGCTGAAACAAGCCACCTACGATTCCCAACATAGAAACTTCTTGTCATTGTTGCCAGTTATCGGACCGTCCAGAATCATAACACAGACTTCTGCCCCATCGTTTGGGACGTTGTCAGCTAACAAGTCTATAAACCACACGCAGCAGACCAACGAGGTTTAATCACAACTTTCAATCCAGAGGACCTGCATGCATGAGAATAGAGGAGTTCCCAGCAGAAGATGATTTTAACCAGAAGGCAGCTTGAATGGATGGGGATGACGGCGTTAAAGGGGAAATGTGCCTTCAGTCAGGCGGATGAGTCGAAACAACTCAATGCGGTCACATGAAACATTACCTTTACAATAAGGAAATCCAGAGCATTCCATGGCTCAGGACATCCTGCCTTTTGCTCTTAAAACTGCTCAGACCTGGTGGGGGTTAGGTCAGTGGGGAGCAGAATTTTGAAGAGAGAAATAAACCATAGAGCAGACTATTTACAGTTAGAGGCCTCTGGAGCTGACAACTGTTCAATCTACATCCCATCGAAACATGTCTACATTCTGTAATGCTGCATCCCTCCTGAATAAGCCCGAGCAAAGAGGGGGGGGGGGGGGGGGGGGGGGGTATTCTTCTCTCAAGACGTGGGCAAGAATAGGGGAGGCATGGAGGGAGCAGCTGTGAGCGTCAAGTGGCAGAACTCAAGAGGTGAATGGGAAGTTGTGGCAAGGAGGCAGACAGAGGGGATATTGTGCGGGAGCACTCATGTGGGCCTCTGCTCTAAAAACACATGACTCCATTGTGGCACCAGAATAGCCACTAACTTCTCCCTCCCCCCTTGCTAAAGCCCTCCCATACTCCCTCACTCCTACTCCTAGTAGACAATGCTCTGAAGACAGGAGCTTAAGGTCAAGTACTAAACCCGGACCACACCCCATCAGACTAAACCATGTGTTCAACCGGGATTGCCATAAAATAGCATGTTGATATAAGGAGCTTGTCTGTTACCAAGGAGGGCTTGTGTAATCTCTTCCTATAGGGCAGTGGAGCAGTCTTCACTGTGGCGTGCCCCTGGTGATGTTTGGGTGCCCTGTCGGGTTCCTGCACTAAAAAGGTGCGACTACAACCATTTTAGAAAGGATAACTCCTTTCTCACCTTGAAAATCCACAGATGGTCAGTAAAGTGACAAACTATGATCTAAACGGCTTCAGGCACATTGTTTTGGTAAGTCAGTTAATTTTGCTGAACTAGAATGCCATCTCAAAACCACAATGTTGCCCCGAACCATAAAATGTGGTCTAGGCCTACAGCCTAGGCCTGCTGACAGTGCCACTTCCATATGGATCCTTTTTTTAAATTGATTTTAACTGACTTGCCTAGTTAAATAAAGGTAAGAACAAATTCTTAATGACGGCCTAGGAACGAACAGTGGGTTAACTGCCTTGCTCATGGGCAGAACAGATTTTTACCTTGTCAGCTCGAGGACTCGATCTTGCAACTAGGCTACCGGCCGCCCCAAATGGCCTTAGAATGTCTTATATTAACATTCAGCAAGATAGAATCTTCCACGAAAACATAACATACATTTGGAGACATTCAGCCGTGAACAGACAGACTTGGACAAAGGTAAAAATAGATTACAAGCAAACGCAACCAGGTGAACCCGGGCAATACTAAACACTGAGTCTAGGTCTTCTGTTCTTTCCCACCCATCACTCACCATAATCGTTAAGGCATCCCTCACTACGCAGCCAGCTCGAGCTGCAGCCTGGAACATATACCGAGTTCAGTTCAGTCACACTGACTGCCGTTGCTGGACTAGCTGGCACATTCAATGGGAATCATTCGTCACTATTATTGCCTCGCCTGGCTGATTTATTTATTTTTTCAAAAATGTCCCTCCTTTGCGCCTGTCCCGTCATTAATCGTCCAGTCAAAATGGTGGGTGGGAGCTCCATTATGAACGGGTCTCTTTAGCCTCGTGTTATTTTCTCTCAGTGTTCTCTCGTACACAGTGTTTATTTACTGGGCCTTGGTCTCCAGAGGAACCTTGGAACTGTGGCACTGGAACAGGCCACTGATATTCATCATCACCATCATGAGGAGCAGCGGGGGAATTCACATCACTTCATAGACGTAACTTTTCACATCGCAACCAATTCAATTAACTTAGCCATGGACATATTATAGCAATTCTAAAGTTTATGAAGCATCAATATCAGGCTAATGTTCTAAAACAGGAAACCAAAGCGCACCCAGGACCTGTACTGCTAGTCAGAGGAAATGGAGAAAAAAGGGTGGCCTTGACCGATCGTTGCGATTCTGGAGTAGCCAGGTTTAAGGTGGATGCTAGGACTGGGTCTGGTGCAGGGGAGTGCCTGTCATGTCTCTGGGCCTGGCTCACTGACCACAAAGGATAGAGGGGGAATGCATTACTTCTCACCAGGGCAAACAACCAGTCATCCTGTCCACACCACACACACGGCCAGACAGCGCTCTTCCTGAGAGAGCTAAGCTCAGGGACCGAACCGCTAGTGGGTGGGTGTAGAGCCATGGTCCAATAGTCTCTACTTGACCTGGGATACTAATTTTACAGTATATTATTTATAATGTAGAATGGCCTAGTCTACAGGAATAGAATATTTAAAAACACTACCAGTACCCGTTTGGGTACCTCCCTCCCTGTCTGGACAAGACAACCAAGGAAAATGTCTACAGGGGCTGCCCCTAAACCTGTGATGTGGTCTTTGAAAGTGCATATTAAGATGTTGTCTAAGCCTACGCCATCTTCTGGGATAGCTCTTTGACGTGCATGATGCGACAAGTGGCTTTTAAATGCAGTCACCTGTCCATGACTCACACACTTCACACGTCACTCTGCTAGAAAATTGTTGCATTTTGTGGATGAACATTAAGCTACACTAAAACTCCAGCTAAACACCTAGTTCAGTCTTTGATCATTCATCATCATGACGTCATTATGTTTTACTTCATTATGTGCATGTTATTTTATGATGGCCTGAATGAAGGCTCAGCACAACAGCCCCAAACAAATATATCCCTTCAAATTGACAGTCTTGCTTTTTCACTTATACACTGCAATTGCATCTATTTATAAACTCGCAATAAATTCAGATTGCCCACATTGAGAGAGCAGAGTTGCCAGCAGGATTGTGGAGTGCCGTCCAAGTTCTGTCTCCAGCTTAAGCGTTTTCCATACGTTTAAAAAGTACCAAAAAAAACACGTTGTCGCCAAATCCGCACCACATAGCTTGGTTAGCTGCTCACTGCAGAATTCAAAGCGCTTTCTTCTTTCTCCCCACAAAACGACACACCCAGGAGCATTCCTGTCAATATACTGCAGGCAAGGCTCCTCTGGATTAGAGGCCCGCTCTGACCAAAATCTCAGCCAATCACAGACAGAGACACAGAGGACCTGGGCCCAACACCTGCAAGGACAACTCCATATTCTAGCCTATATTGGACAAACTTTTCAGAAATTACCAGTTCAAGGCAACCTGCTGAGCTTATAAGAACCAATGGCTTAGTGTTCAAATAAACAAAAAAAACTGCTGGTACAAACTCCTATACTGTACTTGGAATTAATGCAAATATAAATTGGGACAGATGTTCTTAAAGGAGTGCATTACTGTAATATGCCTACATAATGACAACTTGTCACCTTTTTTGAACACTAGCCTATGGACAGTGAATGAGTTACTTGGTAAGGGAACTGAAATGTTTTTATTTAACCTTTATTTAAACTAGGCAAGTCATTTAAGAACAAATTCTTATTTACAATGAAAGCCTAAAGGTAAACTACACTAACAAAGGATCACTCCTCCCTGCCCATCCCAGTATTCTTCAACAGGAGACAGGAAGAAAACAGCCTCCCTGAAAAACACAAAGACAGGCCTCTACGTGTCCACGACCTTCATGCCAAGAAATGTCCTCAGCAATATTATCACATAGTAACTTAAGGCTGATTCATTCTCATTTATCTAGTGACTTAACAGTTCCATTAGATTTAGATGTCATTTCAAAGTAAAGTCACAACTTGGCCTAGCCTATTTATTACAGAACTGTCATTTCAAGGCAGCAGCTCCTCTCCAAGTCAGGGTTCCAAACAAACTTTTTCCAGTTGATGGCACCAGCTCTTGATCTGGTCATACCGATTTTTTGACACTGTGCAACGATAATGACCTGTGTCCCATAAATGTACCTGCATTCTATACAGAACCAGGCTAATAATGACTAGCCATCTTCTAAATTAGCATGCCCTTGCAGGGCTTGACATTCAGGTACATTTGCCAGTGCCAACTGAAAGCTACTAGCCCAAATGACAAGAATACTGGCCCGGGAAAGCATAATTTAAATGCTTCTACAAAAGTATAGTGAAAGAGAGCTCTATTTCATTGTTAATACATTTGCAAACATCTCTAAAAATATGTTTTCACTTTTTCATTCTGGGGTATTGTGTAGATGGGTGACAAAATCAATTTTGAATTCAGACTAACAACAAAATGTGGAATAAGTCCACAGGTATGAATACTTTCTGAAGGCACTGTACATATGGGTAGGGGCAAAGTGACTAAGCTACAGGATAGATAATAAGCAGTAGCATCAGCATATGTGACGAGTCAGAAGAGTTAGTCCAGGGGGGGGGTGTCAATGCAGATCATCCGGCTAGGTATTTGGTTAACTATTTAGCAGTATTATGACTTGGGTGTAGAAGCTGTTCAGGGTCCTGTTGGTTCCATACTTGGAGCATCAGTTATGCTTGCCGTGCGGTAGCAGAGAGGACAGTATGACTTCGGTGGAGTCGGACAATTTTTAGGTCCTTCCTCTGACGTGTGAGGTATATACATACAATTTTTTTTTTTTTTTTTTTTATTAACTCGGCAAGTGATTTAAGAACAAATTCTTATTTACATTGACGGCCTACCCCGGCCAAACCCTAACAACCCTGGGCCAAATGTGTGCCGCCCTATGGGACTCCTAATCACGTCCGGTTGTGATACAGCCTGGAATCAAACCAGGGTCTGTAGTGACTGAGATGCAGTGCCTTAGATGACTGTGCCACTCAGGAGCCCCAAACAGAGCGCCCAATGTGGCGCACGAATCCACGACCCTGAGATTTAGAGTCTCATGTTCTACCAGTTGAGCTAGCTAGGCAAAGGATGGCAGGGAGCTCGCCGACAGTGACGTACTGGGCCGTACACACCACCTTCAACCACCAGCCAGTCAATATGTTCTCAATGGTGCATCTGTGAAACTGAAGATCTGAAGGCCCATGCAAATTATTGTTCCAGGTATCAGAGTTTAAATCAGATTCACTCACAAATAAAAAAAAACACACATTTTTGCATAGCAATATGTAACTCAGCAAAAAAACACAAAAAAGTTCACTGTCAACTGCATTTATTTTCAGCAAACTTAACATGTGTAACTATTTGTACGAACATAAGATTCAACAACTGAGACAAACTGAACGAGTTCCACAGACATGTGACTAACAGAAATTTAATAATGTGTCCCTGAACAAAGGGGGGGACAAAATCAAAAGTAACAGTCAGTATCTGGTGTGGCCACTAAATGCATTAAGTACTGCAGTGCATCTCCTCATGGACTGCACCAGGTTTGCCAGTTCTTGCTGTGAGATGTTACCCTACTCTTCCACCAAGGCACCTGCAAGTTCCCAGACATTTGAGGGGAATGGCCCTAGCCCTCACCCTCCGATCCAACAGGTCCCAGACGTGTTCAATGGGCTCGTCGCTGGCCATGGTAGAACACTGACATTCCTGTCTTGCAGGAAATCACGCACAGAACAAGCAGTATAGCATTGTCATGCTGGAGGGTCATGTCAGGATGAGCCTGCAGGAAGGGTACCACGAGGGAGGAGGATGTCTTCCCTGTAACACAGTGTTGAGATGACATTGCAGGCAGGCAAACAAGTGCAGTCCGATGATGCTGTGACACACCGCCCCAGACCATGACGGACCCTCCACCTCCAAATTGATCCAGAGTACAGGCCTCAGTGTAACGCTCATTCCTTCGACGATAAACGCGAATCCGACCATCACCCCTGGTGAGACAAACTGCGACTCGTTGAGTCATTTTTTGCCAGTCCTGTCTGGTCCAGCAACGGTGGGTTTGTGCCCATAGGTGACATTGTTGCCGGTGATGTCTGGTGAGGACCTGCCTTACAACTGGCCTACAAGCCCTCAGTCCAGCCTCTCTCGGCCTATTGTGGACAGGCTGAGCACTGATGGAGGGAATTGTACGTTCCTGGTGTAACTCGGGCAGTTGTTGTTGCCATCCTGTACCTGTCCCGCAGTTGTGATGTTCAGATGTACCGATCCTGTGCAAGTGTTGTTACACGTGGTCTGCCACTGCGAGGACGATCAGCTGTCCATCCTGTCTCGCTGTCGCGCCGTCTTAGGCGTCTCACAGTACGGACATTGTAATTTATTGCCCTGACCACATCATGCCTCCTTGCAGCATGCCTAAGGCACGTTCACGCAGATGAGCAGGGACCCTGGGCATCTTTCTTTTGGTGTTTTTCCAGAGTCAGTAGAAAGGCCTCTTTAGTGTCCTAAGTTTTCATAACTGTGACCTTAATTGCCTACCATCTGTAAGCTGTTAGTGTCTTAATGACCATTCCACAGGTGCATGTCCATTAATTATTTATGGTTCATTGAACAAGCATGGGAAACAGTGTTTAAACCATTTACAAATGAACATCTGTGAAGTTGTTTGGATTTTTACGAATGATCTTTGAAAGACAGGGTCCTGAAAAAGTGACGTTTATTTTTTGCTGAGAGAGAGAGAGAGATATATATATATTCACAATGTAATGGCAGAGTTTACAACATTTAATTGGGAAAGTTTTGGTAAAGCCTTTAGAAATGTTTTATTTAAACAGTTCATGACTGAATTGTCCATCGCAAAGATTTAAATATGACTTCAGAACAAACTTTTATACCTGGTTTGCATACCCATTGCTGTTTTAATAAATCTTGATAAAAAAATTTAAAAAGCAAATTGTAAACTAAAAAACAAATGTGACCAATGAAAACAATAGCGCTAGCGACCAATTTTAAATTGATGTCGCATCGCCATGTCAAAGGGTCTACTGGGTCGCAGTCTCGAATCCTGCAATTGTGTGAGTTGAAGTCCTTTCATCTTCTAAAATAATTTCAATGCCACCGAATAACTGCTGAGACTGTTGTATAGTATCATGCGAGGGCAGGTGGCTTTGACTACCTCTACAGGTAGACCAGGCAGCATATAAACAGACTGGGGGAGCTGGGAGACTCATTAGTGTTTCTAACAAGAACGACAGATCTAGGATCAGATTCCCAAATCATATTCTTTACCATTTGGAGGATAAAAATAAAAAAAATCTGACCATGGAAGTGCAGAGGGACTGTTCAGGGTTTGTTACAGAGAACACTGCAATGCCAGCACTGGGATACACATCCTTCTCCACACTCCAAGTCCAAACATGGATACCTATTAAACCAGAATGGTTTCAAATCTATGAAGTCACATACAAAAAGTGAATGTGTCATGCATAGGCCTACTTAATTATAAACGATGCAAAAATATAAAATGCAACAGGCAGCTATTTTACTGTGTTACAGTTCAAAAGGAAATCAGTCAATTGAAATAAATTCATTATGCCCTAGTCTATGGATTTCACATGACTGGGCAAGGGTGCAGCCATGGGTGGGCCTGTCTCCCTTGTGGGTGGGCCTATGCCCTCCCAGGCCCACCCATGGCTGCGCCACTGCCTAGTCATGTGAAATCCATAGATTAGGGCCTAATGATTGAGGCCTGTTGGACGTACTGCCAAATTCTCTAAAATGACGTTGGAGGCAGCTTATGGTAGAGAAATGAACATTGAATAGCAGCTCTGGTGGACATTCTTGCAGTCAGCATGCCAAGTGCACACTCCCTCAACTTGGGACATCTGTGGCATTGTGTTGTGTGACAGAACTGCTCATTTTAGAGTGGCCTTTTACTCTACCCAGCACAACGTGCACCTGTGTAATGAACATGCTGTTTAATCAGCTTCTTGATATGCCACACCTGTCAGGTGGATGGATTATCTTGGCAAAGGAGAAATATTCACTAACAGGGATTTAAACAAATTTGTGCACAAAATCAGAAAGAAATAAGCTTTCTGTGCACATGGAATATTTCTGGGATTTTTTATTTCAGCTCATGAAACCAACACTTTCCATGTTGTGTTTATATTTTTGTTCAGTATACTTTCTCTGACCTAATTTCGCAAAGTAGCCATGAGTCATCATTGCTTAGGGCCTGCGTGGAAAAATGAGGGTGACTTCAAGTTATTCGAGAAACTCAGAACGACACAGTCAGGAACAGGCTTGGGAGATAAGATGGCTAGAGATGGTTCCCAGACAGCTTTCATCTCTTCACTAAACGCACCCACCCATATACATCACTTTGCTTAACCACTTCTGAGAGTCATCATCTAAAAATAAGAAACACATTTCCGCACAATTAAAAACACAATAGGCCTACACCATACAGTCAATGGCTTACACTCAAGCCTCCGACATACACAGAGTACACCAAACATTAGGAACGCCATCCTAATATTGAGTTGCGTGCCCCTCCCCCTCGGAACAGCCTCAATTCGTTGGGCCATGGACTACAGGGTGTAAAAAAAAAAAGTTCCACAGGGATGCTGGCCCATGATGACTTCAATGCTTCCCACAGTTGTGCCTAGTTAACTGGATGGCCTTTGGGTGGTGGACCATTCTTGTTACACACAGGAAACTGTTGCGCATGAAAAACCCTGCAGTGTTGCAGTTCTTGACACAAACCGCTGTCCCTAGCACCTACTACCATACACTGTTCAAAGGCACTTAAATATTTTGTCTTGTCCATTCACCCTCTGAATGACACACATACACAATCAATGTCTCAATTGTCTCAAGGCTTAAATTATTATTTAACCTGTCACCTTCCCTTAATTGAAGTGGATTAAACAAGTGACATCAATAAGGGATCATAGCTGTCAGTATCATGGAAAGAGCAGGTGTTCTTAATGTTTTGTACACTCATTGTAAAGTAGCATCATTCGTTAAGGCTATAGTATGAGACTAAGAAATGTAGGGCCTAGGAAATAACCTAATTAAAAAATTGTAAACATTTAATGCAGTTGTGTAACATGCTGTGTGCTTGATAAGACATAAAACAGGGAACAACAACAGTTCCTGTATTAAAGTGCTAGACCTACAGGTTTAGTTTTGGTGAATTAATCAAACTGATGAGACTTCTCTGAAAAGAGCTTTCCATCTGCTTAGTTGCTTATGCAAAAGCAATGTTGCCTGTGCAAATAGGAAAAAGGATTGTGGATGAAGTCAACACAAGTGTGGATTTCTGTTAAGTTAGCCTATGTACTGAGTTAGCCTATGTACTGCAAATATTTTCTATCACATTAGCCTATCATCAGAGAGAATAGACTGCTTGTAAAATGAGGTATCAAAGCATTCCTTTATCAAAGTGTTGTAAATGGAGTGAATATCAAGACATATCTGGTTGATAAAGAAATTACGTTGATCATCTTTCCACCTACAGTTCCACTCAATTGCATCCGCCAGGCTGTTTAGGCCAATTAGAACTCCCGACTCCTAAAAATGGAACGTCACCCTGAGCTTTAAACCCTCCCACTTTTCCAACACCAGTAGCCTGACAACAGTAGGGCAATGGTGTATGAGCCAGGGGCCATATGGCCCTTAAGACAAACCAAAAAAAACTTTATGTGGATCCAGTGTGCTTTCTGCAGTGGATCCAGAAGAAAATTATTCAAATGAAACCCTGTCTTTCATATCTTTAACATTCCAAGGCATTTGAGTCAGCTATGAAACAAAGTCTCTATTTATTACATTGGTTTCCTGTTCCCCAATCAGGTTTACTAATCAGAGTTAGGGGTCGAAATGGTCGCTGTATCTTGTTCAGCACAGAACTCTTTCAAAGAAGTTGAAGCTGTAAGGGCCACTAAATGCAGACACATGGCAAACAGAGCAGCTTACAGAGGGAAGTGTAAATACATTATTTCATCAGAAGGAAATGACTTGCACATTACACACCCCCACTGGAATAACACCAAATAGCAAGTTCAAGAATGACAGACTTCAGCTAAACATACACCTAATTTCACTGTTGGGATCTTGCACCTTAAAAAGCACAAGAAAGACGATTGGCACTCCCCATCTCAGATTGTTCTGAAATCTTTTATGTTAGAAACAGATGAGATTAGTATTCCAGGAACATTATTTTGTTGAATTGAATTTGATCACTGATAATTCAGCTAATTGATTGCACACAAGTTGGCTATTTAAAATGTATAGGATTATTATATTAAAAATATAACCTAAAATCCAAGTTGGAGTAAACATTTTCTAACAATGAGTTAGACATGAGGAACCCAAAGAAATGGTCAAGACACCCACATCCCACCCCAACAACAAGTATATAGTATTAGTTCTCTATGTTTGACAAGTAGTATGGAGCTGGGGCTCTGAGTATTGTTTCTTCATCCTACGTAATGTATTTTCAGTGAATTTGGTGATGTTTTCCCCCCCCTGTCCAGAGAAATTAGTAATTGAAGTTGTTGGGTTTATGTCCCAGCTTACATCCTGATTTTACCAGGTTCTGACCACTAAATGGTGCTGTTCCAGGTGGGTTTTTTTTTAAAGAATCCCTCCTATTCATTGGATTTGGTCCACAAATGCAAAAAAAAAAAAAAAAAAGTGGTACCATGGTTGTCTTACTCATTAGAAAAAAAGTTTGGTCCAAATCATGTGTTGGGTACTATATTTATTTGAAATTATATGAATCTTAAAAAATGTAAATGGCCAATATGGGTGCAATCAATTACCTTAATTTCTCAGATATAATTATATTTCAACAAAATAATGTTTCCAGAATGCTTATCTTCTAACTGTTCTGAATTTGTTTCTGTAATAAGAGATGATGGGTGTCAGGGCTTGCTGAAATGACATGGAACGACCTTGTTCCTATTTGGTCTTTTTCTGTTTGTGATTAAGTTTTTCCACAGGTCATACATTAGTAATGTAGCTACAATGCTGTGGAGGATTTTGGCAGCAATGTGGTTGGGTGGAGGTGAAAGGACGTGGGACTGAATTACAGAGGAGAGAGTCCTCTAACTTTGAAGCTTGGCTACCCCACTCTTTTTTGCTCCAAGATGTGTCATAAAACGTATGTCAGCGACACTTGTATGTGTAAAGCTCAGACAATGAGCAAGAGCACTCGTTGTCACAATGCATAGAGGCAAATGGGTTTTGTTAAGTTCACTACCAACTTGTCTGGCTGCTTTTTTTGGACATTGGAATGATAATCAAAAGAGGAAGTAGACACTGAGGTAACTTGAATTATAGACATCAATGAACTGCAGTGAAATGTCTTATCACTATTGATTACTATAGCGACACTTCGTTCCCTAAAACTCCTACACCAAATGATTTGGATACGGCACAACAATTCTGTCTAGGGTCTGCTTCCCATATTTCATTGATTTGTTCATTGACAAACTTACGTTCAGAACAAGCATTGTTACTAGATAAACATACATTATCTTACCTTGTTCAGTTGTTTTTCTCATCGTCTAAGATGACTCATTTCCTTATTGTATTTCCCGCATACAACTGACGGATAATTTAAAAAGCTGCTTTTGTAGTTCCCTTGTTGATTAAATCAAGATTGGCTAACCAAATACATTCAGCTAACGTTAGCCTGTTAGCTAAGGACGTTGTCGTTCAGAATCAAGCAGTAAAATTACGCAATTAAATTAGCTAACAGTCAAAAACATAAGCAACCCGCAAAGTTATGTATCTACAAGGTGGTGTACCTGTTTGCTATTGCTATCTTACCCGAATATTAAAACCTGTCTTGTAGTAAAATACGTTGAATTGTACATCCTTTTCAAACCTACTTGCTGGTTTATCGAGCTGACTAATAACTGCTAGCCAGCTACTCTACTTCCTTTTTCTAGCAAAGTACTATTCTGCCAGCAGCACAAATGATAACGTCACTTTAGTTATGGCAATAAAAAAATATATAGATAAAAGCCCGCATTTCAACACATTCCAATATCATTAACTGATTACAAATATATATATATATATTTTTATCAGCAGACACTTTTATTGTGCCAACAAGAAATGTCGATGAGTAATTTATGAAAACAAATCCAAAATAAGGTTGACATTTTTTTAAAGACCAATAATGAAAAAATACAATGTTGACGCTGGCATGTTGAGAAAATTGGGCTGTAGAGTGAACTTTTCTACCTGTCTTAGCTAAAGGGGAGTGGAAAAATACTCATTAGGGTCTCTACTAACAAAATATGGTTTGTTGTTTAGGGGGATTGTCACACGGCCTGCTGCTGGCTTTTCACTCCACCCCATCTATATCCTCCAATGGAATACACTGTAATAGACTTTACATGGGAAAACCAAATCTACTTGTCTCAGCTAAAGTGGGGTGGGAAATTCTCAGTAGGGTCTATACTAACCAAATAGGTGTCGTTTTGGAGGGAGACCTATTTTGTACATATTCAGCAGCACTTCGTTCTCCACCCCCTCCATAAAGTAATTCCAATAACATATATTTGTTTGTTTTTTCAAAGTGTATTTCTTTAAATTTCAGCATACCAGTATTTGTGTAACCTTCAAAAAGAAATGCTGGGATAAAATACTTCAAATTCTTAATTTATTTTGTCAAAAGTAGTTGCAGTCAGAGGTGGAAGTAGTACCTAATTGTCATACTTGAGAAAAAAGTAACGATAACTTACTAGAAAATGAGTCACGTAAAAGTGGTGGTCACCCAGTAAAACACTACTTGCGTAAAAGTCTAAAACAATTGTTTTAAATATACTTAAGTATCAAAAGTAAATATAATTGCAAAAAATATTCTCATGTATCAAAAGTAAAAGTCGAAATAATTTAAAATTCCTTATATTAAGCAAACTAGACGGCACCATGTTTTATTGATTTATTTCTGGATATCCAGGGGCACACTCCAACACTTAGACATCATTTACAAACGAAGCATGACTGTTTAGAGTGTCCGAGAAATCAGAGTAAGTAGGGAACACCAGGGATGTTCTCTTAATAAGCGTGTGAATCAAATCAAATCAAATTTTATTTGTCACATACACATGGTTAGCAGATGTTAATGCGAGTGTAGCGAAATGCTTGTGCTTCTAGTTCCGACAATGCAGTAATAACCAACAAGTAATCTAGCTAACAATTCCAAAACGACTACCTTATAGACACAAGTGTAAGGGGATAAAGAATATGTACATAAAGATATATGAATGAGTGATGGTACAGAGCGGCATAGGCAAGATACAGTAGATGGTATTGAGTGCAGTATATACATATGAGATAGTATGTAAACAAAGTGGCATAGTTAGTGGCTAGTGATACATGTATTACATAAAGATGCAGTAGAAGATATAGAGTACAGTATATACGTATACATATGAGATGAATAATGTAGGGTATGTAAACATTATATTAGGTAGCATTGTTTAAAGTGGCTAGTGATATATTTTACATGATTTCCCATCAATTCCCATTATTAAAGTGGCTGGAGTTGAGTCAGTGTGTTGGCAGCAGCCACGCAATGTTAGTGGTGGCTGTTTAACAATCTGATGGCCTTTAGATAGAAGCTGTTTTCCAGTCTCTCGGTCCCAGCTTTGATGCACCTGTACTGGCCTCGCCTTCTGGATGATAGCGGGGTGAACAGGCAGTGGCTCGGGTGGTTGTTGTCCTTGATCTTTATGGCCTTCCTGTGACATCGGGTGGTGTAGGTGTCCTGGATGGCAGGTAGTTTGCCCCCGGTGATGCGTTGTGCAGACCTCACTACCCTCTGGAGAGCCTTACGGTTGTGGGCAGAGCAGTTGCCGTACCAGGCGGTGATACAGCCCGACAGGATGCTCTCGATTGTGCATCTGTAGAAGTTTGTGAGTGCTTTTGGTGACAAGCCAAATTTCTTCAGCCTCCTGAGGTTGAAAAGGCGCTGCTGCGCCTTCTTCACGATGCTGTCTGTGTGGGTGGACCAATTCAGTTTGTCTGTGATGTGTACGCCGAGGAACTTAAAACTTACTACCCTCTCCACTACTGTTTCATCGATGTGGATAGGGGGGTGTTCCCTCTGCTGTTTCCTGAAGTCCACAATCATCTCCTTAGAATTGTTACATTTTGAAGGACTGGAAAAGAGTCCAAGTATTTTGGGGTGTCAGTGAAAATATATTGACTAAAAATTGCATGACTTTCTTAAGAAATGTAATTAAGTAAAAGTTGTCAAAAATATAAATAGTAAATACTTTAGGAGATACTTTAAAGTACTACTTAAGTAGTTTTTTGGGGGTATGTTTACACCACTGTTTGCAATGCTGTGAAAAACAGTAGTATTGCAGGAGATGGCTAAAAAAAATAGCTATTCTCAGTTTAGCATGTCTTTGCAGGGGGACTCTTATTTAGAAAAGATCATTCCCGATTGTGCTTTCATCATAATATCCTGCTGCTAGGAGAACGGTTCTCTCTAGCGGGCTACGCGCGGTGGGAAAAAGTTGAGAAAAAGCTGCAAGCGATATTCCATTCAAAGCACTGTTGCACCAAAAATTAAATTGCTCAGCGCCCTCTACAGATATTAGATGAGTGATGCACTTGAGTACAGTTGTAACATCACAGACGAAAGTGGAAACCGGCTTAGTTTGATTTGTCTTTTATTTGTCTAGTAGAGATAAAATCAAATAGATGCAACTATTACAATGGTGTTTC
Organism: Oncorhynchus mykiss; assembly: GCF_057628025.1. NCBI lineage: Eukaryota > Metazoa > Chordata > Actinopteri > Salmoniformes > Salmonidae > Oncorhynchus > Oncorhynchus mykiss. The sequence continues at coordinate 61,088,865 of NC_143026.1, forward strand.
ACCTCGGTGGTGTTGGTCGTACCCCACCTATTTCTACAATTTCTCTTAAAATGTGATTTTTAACCTAATCCTTAACCCTGTAACCTCAATACCCAGAAAACAGAGGTCAAACAGGGAAATGGTTCCAATCGTTTTCCCATCATTAATTTTTCCCATAGGGAATTTTAGAAACACTGAAAATTAGGTATGCACAATATATTAGTAAGAATTGTCCGATATTGGCTAAAAATGCCAACATCAGCATCGTTCCGATGTATAGTTTAATGCCGATGTGCAAAACCGGTGTCAAAGCTGATGTGCATACCTATATAACGTAGGTAGATGACGTAGTGATGCCACAAACAATAAGGCGCAACACGTGCAACAGCATTCCTAACCTAGCCCACAATGTCTGCTGTTGTGGATCGAGCAGTCTTTTGTCTAGACAACTCAAAGGCGAAATCCATTAACACCAAGATAGTGAAATTCATTGCCCTTGACAATCTAGCTTTCTCTGTCGTAGATGATGTTGGCTTTCGCCGACTGGTCAGGCACCGGTACACACTACCAAGTAGGCACTGTTTTTCAAATGTTGTTATACAGTATTGTTGAAACTCACATCCATGAGCTACTTGCTATGGGAGTCACTGTTATTAGCTTCACAACTGACATTTGGACCAGCGATGTCAGCCACATGAGCATTATGAGTCTGACAGCACAGTGGGTCCATGAGGATTTCATACTGAGGAAAGCTGTATTCCATGCTCAATAATGTGCTGGTTCTCATACCGCTGCTGCCATTTCAATTGCATTTGAGAACATGTTTGACACATGAACACTCCTAGATCCATTCGAACAACTGACTCGAGAAATAAGCTCAACTGTGTCTGCAGCAGACGTGATACCCTCTGTCATGGCATTGAAACGCCTGCTCAACAAAAATACGAACACAGACCGTCGGCTTAACTTGGAAAGGTACTCTACTAGAGGCTGTGAACAAGTGATTCGGGAACATTCTCTCTGAGCCTCTACTGTGTTGCCACCATGCTCGATGCTAGGTACAAGGACTGCTACTTCGATGCAGACAAGAAACAGGGTTTAAGTGAAATGTTAGACACAGCTGGACAAGATGGAAACGGACACACTGACAGTGCGCACCGAGGAAGAGAAGCCACGAAAAGACAGAGCTGAAACTTCACTGCTTTACATTTATGATGATATCCTGGTTGAGACTGAACAAATGAACAACGAAACAGCACAGCAAGTAAGTGAAAGAAATTGGTTTTGATTATGTTTTACTAGTAATAGGGACATACGTAAATGCCAACAAAATAACTTTTGGTCAATGTGTGTGTGTTTCAACTATTTAACTGTGCTAGAATGCTTAAAAGGCTGCAAAAATGTTAAATATCGGTATCATTTTTTTTGGCAAGGAAAATATCAGTATTGTCCAAAACTGTCATATCGGTGCCTCCCTACTTAAAATAAGGCTTACCCTGGCGTGACATTTTGATAATCTAGAAGAAAAGAAACGCACACCTATTTAGGCGTGGTGCTGGCTAGCGGATTAGAAACCTTGAAAATTAAAGAGAGCCGTACACTCTAGGAGCGACGTTTTGATAACCATGTAAATCTCTCTCGAACAAAGTGACTTTTATCAATACATTCGGCTCCATTTACTCAGTTTCGAAAATGCTAGCATCAAAGTAGACATCATGCAAGACGACAAATCCCTGCAAGCTCCTGCACGTCATCTCTGGCTGACACCTTTGCTAACTGGTGTTGTGTCAATTTAAAACTTCCACAAGATAGTTCACAAAATTGTCCATTTAAAATGTTGCCAAGTTATTCATTACTACATTTAGCAAAAATTAGATATGTCATCCAGGTCTCTTACCATTTCCCTGATTCGTCAGTCTTGTCCAGATCATTATGGCATTTGTAATTCTTCATGATAGCCACATTAGCATTTTTTTTTTTTGGGGGGGGGGGGGGGGGGTAAATACAGGAAAACATATACTGACAATTAAAGGCCACTAAAATTGTCACACAACACAATGATACAGATGTCTCAAGTTGAGGGAGTGTGCCATTGGCATGCTGACTGCAGGAATGTCCACCAGAGCTGTTGCCAGAGAATTAAATGTTAATTTCTCTACCATAATCCGCCTCCAACGTCATTTTGGCAGTATGTCCAACCGGCCTTACAACCGTAGACCACGTGTAACCACGCCAGCCCAGGACCTCCACTTACGGCTTCTTCACATGCAGGATCGTCTAAGACCAGTCACCCAGACAGCTGTGGAGACTGAGGAGTATTTCTGTCCCAAGTGGGTGGGCCTATGCCCTCCCACCCATGGCTGCACCCCTGCCCAGTCATGTGAAATACATAGATTAGGGCAGTAAAATCTTTTGAATTGTTGCGTTTATATTTTTGTTCAGTATATTGATCAAAATCCCCTTGTCCTAGATAGATTTACAAAACACAGCCCTTGTTTTAAGTATTTCTAAAATCCCCTATGGGAAAATTTGATGGTGGAAAAACAGTTGGAAACATTTCCTTGTTTGACCTTTAGGTTTTATGGGTATTATGACTCATACTGTTGTACTCTATACACCGAGTTGCAATTCACATAATAATAAGGAATTAATTCCCCTCGACCCCACCCACAAATTGGGGGAAACAACCATTCATTCTCATTGAACCCCAGTGTAAAAGAGCCAACATGCCGAAAAGCTGTGTTGTTCAATGTACATGTAACCAGGTCAAAAATCCCAACCTACGCTTCGCAATGCTCCAATGTAGGGAAATATAGCCTGCAAGAAGAGCCCTGTGGCTTCAGGCAATTCAGCGTGCGAAATGAGGGGACCCGGTGTCCAAGAAAGCAACATGTAGCAATGTGTGTGAAAAACACTTAATTACAGGTGAAACATTTAACTTGTTTAGTATCCACCTAATTTTCAAAAGTTACTATGGGCACAGCCAAACAATGGAAGTGATGGGTTCAAATTTGCTTACGTGAGCTAGACCTACTAGTAGGCTAGTTCTGTTGTGATAATAATAATAATATAAAAATCATCCACATTAGAGGAAAGCTGATCGTTTATCATTCTAGTCCTACACCGGTCAATCAACTGATCAACGCATCCTACATGAATGTGGTAACAAAACCATTCATAAGATCCCTAACACACACTGGTACAGACCATTCAGTGCATGTTCATTGTCAGTGACAACTGCAAGTACTACTTCAATGTACAGTACATGTAGGCCTAATGAAAAAGAATATAGTAACTTGTATTTAAATGTAGTAATTCAACAACAAACGCTGTTTAGCCTGCATATCTTTTACAGCATGTCATTGCCTCATTGTTCAAGTGGTTTGCAAGTGATTTCTATTTTTCGAATGGTTGTCAAGTCCTTTGAGTCTTTTTCATTGAGCTCATCTCTCCGTCTGTCCTGTGCAACTATTTGCAATGCATCAGCGCAACAATATTATAACCTGACAAAAGTGATCACACCAGTGCACTTTCTCTCCTCAACTTTCCCCTACATGCATGTTCTATGCTGTAGGCCTGTTTTACATGTTGCAATTAGGAAGAGCAAGCCTGATCCTTTCCCCAATAGGCATTGTATAAAACAATATATCAAAATGTCCTATAACTTTTGTAGCCTATAGCTTTTCCTGGGATTTCACCAGAAGAGGAATGGCTTATGGCGGAGAGGCTTACATAGCCTGTTGCACACGGGAACAGCTGAAAGAGAGAGGCTAGTGATGTGTAGCCGAATTCTACCTGTCAGTGCCAGGCTACTCTGTATTTTTTGTCGTATTACAAATATTCTGCTAATGTCTATAGTCATATAGTCCTAAGGCCAACATTTTTGCTGACAATGAAATTAAATGTCTCTGCCATTTCTATAGACAGGATCCCTACACATAAATCCTAAAATAAAGCAATGTTTGCACAATTTTATATAGGCCTATATACAGTTAATTCAAACGAATTATGAAAACAGGATCTTCAAATAGTTTCATTAATTAAGGGCCTGTGTTTGTAGCCATGTGTGCGACGCCAGGCTATATGTTTGAGATAAATTGTTTTGTACAGTTTAAAGGAACAAAGTTTTACAATATCATGGAAATAACTCAGTTTAAGCAGGACTCTCCAACCCTGTCTCTGAACAGTTACCTGTAGGTTTTTGCTCCAACCCTAATCTAGCACACCTGATTCTAATAATTAGCTGATTGATAAAATGAATCAGGTTAGTTGCAACTAGGGTTGAAATGAGAACCTACAGGAGGGGTGGCTCTCCAGGAACAGGGCTGGAGAGCCCTGGTTTAATGAAACAAGAGAAGTTGTATTTGCAGCCAGCTTGCAGAAAATATCAACTCTGTTTATTTCTGTAGGCTATAGGTTGCTTGCATGAGATTAAATGTTTTGCTCGCTCTGATTTAACAAACAAAAAATATTGCATACACTTTTAGAAAATGTTAATCTCAATTAGACCAATCTATTGAATAAAGGTAAAATTCCTGGTTAAATAAAGGTTAAATTGGTCTTTGCATAAAGCAAACTTGTAGGCATATGCACTTTCATTAGCAAAAAATGTTTTGCCTTTGCATTTGTAGAGAAGTATGAAATTAACTAAAAAAAATACCATTCTAAAGAAAAATATGTAAATGCCTTTAATATATATACAGGGCTGTAACCAGGTTTGGCTGCTGTAGGTTCACCTCAGTTGATCTACAAACACTATACAATTGTAATGTTGTAACCCTGAAAGAGGGAAAATGTGAGAAATGATTCACACGGACATGTAGCATCAGCGAAGAAACAAACATGACGTTTTTAGGACGGTATTGGTTGCATGTTAATGTATGCCTATAGGGAAGATAAGCCATGTGGAGATGTTCATTTTGACACGTTTGTTGATAAAATTTGTAAAGATTTCCTCAGAGGAGCCCACATGGGGCCAGACCGCAAGTTTGGGAACCACTGTATCCTACTAACCTCGCTCTCGGTCTTCTCTGCATGCATTTCAGCCAGCCTCGCCACATCGGTCACAGTAGACTACTCTATGTAAAGCAGTTATGAGAACTTAGTAGGGTATTTTTGCTTCTGCTGAAGTAGGCTTCGTTTAACGTTTGCTTTTTATTTCATCCTTCGATTAATTCTAGCCAGAGCCCTTCAACATCACTGCAATATAAATCACTGCTGGCAGTTAGCCAACGCCCTAACATATATATTAGCGACTTTTTATTTATGAATTGTGCATTCATTCTCCGGGGGTCGGTTTTTGTTTGGGGGATGTCGGTAGACACCACAAGAGTCACGGGACGGTTTTATAATTGCCCTTTGTCCGGCATCTCGAAAAACACAATGTCTGCAGCGTCTCGACTGTGAGCTAGGGAAGTTCCTTTCACGCCAGGCTCTCCGAATGTGCAACCGGAGAGCGGAGTCAGACTTTGAAATAGTGAATGTGACACTAAAAAGACAAACTGGGAGGTAAATCTGGGGACGCTGGCGAACAAAGCACTGTTCATGATTCCACTAGTTCGCAATGAGGCAGCGTGATTAAAACACAATCACGCCAAAAAATACGAGTTCTGATCTGTGATCAACGGGAGCAATATTTATATTAACCCGTACAACAAATACATAAATTACCGCGCCCCCTACTTATTATCATGTCTCAGGTACGCCTACAGCCCGCGAAAGCCTAGAGGCTATGTAATGCAATAATGAATTTACTAATTTACGCCTACAGCCCGCGAAAGCCTAGAGGCTATGTAATGCAATAATGAATTTACTAATTTGTGGCATATTCTAATAATTATAACGTGTCAAAAATATCGCCATGGTGAAACTTTCAGGCATTCTTGAAAGTTAGGACAGTCTTAGGACAGTCCTTGTCCTGCAAATAAACATACTTTTTATAGTTGAAAAAAATGATTTGGCAAGCAGTCGTCTTGTGGAGTGGAGTTTCTAGTTACGTGATGACATCACATACCTTCAAAACGAAGCTATTCGGCAATCATCGTTTATTCGGAAAAACACCGTTTCCATCATCATTTGTCGCAATAAAGTTCGACCAAAGAAAACTCCACCGCTTTCGACAAAAGAAAAGTATACGATTGTGGTTGATATTTAGAAAATCTCTCCTTTAGCTGCCGTTTCCATTACACATGTCACTATATTTTTTGGGGGGCGACATTTGTTATGGCGAATTAACCTGCGTCAATGAAAACATGTTGAGTGTAATCAAGCATCCTCAGCACGCATATAGAAGTAGGCTAATTTGCCTGCCCACAAATGTATGCCTATTAAAAAAAACTGGGATGTTTGAAAGCCGAGTATTTTTATTTGTCTTAACACCAACACCACCACCACCAATGAGCAAATCCTTTAGCCTGCCTCTTGGAACCCCACAGTTCTGCTCAGCAGCGGTGCCATGAATTTTTCACTGGGGTAGCCTGGCCATTGCATAGGAGTAGCAGGCTGCATTACCGCGGGATGCTCGACGGTCAGCATTTTTCAAGCTGTGGGTAGTCAGACCTACATCTTCGCTTCGGGATGATTAGTTATTTGAAAGGGGGCGTCTTTCGAGTTTTTGGTCATTATATTCTAGGCTATAAAATCACCTTTGTCACAAGATTTACACATATATCTTAAATTGCTCAACTTCATTGTTCATTCAGCCTCTCCCCAGTTTGGACCATGGGTGTATGTGTGTGTTCAAAACAGATGTTATTTGTCACAATGCGCCGAATAAAACAGGTGTAGTAGACCTTACTGTGAAATGCGTACGTACATGCCCTTAAACCAACAATGTCGTTTTTAGAAAATATTTACTAAATATAAAAAATATATAAAAACACAATAAAATAACGATAATGAGGCTATATACATATACTGGTACCGAGTCAATGTGTGGGGTACAGGTTAGTCGAGATAATTTGTACATGTAGGTAGATGTAAAGTGCATGGATAATAAACAGAGAGTAGCAGCAGCGTAAAAATGGGGGTGGTACAAGAGCGCCAAGTCTAGGTCCAAAAGGCTCCTTTAACACCTTCTACCCCCAAGCCACAAGACTGCTGAACAATGAATCAAATGGCCATCTGGACTATTGACACCCCTCCCCCTTTTGTTTTTACACTGCTGCTACTTGCTGTTTATTATCTATGTACAGTCACTTTACCCATACCGACATGTACACATACAACTCATACAACTCATACAACTCAACTACCTCGACTAACCTGTGCCCTCGCACATTGACACTGTACTGGTATCCCCTGTATATAGCCTTGCTTCTGTTATTTTACTGTTGCTCCTTAATGTTTTGTTATTTTTCTTATTTTTAATATAGATTTAATTTTTAAATTTTTTTTACTTCAGTTTATTTTAGTAAATACTTTCTCAACACTTTTTTTTTTAAACTGCATTGTTGGTTAAGGGCTTGTAAGTAAACATTTCACTGTAAGGTGAAATACATACAAAATAATAGCAAGAACCCCCTCTGCAGTTTAGAAAATGCTGTCATAATGCTGTGCTGATAAATATTTGCAATACATGTTTAACTACACCTGTTGTATTCGGTGCACTTGAAAAAATCAAATTGATTTGATTTGGAGTCGTGCTTGGCCACGCAGTCGTGGGTGAGCAGGGAGTACAGGAGGGGACTAAGCACGCACCCCTGAGGGCTCCCGTGTTGAGGATTAGGGTGGCAGATGTGTTGTTGCCTACCCTTACCACCTGGGGGCCGCCCATCAGGAAGTCCAGGATCCAGTTGCAGAGGGATGTGCTTAGTCCCAGGGTCCTTAGCATAGTGATGAGCTTTGTGGGCACTAAGATGTTGAACGCTAAGCTGTAGTCAATGAACAGCATTCTCACATAGGTGTTCCTTTTGTCCACGTGGGAAAGGGCAGTTTGGAGTGCAATTGAGATTGCATCATCTATGGATCTGTTGGGGCGGTATGCGAATTGGAGTGGGTCTAGGGTTTCCGGGATGATGGTGTCGATGTGAGCCATGACCAGCCTTTCAAAGCACTTCATGGCGACCGACGATAGTCATTTAGGCAGGTTACCTTTGCTTTCTTGGGCAAAGGGACTATGGTGGTCTGCTTGAAACATGTAGGTATTACAGACTCTGTCAGGGAGAGATTGAAAATGTCAGTGAAGACACTTGCCAGTTGGTCCGCGCATGCTCTGAGTACACGTCATACTAATCCTTCTGGCCCCGCGTCCTTGTGAATATTTACCTGTTTAAAGGTCTTGCTCACATCAGCTACGGAGAGTGTGATCACACAGTCGCCCGGAACAGCTGGTGCCATCATGCTGTGTGTGCGGAATGGAGGCTGTCTGCACGATTTGACAGCGAATGCGAGGCGAGCTGATTAATAAGAAGAAGAAGCATGGCGGTTACTACATATCTAACTACACATCGATTTTCTATGCAAACGTTCTAAATGTCAACAAAAAAATCACTGGACAACTTAATGCAAGCATAGCTAGTGATTGAAAAGAAGGTTTTTTTTTGTGGCGATTATTTAGCAGGTGATTCATTGTACTGCCCAAACAAGAAGTCTAAGAAACTGGACATAATTGTTGGTGCGGCTGAAAGGTTTTTGGGTCCTGCAGGGATTAACAGCCGAAGCATTGCAGGGAATGCTGAATTAAGATGTTCCCGCTTCCCAGGCCCCTGAGCCTTTGTAGAGATTTGATTTGGAATGGACTGTGACTGAAGGAGTGGGATGTTATTTTTTAAATGTATATTTTTTCTTTCTATAACATCATCCCCCCAACAGTTTACTACCCGTACAGTAGGTGGCAGAATGGACATTAAAATTGTGTGAACACCATTATACTCGACATGAAGAAAGAAGATCTCTCACTTACAACTTTGTGTCTGGAGTAGTAGATGCAATTTTATTAAATGACCAACAGGTGTTGATGCAGCTCTTCCCAGACAATAATTAGTATCGGGTTAGATCTTTATAGAAGTCTGTGGGATAATAGTACTTGCCCCATATATCAACAGTAATTGACCTACAGTAGGTGTAAACTATTATGTGATTTATTTACTGAGGTAGACCACTAGCTTCAGTGCAAGTAAAACTATATCATTGGTAACTGAATGTAGCGTTGACCTTGAATGCCCTTAGTAGGTCATCAACCGATATGCATCTGTCACATAAATGCTCAATTGAGGTAGAATTTGGTCTTAACAAAAATATCTAGCATCAGATTACCCTACCTCCAAAAATATAACCATATCCTGCTGTATCTGTGGTTTAAGGGCAACTTGTCGACTCTATTTGGCATACTGCCCATACTGTATATGTTTCACATACTAAAAATATAATCCTTAGAGTTGCTACATCCATTTTATTTTAAATTAATGCTAAATACCCATTGATTTTTGAAGACTGTAACTTATAAATGCCTCATGAGCTTAGTTCAACTGTCATACCCCATCAGAACCCAAAATATAAGCTCCAATGTTTGTAAACAATGTAAATGTAAACAAACACTGTATAGCCTCAAAACATTTTTAAAACTATAATTTTGATATCATGGATGGTCTATGAACTTAAGAATCGCCATATTTCTCCAGGCCCATCCCTCAGCTTTGTACCAAAACAGAGGCAGTGAGACCGCTTGTTTCAATTAAGGACTCTAGCTTTAAAGGTCAAATAGAATGTTGAGGAAAGAAGGTAAACAATTTCATAGTTACAGTTTCCTTGTAAGCTAACCACATTGTGGTTTTAGTGGTATTTTCAGAGACTGTCTTTTCAACAGTTCTGAGTGTGTTGTTGACACTTAAAGATGCAGTTATTTTCTATTGAATTTTTTTGAGAATTTTTCTTAGGACCACAAACAGGTACTGCCTTTGTAGCATCACTTGATTGAGAAGATTTTCAGATTGACCATCTTTATGTGCTGGGTTTCACAAAGATCATACCCCGAACATGAATTCATGTTAGGACTATCTGTAATCATGGTAGCATCCACAATCATGTAGAAGTGTTCAGAAACCTATTCTTATTTACAATAATAGTGACTTCAATATGACACTACATTATTCACCATTTTGTTCCCATTGGGCACAAAATAATCTGAAACACAACCAAAAGAAACAGGAAATGCATCCAACAAATTTGGAGAGTGCTAGGAATATGGGACCAAAATACTAAACTTTGGACTACTTTAATACACTAAATACTTACAAAATACTTATGACACCTTCAAATGGGGGGACTAGATACATAAAGTTCTTTCATTTCTAAATGGTAAAACAGATATGTATGAAAATACCCTAAAATAAAAAGTGACATTCTGTACTGTCGTCTCATACAAAACATCTGATCCAAAATGCTGGAATGTAGAGCCAGCAAATGGGATGGTGTTTCTTTTTTTTTTAATCAGTAATGATATTTTTGACTACTGAGTGTGTGATGTCTTTAGCCACTTATGGTAAGTGGTTGGGGCCCACTAGGTAGACCAAGTAGGTCTTTATGGCAGGAGTATGGTCTGGCACGGCTGGGTGAAGTGATGTGTGAAACCATAGCTGTACCTCTGTAGTAGAGAAACCAAAGGGAGGGTCCCTTTACACATCTGATCAGAAGGTTCCTGTTTTCTTCATGTCATTATTCTTTTTTTGCTGAGAGGTCTTGCAGGCTCTAGTCATGCAGGCTCTAGTTTTATCTTAAATTGATTATTGTCCAGTCATGTGGTCAAGTGTTGCAAAGCTGCAGCTGGCCCAGAACAGAACGGCACGTTTTGCTCTTCATTCTAATCAGAGGGCTAATATCAGTACCATGCATGCCAGTCTCTCTTGGCTAAGAGTTGAGGAAAGACTGACTGCATCACTTCTTGTTTTTATAAGAAACAATGTGTTGGAAATTCCAAATTGTTTGCATAGTCAACATTCAGACCCGGAAGGCACAGTGATGCCGAAACATTGGTAATTTACCCAATAAATTACTGGGAGTTTATATACAGTGTGTGAGTTTATTTTTATAGCTTATTTGCCATTCATCAGCACCTCTACATAAAATAATTTTCTCTGGGTGTGTGCCAGCTCATGTTTTTAATAGTCAACATAAACACAGCACTGACACACACACTTACCCCACCAGACATGCCACCAGGGTCTTTTCACAGTCCCCAGGTTCAGAACACACTTACCCCACCAGACATGCCACCAGGGTCTTTTCACAGTCCCCAGGTTCAGAACAAAAAGGAAACGTACAGTATTATACAGAGCCATGAGTGCATGGAACTCCCATCTCGTATAGTGCAAGTGAACAGCAAACCTGGTTTAAAAAAACAAATAAAGTAACACCTCTCCCCATGTGACCTATTTGCTGTGTTTATGTATTGATATGGAAGTGTATCTGACACACACACACACACACACACACACACACACACACACACACACACACACACACACACACACACACACACACACACACACACACACACTGCATATTAATGTAATTAATGTCAATTATTTTGTCTGTGTTGTCTTTTTCGTTATGTGTCAGACCCCAGTAAGACTAGATGTTGCCATTGGAGTCGGCTTATGGAAAGCCAAAAATACAGTTGAAGTCAAGTTTACAGTGCCTTGCGAAAGTATTCGGCCCCCTTGAACTCTGCGACCTTTTGCCACATTGCAGGCTTCAAACATAAAGATATAAAACTGTATTTTTTGTGAAGAATCAACAACAAGTGGGACACAATCATGAAGTGGAACGACATTTATTGGATATTTCAAACTTTTTTAACAAATCAAAAACTGAAAAATTGGGCGTGCAAAATTATTCAGCCCCTTTACTTTCAGTGCAGCAAACTCTCTCTAGAAGTTCAGTGAGGATCTCTGAATGATCCAATGTTGACCTAAATGACTAATGATGATAAATACAATCCACCTGTGAGTAATCAAGTCTCTGTATAAATGCACCTGCACTGTGATAGTCTCAGAGGTCCGTTAAAAGCGCAGAGAGCATCATGAAGAACAAGGAACACACCAGGCAGGTCCGAGATACTGTTGTGAAGAAGTTTAAAGCCGGATTTGGATACAAAAAGATTTCACAAGCTTTAAACATCCCAAGGAGCACTGTGCAAGCGATAATATTGAAATGGAAGGAGTATCAGACCACTGCAAATCTACCAAGACCTGGCCGTCCCTCTAAACTTTCAGCTCATACAAGGAGAAGACTGATCAGAGATGCAGCCAAGAGGCCCATGATCACTCTGGATGAACTGCAGAGATCTACAGCTGAGGTGGGAGACTCTGTCCATAGGACAACAATCAGTCGTATATTGCACAAATCTGGCCTTTATGGAAGAGTGGCAAGAAGAAAGCCATTTCTTAAAGATATCCATAAAAAGTGTCGTTTAAAGTTTGCCACAAGCCACCTGGGAGACACACCAAACATGTGGAAGAAGGTGCTCTGGTCATATGAAACCAAAATTGAACTTTTTTGGCAACAATGCAAAACGTTATGTTTGGCGTAAAAGCAACACAGCTGAACACACCATCCCCACTGTCAAACATGGTGGTGGCAGCATCATGGTTTGGGCCTGCTTTTCTTCAGCAGGGACAGGGAAGATGGTTAAAATTGATGGGAAGATGGATGGAGCCAAATACAGGACCATTCTGGAAGAAAACCTGATGGAGTCTGCAAAAGACCTGAGACTGGGACGGAGATTTGTCTTCCAACAAGACAATGATCCAAAACATAAAGCAAAATCTACAATGGAATGGTTCAAAAATAAACATATCCAGGTGTTAGAATGGCCAAGTCAAAGTCCAGACCTGAATCCAATCGAGAATCTGTGGAAAGAACTGAAAACTGCTGTTCACAAATGCTCTCCATCCAACCTCACTGAGCTCGAGCTGTTTTGCAAGGAGGAATGGGAAAACATTTCAGTCTCTCGATGTGCAAAACTGATAGAGACATACCCCAAGCGACTTACAGCTGTAATCGCAGCAAAAGGTGGCGCTACAAAGTATTAACTTAAGGGGGCTGAATAATTTTGCACGCCCAATTTTTCAGTTTTTGATTTGTTAAAAAAGTTTTAAATATCCAATAAATGTCGTTCCACTTCATGATTTGTCCCACTTGTTGTTGATTCTTCACAAAAAAATAGTTTTATATCTTTATGTTTGAAGCCTGAAATGTGGCAAAATGTCGCAAAGTTCAAGGGGGCCGAATACTTTCGCAAGGCACTGTACATACACCTTAGCCAAATGCATTTAAACTAAGTTTCACAATTCCTGACATTTAATCCTAGTAAAAATTCCCGGTCTTAGGTCAGTTAGGATCACCACTTTATTTTAAGAATGTGAAATGTCAGAATAATATCAGAGAGAATTATTTATTTCAGCTTTTATTTCTTTCATCACATTCCCAGTGGGTCAGAAGTTTACATACACTGTAATAGGTGCGTGTCACGGTCGTCATATGGAGGAGACCGAGGCGCAGCTTGGTAAGCGTACATTCTTACTTTATTCAATAACGAACACTGAACAAAACAACAAAACGAACCGTGAAGCTAATATGGCTAGGGCAGACAGGCAACTAAACATAGAATAAGAACACACAAAATACCCAAGGAATATGGATACCTAAATATGGTTCCCAATCAGAGACAACGATAAACAGCTCCCTCTGATTGAGAACCAATCTAGGCAACCATAGACATATAAACCCCTAGACATACAAAAACCACCCTCGTCACACCCTGACCTAACCAAAATAATAAAGAAAACAAAGATGACTAAGGTCAGGGCGTGACAGTGCGTGCTGGTGGCAGGGAAGTCTGGCGCAGGAGAGTGAACTTGGTATAAACGGAGCAGTTGAATAAATGCTAAAAAAACCCAGTAGAAAACCAATATATACAAAAATTGTATAAAAGGGTACAAAACCTGTTGCACACCAGAACATGACTTGCACAAAATATACAACAAACAATCACCGACAAAGACATAAGGGGAAACAGAGGTTTAAATACACAACATGTAATTGATGGGATTGAAACCAGGTGTGATGGAAGACCAGACAAAACCAATGGAAAATGAAAAATGGATCAGCGATGGCTAGAAGGTTGGTGACGTCGACCGCCGAACACCGCTCGAACAAGGAGAGGGACCAACTTAGGCTGAAGTCGTGACAGTACCCCTTGATGCAAGACTCCAGCAGTGCGATATCGACCTTGGGGACGACCCGGAGGGCGAGGCACAGGGCGATCCGGATGGAGAAGATGGAACTCTCTCAGCATAGAAGGATCCAACACGTCCTCCACAGAAACCCAGCATCTCTCCTCCAGACCACATCCCTCCCAGTCCACAAGGTACTGAATGCCCCTTGCCCGACGTCTCGAATCCAGTATGAGACGAACGATGTCCAGAGGGGGCGGAGGAACCACCCGCTCCTCAGACTCCTGGAACGGGCCAGCCACGGACCTGAGGAGAGACACATGGAACAAGGTGTTAATGCGGTAATCGGGGGGAAGCTGTAACCTGTAACAAACCTCTTTCACTCTCCTCAGGACTTTAAATGGTCCCACAAACCGCGGACCCAGCTTCCAACAGGGCAGGCGGTGGGGCAGGTTTCGGGTCGAGAGCCAGACCCGGTCCCCCGGTGTGGTGACGGTCTGCACCAACTGACTTTAAGTCATCCACCGCAGGAGCCTCGGTCTGACTCTGATGCCAAGGTGCCAGAACCGGCTGATACCCCAATACACACTGGAAGGGAGAGTGGCCAGTGGAGGAGTGGCGGAGCGAGTTCTGGGCCATCTCTGCCCAGGGCACGAACGTTGCCCACTCCCCTGGCCGGTCCTGGCAATAAGACCTCAGAAACCTACCCACATCCTGGTTAACTCTCTCCACCTGCCCGTTACTCTCGGGGTGAAAACCTGAGGTAAGGCTGACCGAGACCCTCAGACGTTCCATGAACGCCTTCCAGACCCTCGACATGAACTGGGGACCCCGATCAGACACTATATCCTCAGGCACCCCGTAGTGCCGGAAGACGTGTGTAAACAGGGCCTCCGCAGTCTGTAGGGCCGTAGGGAGACCGGACAAAGGAAGGAGACAACAGGACTTAGAAAAACAATCCACAACGACCAGGATCGTGGTGTTACCCTGTGAAGGAGGAAGATTGGTCAGGAAATCTATCGACAGGTGCAACCAAGGCCGTTGTGGAACGGGTAAGGGTTGTAACTTACCTTTGGGCAGGTGCCTAGGAGCCTTACACCGGGTGCACACCAAGCAGGAGGAAACATAAACCCTCACATCATTTGCCAAAGTGGGCCACCAGTACTTCCCACTAAGACAGCGTACCGTCCGACCGATCCCAGGATGACCAGAGGAGGGTAACGTGTGGATCCAATAGATTAGCCGGTCGCGGACAGCAGATGGAACGTACAGACGCCCTGCTGGACACTGGAGGGGAGCGGGCTCTGCACATGACGCTCGCTCAATGTCCTCGTCCAGCTCCCACACTACCGGCGCCACCAGGCAAGAGGCGGGGAGTATGGGAGTGGGATCCATGGGCCGCTCCTCTGTGTCATACAGCCGGGACAATGCGTCTGCCTTCTGGGAGCCTGGTCTGTAAGAAAGGGTAAACACAAAACAGGTGAAAAACATGACCCACCTTGCCTGGCGAGGGTTCAGTCTCCTCGCCGTCCAGATGTACTCCAGATTGCGGTGGTCAGTCCAGATGAGAAAAGAGTGTCTAGCCCCCTCAAGCCAATGTCTGCATGCCTTCAAGGCCTTGACGACAGCCAATAGCTCCCGGTCCCCCACATCATAGTTTCGCTCCGCCGGGCTGAGCTTCTTCGAGAAGAAGGCACAGGGGCGGAATTTCGGTGGCGTACCCGAGCGCTGAGAGAGCACAGCTCCGATCCCAGCCTCGGACGCGTCCACCTCCACTATGAACGCCAAAGAGGGATCCGGATGGGCCAACATGGGAGCCAAGGTAAACAGAGACCTCAGTTGACTAAAAGCCCTGTCCGCCTCAGCTGACCACTGCAAGCGCACCGGGTCCCCCTTCAGCAGTGAGGTAATGGGAGCTGTAGTTGGCAAACCCTAAGAATCGCTGGACCTCCTTTACCGTGGTGGGAGTCGGCTAATTACACACAGCTTAAATGCGGTCACTCTCCATCTCCACCCGAGGTGGAAATGCGATACCCTAGGAAGGAGACAGACTGTTGCAAGAACAAGCACATCTCAGCCTTGACGTACAGGTCATGCTCCAACAGGCGACCAAGCAACTTGCGCACCAGGGACACATGCTCGGCACGAGTAGCAGAGTATATCAAAATGTCATCAATATACACCATCACACCCTGCCTGTGTAGGTCCCTGAAAATCTAATCTACAAAGGTTTGGAAGACTGATAGCGCATTCATCAACCCTTACAGCATGACATTCATCAACCCTTACAGCAAGACATTCATCAACCCTTACAGCATGACGAGGTACCCATAGTGCCCCGAGGTGGTACTAAAAGCCGTCTTCCACTTGTCTCCCTCTCGAATACGCACCAGGTTGTAAGCGCTCCTGAGATCTAGTGGGTAACTATACCTCACAGTGATCTGATTCAGACCCCGGTAGTCAATACACGGGTGCAGACCTCCCTCCTTCTTCTTCACAAAAAAATTTAACTTGAGGAGGCTGGTGAAGTGGAGGACCGAATGTACCCCTGACGCAGGGATTCGGAGACGTATGTTTCCATAGCCTCTGTCTCCGCCTGTGAGAGGGGATACACATGACTCCTGGGAAGTGCAGCGTCTACCAGGAGATCTATCGCACAATTGCCCCATCGATGAGGTGGTAATTGAGTCGCCTTCTTTTTGGAGAAGGCGAGAGCCAAATCAGCATATTCAGGGGGAATGCGAACGGTGGAGACCTGGTCTGGACTCTCCACCGTAGTAGCACCAAGAGAAATCCCTAAACACCTACCTGAGCACTCTCGCGACCACCCTGTGAGAGCCCTCTGTGGCCAAGAAACAGTGGGGTCATGACAAGCTAAACAGGGTAGGCCCGGCACCACGAGAAACACAGGAGAGTCAATTAGGAAAAAACTAATTCCCTCCCCCCTGCATCACCATGCCCAAAGGAGCAGTGACCTCCCTAATCAACCCTGACCCTAATGGTCGACCATCTAAGGTGTGAACGGGGAAAGGCACATCCATGGGAACAATGGGGATCCCTAAACTATGGGCTAACGCTCTATTAATGAAATTCCCAGCCGCGCCTGAATCGACGAGCGCATTATGCTGGGAATGCGGGGAAAACTCAGGAAAAGTGACAAAGACAAACAGTTGTGCAACAGAGGGCTCTGGGTGAGAATGGTGCTGGCTCACCTGGGGTGACGCCTGAGCACCCTGCCTGCTGCCTCGCTTCGTAGAGGTACCAACCCGGCACCGACAGGCAGTGTGACCTCTGCGGCCACAGATGGTGCACGAGCGGGAACCCCCTCCGGTCTCCCTGCGCACCGCCCCTCCCAGCTCCATGAGTGTCGTATAAAAGGGTACAAAACCCGTCACACACCAGAACATGACTCGCACAAAATATACAACAAACAATCACCGACAAAGACATAAGGGGAAACAGAAGGTAAAATACACAACATGTAATTGATGGGATTGAAACCAGGTGTGAAGGAAGACAAGACAAAACCAATGGAAAATGAAAAATGGATCAGCGATGGCTAGAAGGTTGGTGACGTCGACCGCCGAACACCGCTGAACAAGGAGAGGGACCAACTTCGGTGGAAGTCGTGACATACTAATTGAGTGTATTTGGTAGCATTGCCTTTAAATTGTTTAACTTGGGTCAAACATTTCGGGTAACCTTCCACAAGCTTCCCACAATAAGTTGGGTGAATTTTGGCCCATTCCTCCTGACAGAGCTGGTGTAACTGAGTCAGGTTTGAAGGCCTCCTTGCTCGCACAAGCTTTTTCAGTTCTGCCCACAGATTTTCTATAGGATTTAAGTCAGGGCTTTGTGATGGCCACTCCAATACTCCAATACCTTGACAATGTATTTTTTTACCTAATGAGAAGGTGATGGATGCTGGGATAAGGATCAGTACATGTGCCAGTGTAAAGGTAGTCTGACTTGTTTACGTGTTGCTGTGCGTTTTGTTGACAACCTTACTTTGATACCTGACAACTTTACGGTTTTTACTTTTTAATTACTGTTTATATTTTTTGTTTTTCCCTCAACTTTTTATTTTCATTCAACTTTTTCACTCCGGACGCTTTATCTGGACATGGTTCGTCAGGACCTCCAACAGCCGAAGCTAAGTAGTAACATTAACATGATGCCTTCTAATTGCAGTCGCTGTACTCATAATATACAGGAAACGATCGCCTTACGTCGAGGATAGCTGTGCCACAAGCCCAGCTTCAGACGCAATCATTAGGCAAGAGTAATTTCAGTGTAGGAAAGGATGAAACAGCGTCTGTGCCACCAGTAAGTACAGATAGTAACATTAGTATAAATCCCCTTGCATGGTCCCCGCAGCCGTACAACTTTCTCACGGTTTCTGGAGGGAAATGCTGTAGGAATGCTCAACCAGTGTCACTCATTCAGCCAACTGAAACTTTCAACGGTTTTCCCCATTAAGCAGCGAGTTGGAGTCAGAGGCAGAGCCTTCTCTTGTCTCTACTCCTCCCGTTACGGGTCTGAGACAACGAAGCTTCCCACCATTAGCTCTGACAAATTGAAAACTCTAGTCATTGGCGACTCCATTACCCGCAGTATTAGACTTAAAACAAATCATCCAGCCATCATACACTGTTTACCAGGGGGCAGGGCTACCGACGTTAAGGCTAATCTGAAGATGGTGCTGGCTAAAGCTAAAACTGGCGAGTGTAGAGAGTATAAAGATATTGTTATCCACGTCGGCACCAACGATGTTAGGATGAAACAGTCAGAGATCACCAAGCGCAACATAGCTTCTAGCTTCAGCGTGTAAATCAGCTAGAAAGATGTGTCGGCATCGAGTAATTGTCTCTGGCCCCCTCCCAGTTAGGGGGAGTGATGAGCTCTACAGCAAAGTCTCACAACTCAATCGCTGGTTGAAAACTGTTTTCTGCCCCTCCCAAAAGATAGAATTTGTAGATAATTGGCCCTCTTTCTGGGACTCACCCACAAACGGGACCAAGCCTGACCTGCTGAGGAGTGACGGACTCCATCCTAGCTGGAGGGGTGCTCTCATCTAATCTACCAACATAGACAGGGCTCTAACTCCTCTAGCTCCACAATGAAATAGGGTGCAGGCCAGGCAGCAGGCTGTTAACCAGCCTGCCAGCATAGTGGAGTCTGCCACTAGCACAGTCAGTGTAGTCAGCTCAGCTATCCCAATTGAGACCGTGTCTGTGCCTCGACCTAGGTTGGACAAAACTAAACATGGCAGTGTTCGCCTTAGCAATCTCACTAGGATAAAGACCTCCTCCATTCCTGTCATTATTGAAAGAGATCATGATACCTCACATCTCAAAATAGGGCTACTTAATGTTAGATCCCTTACTTCAAAGGCAATTATATTCAATGAACTAATCACTGATCATAATCTTGATGTGATTGACCTGACTGAAACATGGCTTAAACCTGATGAATTTACTGTGTTAAATGAGGCCTCACTTCCTGGCTACACTAGTGACCATATCCCCCGTGCATCCCGCAAAGGCGAAGGTGTTGCTAACATTTATGATAGCAAATTTCAATTTACAAAAAAAATATGATGTTTTCGTCTTTTGAGCTTCTAGTCATGAAATCTATGCAGCCTACTCAATCACTTTTTATAGCTACTGTTTACAGGCCTCCTGGGCCATATACAGCGTTCCTCATTGAGTTCCCTGAACTCCCATCGGACCTTGTAGTCATAGCAGATAATATTCTAATCTTTGGTGACTTTAATATTCACATGGAAAAGTCCACAGACCCACTCCAAAAGGCTTTCGGAGCCATCATCGACTCAGTGGGTTTTGTCCAACATGTCTCTGGACCCACTCACTGTCACAGTCATACTCTGGACCTAGTTTTGTCCCATGGAATAAATGTTGTGGATCTTAATGTTTTTCCTCATAATCCTGGACTATCGGACCACCATTTTATTACGTTTGCAATTGCAACAAATAATCTGCTCAGACCCCAACCAAGGAACATCAAAAGTTGTGCCATAAATTCACAGACAACACAAAGATTCCTTGATGTCCTTCCAGATTCCCTCTGTATACCCAAGGACGCCAGAGGACAAAAATCAGTTAACCGCCTAACTGAGGAACTCAATTTAACCTTGCGCAATACCCTAGATGCAGTTGCACCCCTAAAAACTAAAAACATTTCTCATAAGAAACTAGCTCCCTGGTACACAGAAAATACCCGAGCTCTGAAGCAAGCTTCCAGAAAATTGGAACGGAAATGGCGCCACACCAAACTGGAAGTCTTCCGACTAGCTTGGAAAGACCGTACCGTGCAGTATCGAAGAGCGCTTACTGCTGCCCCATCATCCTATTTTTCCAACTTAATTGAGGAAAATAAGAACAATCCGAAATTCCTTTTTGATACTGTCGCAAAGCTAACTAAAAAGCAGCATTCTCCAAGAGAGGATGGCTTTCACTACAGCAGTGCCTTCTTCTCGAAGAAGCTCAGCCCGGCGGAGCGAAACTATGATGTGGGGGACCGGGAGCTATTGGCTGTCGTGAACTTCTTTGAGGAAAATATCATGATTATTAGAAAGCAAATTACGGACTCCTCTTTATATCTGCGTATTCCTTCAAAGCTCAGCTGTCCTGAGTATGCACAACTCTGCCAGGACCTAGGATCAAGAGAGACGCAATTATGACACAATTATGAAAATAATCATGGCCTCTAAACCTTCAAGCTGCATACCGGACCCTATTCCAACTAAACTACTGAAAGAGCTGCTTCCTGTGCTTGGCCCTTCTATGTTGAACATAATAAACGTCTCTCTATCCACCGGATGGATGTGTACCAAACTCACTAAAAGTGGCAGTAATAAAGCCTCTCTTGAAAAAGCCAAACCTTGACCTAGAAAATATAAAAAACTATCGGCCTATATCTAATCTTCCATTCCTCTCAAAAATTTTAGAAAAGGCTGTTGCGCAGTAACTCACTGCCTTCCTGAAGACAAACAATGTAACCAGACGAAATGCTTCAGTCTGGTTTTAGACCCCATCATAGCACTGAGACTGCATTTGTGAAGGTGGTAAATGACCTTTTAATGGCATCAGACCGAGGCTCTGCATCTGTCCTCGTGCTCCTAGACCTTAGTGTTGCTTTTGATACCATCGATCACCACATTCTTTTGGAGAGATTGGAAACCCAAATTGGTCTACACGGACAAGTTCTGGCCTGGTTTAGATCTTATCTGTCGGAAAGATATCAGTTTGTCTCTGTGAATGGTTTGTCCTCTGACAAATCAACTGTGAATTTCGGTGTTCCTCATGGTTCCGTTTTAGGACCACTATTGTTTTCACTATATATTTTACCTCTTGGGGATGTCATTCGAAAAGATAATGTTAACTTTCACTGCTATGCGGATGACACACAGCTGTACATTTCAATGAAACATGGTGAAGCCCCAAAATTGCCATCGATAGAAGCATGTGTTTCAGACATAAGGAAGTGGATGGCTGCAAATGTTCTACTTTTAAACTCGGACAAAACAGAGATGCTTGTTCTAGGTCCCAAGAAACAAAGAGATCTTCTGTTGAATCTGACAATTAATCTTAATGGTTGTACAGTCGTCTCAAATAAAACTGTTAAGGACCTCGGCGTTACTCTGGACCCTGATCTCTCTTTTGAAGAACACATCAAGACGGTTTCAAGGACAGCTTTTTTCCGTCTACGTAACATTGCAAAAATCAGAAACTTTCTGTCCAAAAATGATGCAGAAAAATGAATCCATGCTTTTGTTCTAGGTTAGACTACTGCAATGCTCTACTTTCCGGCTACCCGGATAAAGCACTAAATAAACTTCAGTTAGTGCTAAATACGGCTGCTAGAATCCTGACTAGAACCAAAAAATGTGATCATATTACTCCAGTGCTAGCCTCCCTACACTGGCTTCCTGTCAAGGCAAGGGCTGGCTGATTTCAAGGTTTTACTGCTAACCTGCAAAGCATTACATGGGCTTGCTCCTACTTATCTCTCTGATTTGGTCCTGCCGTACATACCTACACGTACGCTACGGTCACAAGACGCAGGCCTCCTAATTGTCCCTAGAATTTCTAAGCAAACAGCTGGAGGCAGGGCTTTCTCCTATAGAGCTCAATTTTTATGGAATAGTCTGCCTACCCATGTGAGAGACGCAAACTCGGTCTCAACCCTTAAGTCTTTACTGAAGACTCATCTCTTCAGTGGGTCATATGATTGAGTGTAGTCTGGCCCAGGAGTGTGAAGGTGAACGGAAAGGCTCTGGAGCAACGAACCGCCCTTGCTGTCTCTGCCTGGCCGGTTCCCCTCTTTCCACTGGGATTCTCTGCCTCTAACCCTATTACAGGGGCTGAGTCACTGGCTTTCTAGGGCTCTTTCATACCGTCCCTAGGAGGGGTGCGTCACTTGAGTGAGTTGAGTCACTGATGTGATCTTCCTGTCTGGGTTGTCGCACCCCCTTGGGTTGTGCCGTGGCAGAGATCTTTGTGGGCTATACTCGGCCTTGTCTCAGGATGGTAAGTTGGTGGTTGAAGACATCCCTCTAGTGGTGTGGGGGCTGTGCTTTGGCAAAGTGGGTGGAGTTATATCCTTCCTGTTTGGCCCTGTCCGGGGGTGTCCTCGGATGGGGCCACAGTGTCTCCTGACCCCTCCTGTCTCAGCCTCCAGTATTTATGCTGCAGTAGTTTATGTGTCGGGGGGCTAGGGTCAGTTTGTTATATCTGGAGTACTTCTCCTGTCCTATCTGGTGTCCTGTGTGAATTTAAGTATGCTCTCTCTAAATCTCTCTTTCTCTCTTTCTTTCTCTCTCTCGGAGGACCTGAGCCCTAGGACCATGCCTCAGGACTACCTGACATGATGACTCCTTGCTGTCCCCAGTCCACCTGGCCGTGCTGCTGCTCCAGTTTCAACTGTTCTGCCTGGGATTATTATTATTTGACCATGCTGGTCATTTATGAACATTTGAACATCTTGGCCATGTTCTGTTATAATCTCCACCCGGCACAGCCAGAAGAGGACTGGCCACCCCACATAGCCTGGTTCCTCTCTAGGTTTCTTCATAGGTTTTGGCCTTTCTAGGGAGTTTTTCCTAGCCACCGTGCTTCTACACCTGCATTGCTTGATGTTTGGGGTTTTAGGCTGGGTTTCTGTACAGCACTTTGAGATATTAGCTGATGTACGAAGGGCTATATAAATAAATTTGATTTGATTTGACTTTGTTGTCCTTTAGCCATTATGTCACAACATATGCTTGGGGTCATTGTCCATTTGGAAGACCCATTTGCGACAAAGCTTTAACTTCCTGACGGATGTCTTGAGAATTTGCTTCAATATATCCACATAATTTTCCTACCTCTTGATGCCATCTATTTTGGGAAGTGCACCAGTCCCTCCTGCAGCAAAGCACCCCCACAACATGATGCTGCCACCCCCGTGCTTCACGGTTGGGATGGTGTTCTTAGGCTTGCAAGCCTCCCAATTTTTCCTCCAAACATAACGATGGTTATTATGGCCAAACAGTTCTATTTTTGTTTCATCAGACCAGAGGACATTTCTCAAAAAAGTACAATCTTTGTCCCCATGGGCAGTTGAGAACCGTAGTCTGGCTTTTTTTATGGCGGTTTTGGAGCAGTGGCTTCTTCCTTGCTGAGCGCCCTTTCAGGTTATGTCGATATAGGACTCGTTTTACTGTGGATATAGATACATTTGTGCCTGATTCCTCCAACATCTTCACAAGGTCCTTTGCTGTTGTTCTGGGATATATTTGCACTTTTCGCACCGAAGTACATTCATCTCTAGGAGACAGAAATTGTCTCATTCCTGAGCGGTATGACAGCTGCGTGGTCCAGTGGTATTTATACTTGCGTACTATTGTTTGTACAGATGAACGTGGTACCTTCAGGCGTTTAGAAATTGCTCCCAAGGATGAAACAGACTTGTGGAGGTCTACAATTTTTTTCCTGAGATCTTGGCTGATTTCTTTTGATTTTCCCATGATGTCAAGCAAAGAGGCACTGAGTTTGAAGGTAGGCCTTGAAATACAATACATCCACAGGTACACCTCCAATTGACTCAAATTATGTCAATTAGCCTATCAGAAGCTTCTAAAGCCATGACATTTTCTGGAATTATCCAAGCTGGTTAAAGGCACAGTCAACTTAGGTTATGTAAAATTCTGACCCACTGGAATTGTGATACAGTGAGTTGTAAGTCAAATAATCTGGCTGTAAACAATTGTTTGGAAAAATGACTTGTGTCATGCACAAAGTAGATGTCCTAACCGAATTGCCAAAACTATAGTTTGTTAACAAGAAATTTGTGGAGTGGTTGAAAAACGAGTTTTATTGACTCCAACCTAAGTGTATGTACCCTTCTGACTTCAACTGTAAACACTGGCCTGATGCCCTCCTAGTAGAAACAGTCTCTTGTGACACATCCTAGAAAACATCATGGTCCAACCACTTCGACATACATGTACCATGAAAACATTATGAAAGTCTCTTCCCGTAATCATCATGGGGCAACTTGAGCAATAGGATTCAAGTATTGCAGCGGTCAAAAGCAGGGCGCAAGTAGTGGATGGGAAAAGTGTTTACATCAGTGAGATTAAGTCTGACCTTTGACATGTGGAAAATTACAGGGGGGGAATATATATAATGTATATATTTAAAAAACAACATTGTGGTGACCTTATGCAAGTGTGGATTAGCCTATATCTATTTAGCAATTAACGCGTTGATTGGGTGGCATCCATCTATGAATAATCACGTTCTGAAGCATTTCACAATTGGTGTGTTTTCTTTTGGCCAGTGACGAAACACCCCCTCAGTGTCAATAATCTCTTGCTTCTCGTGTCTGTGTTGGTCGCTTTGGGTGTGGTGTCATGTGAGTAACCTTCTGAGTGTAGGGCTTCCTTCCTCATCGCTTCTATAGAGTGGAACACATCTGCACTACCAGCCCACATAGGGGGTGGCTGTCCACACACCGCATCACTACCAACAGCATCGCTGCACCAGTAAGTGACATTTGTTCTTCAAGTGTTTATTGTGTTAAAATCAAAAGGATACATTATTTGTCTTTATGTGTTAGCCTATTCATATGAAATGATACAATCAGATAATGATTGGGATGGAGAGCCAGGTGTATTGTCACATTTAATTTAACTGTAGCCGTAAATATGCAAGGTATTTGCTGTCATGTACAAGCTTTTGCTCCCATGCAACAAATTACAACACTAATTATGCATAAAAGAACATCTAGAAATGTAAAGGTTATAAAGGTGTGTTATAAATGTAATATTATATAAATATTATATATATGTAATATGGTACTTTTTATTTCACTCCACAGTGGAAAACAGTTAATACTTAGCAATTTTGGGAGAGTAGGATGTTGTTTTTCAGTCATTACTACTAACAGGGATTT
Organism: Oncorhynchus mykiss; assembly: GCF_057628025.1. Classification (NCBI taxonomy): domain Eukaryota; kingdom Metazoa; phylum Chordata; class Actinopteri; order Salmoniformes; family Salmonidae; genus Oncorhynchus; species Oncorhynchus mykiss. The sequence goes on from NC_143026.1 coordinate 61,114,478, forward strand.
GGAAATAGTTGTTTTCAAACTTTGAAAGATGTTGGCTTCACATGCAGATTTAAACCCCCTTCCTGGCCGCAGCTGGCTGCTCCTCTCAACTAACCACATGGTGGTTTAAACAGCACCACAGAGGTTTAAATGGCCCTAATGCCTGCTAGTGGAGGCAAGCAGTTTTATGATGAGAATCCATGCCAGTCAACTGACAAAATGTCATCTCACTGTCTAAACATTTGTTGTATTTGTGGGATTTTGGGGGATTTCTTTCAGCTTTTCACAATACATTTATAAACAATGCAATTTGACCAAAAAACACATTATTTTCATTACCTGCAGTTTATGCCCTACAAACAGCTTAGAACATATTATCGCATATCAGACATCTTTTCATATCAAACATCTTCCTGTGTTTGCTAGGTGGGTTGTGAGACAGCAGAGCTCCAGTGGAGAGACTGTTTTAGCCTGAGTCTGAGCCCACATCAGGAGTTCTACACTCACCCAAGTCCTGCCTTGTCCAACCCGACCCAGCCATTTTCTGACTTGCCAAGCCCTTCACTACCCAGCCATGGATGCCCTGTCCTCCCTGAGCTCCTCAACCTCCTGCTCTCATCTGTACCTCTGGGCCAGCAACACCACCAACAGCAGCGCTATTAACATTGATGTGATCCTGGAGCACTACAACCACACAGGGCGCCTGCAGCATCGCGTGCCCCGCCAGGGTGGCCTGAGCTCAGCAGCGGTCCTCTCCCTCTTCATCAGCGTCCTCATCATCCTGGAGAACCTGCTGGTCCTAGTGGCCGTGCTCTCCCGGATCCTCCACAGCCGCCGCTGGGTCTACGTGTGCATCGCCAATATCACCCTGAGCGACCTGCTGGCCGGGGCGGCCTACGTGGTCAACATCTGGATGTCGGGCAGCCAGACGTTCAGACTGAGCCCGGCTCTGTGGCTGTTCAGGGAGGGGGTACTGTTCGTGGCCCTCGCCGCCTCCATCTTCAGCCTGCTGCTGATAGCTGTGGAGCGCTACACCACCATGATGAAGCCGCTGCACCAGAAGTCGGCCAGGAAGACGTATCGTATCTACGGCCTGGTGGCGCTGTGCTGGATCGTGGCCTTCGCCATCGGCTTCCTCCCCCTGCTGGGCTGGAACTGCGTGTGCAGCCTGGAGAGCTGCTCTACCCTGCTGCCACTCTACTCCAAGAGCTACATCCTCTTCTCCCTGCTCATCTTCTCCCTCATACTGCTGGCTATCGGCGTGCTCTATGGCGCCATCTATAGCCACGTGCGCAGCAGCTCCAAGTTGGGCTCCCAGCGCAGCCGCAAGCGCTCCCTGGGGCTGCTGAAGACAGTCATCTCCATCGTGGGTGTGTTCATCATATGCTGGGGGCCTCTGTTCATCCTGCTGCTGGTGGACTTCTTCTGTGTGTCGCGGCAGTGCGCACCGCTCTTCAGCGCCGACTGGGTCATCGCCCTGGCCGTGATAAACTCGGCCCTGAACCCGGTCATCTACACCCTGGGCAGCACAGAGCTGAGGAAGGCCATTGCCGGCTTGTTGTGCTGCTGCTGCCTCAGGGCAGGCCTCTGTCACCCTGACACCTTTGTGTCCAAGGAGACCAGCAGCACCGGGAGCATCAGGCACAGCAGCCTGAGGAACAGTTTCAATAAGATCAGGAGTCTCACTGTCAGTCCCCCGCCTGCACCCAATGCCCCCAAGAAGAGCCGCCGCCTGAGCTCCACCACCACCTGCCTGTCTGTGTCAAGCGGTTAGACCACAACGGGCTGCCTGGGGCAGGCGTAGTTGTGTGTGTCTTTGAGAGACATAGAGAGAGAGAGAGAGAGAGAGTCAGTGGAGGCTCCTCAGAGGAGGAAGGGGGGGGGGACCTTCCTACTCAGGGAGTTTCATAAAAGTAAAAATATTAAAAATACAAATATCAATTATTAATTTGTAGTAAACTGCAATTAAAGCCAGACTAAGTCAAAAAAATATGACTAAATCTAATCAAACTTTAAATGCAATTTAAATCAAGTTTGATTTGATTTAGTCCTATTTTTTTAAATGCTATTTAAGTAAAGTTTAATTTGATTTAGTCTTACTCTTTAACTTAGATTTTTGGTTGAGAAGGAGACATGAATCCAACATATTAATGACTAATGACAGTTTGTGCCCAGTGGGTCAAGGTAGGTATAGGGCAAATTCTAGTATCATGTAGTAGCCTAAACCTATCGATGTTACATTGAGCTGGATGAATGGAATAGTCATCCAATATGCTGAAATAGAAATAAGGCCAAGCTCATAAGAAAAATATTGTCCTCCCAAATCTGAAAGGGCACTAACTGCCGCTGGTGTGTGTGCATGTGTGTGTGTGTGTGTGTGTGTGTGTGTGTGTTACCACAGAGAATGCAGTTCCTCCATTATCTAGCTCCACCCAAATGTGGCCTTGATACAACCAGGTCTAACGGTTTTCTCTGTTGTTGGTTTTGTTCATTGTCTTCATTGTCATCAGCCCAGGACCTGGTACACTGACGAAAGAGCATCTTTGTGGTTCTCTGTTTCTGTAGAGCAACACCAATCTGTTTCATTTTATGCATTCCAAAAAAGTTTTTTTTTTTTATTAAAAAAGGAGTTCAAACTCGTTCAAGATTTATCATAAAAGATGCACCATGGAAGCTGCTTTTGTTTCACTGTTTCAGCCTTGAAACAGATACTCTTTTACTGTGAAGATGGTTTTCATTGAAATGGGTGCTTTTTTATTGCACCACTTAAATATAACTGAATTAAAAACAACAACAAAAAATATGTAGATATATTTAGAAAATGCAATATTATTTATACATACACTGAGTGGACAAGACATTAAGGACACCTGCTCTTTCCATGACAAAAACTGACCAGGTGAATCCAAGTGAAAGCTATGATCCCTTATTGATGTCACTTGTTAAATCCACTTCAATCGGTGTAGATGAAGGGGAGGAGACGGGTTAAAGAAGGATTTTTAAGCAACTCAATATTTGGAAGATGTCCCTAATGTTTTGTACACTCAGCGTACATTGTACAGAATGGTAGTTGAATACATTTTTTTCAATTGGTTAAACATTTATATAATGTTGTTTTTAAGAGTATACATTTGTTGAACGCTTTACTATTGCTGTTATTCTGAAAGAGGATTATATTTCTGTTATTTTGTACATTGACAATGTGTAAATAAATATTTTAACAAAATATGTGTCTTGTGGAAAGAGAGTTTTTTTTAAACTGTTTTTCAACAGAACATTGTACGAGTGGCAGCAACATGCTGAATTACAACCTACATTTGAATATTAAAACTCAATAAACAGCAGATGTAGACAATTAACTCTTAAGCAGGTAAACCTTGGCTGGGATGGCACAGCAACGGAAACGCTCAGTCCAGTTGTATTACTGGATCACTACTGGGTAAATGGAAATGAACCATTGACTCCCATAAGCAATTAGCAACATCTACCTCAAGGTGGAGACATGTTACCATGAGCTTGCGTGAAGATGTTGCTTCACCTCCAACGGCAAGTTTCATCAGTGCTGCTTGCATAGTCACAGAAACATAGAATTCAGTAAACAGTGATCTCTGAGCTACTTAACATCTGATGAGGTTAACTCATGAGTCATGCATAGAAATGGATATCAACACGTCGCCAACATTTCCAGACATTAGGATTAGAAAATGTACAGATTCCTTCCATGTGAGATATGAAGTGACAAGAGTAACTATGTTTGCAGAGAATGTATTCCTTTTAAGATCATTTTCTGGCTCCGAGCAACATTTTTTTTTTGAATGACTGAATTTCCAGTATGTCCAGAAAACCTCTTTGTTTTGTGACCCCAGATCTGTGAGTGAGGTGCAATGGTGAGAGTTGAAACGAAACGCCTAAAGGTATTTAATTCATTAATTAAGACTTTGACATCGTGTAAAGATAGGGGAGATAACTGGAAGTTACCCCTAAGCCATGTACTGAGTTGTCTGAGCTCTGGTGCGTGCAGTTTGTTTTGTCACTAGGTGAGAACATATTAACATAGCTCCAGAGTGGCAAAGCGGTCTGAGGCACTGCATCTCAGTGCTTGAGGTGTCACTGCAGACACCCTGGTGCAAATGCAGGCTGTATCACAACCGGCTGTGATTGGGAGTCCCATAGGGCGGCGCACAATTGGCCCAGCACATTTTGATCAGTCATACAGCGGTGAGGAAGGACACTGGTCACACACTGGTTGAATCAACATTGTTTCAGCTTAATATGTCAACGCATTGTGACATGGAATCAACATGGAAAATACATTGGATTTGAGAAAAGTCATCAACAAGTACTGTTTTCATCTAATTTCAACCAGCATTGTAAACATTGCAATTAGGGTCAAACTTCAACTTAAATACATGGACTTAACCTGGCCAACAGGTTGTTACATCAATCTACACTGAACAAAAATATAAACACAACATGTAAAGTGTTGTTCCCATGGCTCATGAGATAAAATATAAAATCCCAGAAATGTTCCATATGCACAAAAAGCTTATTTCTCTCAAATTGTGTGCACAAATTTGTTTACATCTCTTTAAATTGAGCATTTCTCCTATGCCAAGATAGGGCATGTCAAGAAGTTGATTCAACAGCATGATCATTACACAGGTGTACCTTGTGCTGGGAACAATAAGAGTCCGCTCCCTAGTGGGTTGGCTGCCAAGTGGCTGGGCCTATGCCTTCCAAAGCCCACCCATGGCTGCACCCCTGCCCAGTCCTGTAAAATCCATAGATTAGGGCCTCATAGATTTATTTCAACTGAAAATTCCATGTGGAAATGAAAAAACAAATCACTAGGTGAGAACATATGAAATATACACCATGTATACTAAAAATGTGGAACATCTTCCTAATATTGAGTTATGCAGTGCCTTCGGAAAGTATTCAGACCCCTTGACCTTTTCCCCAAAAAATATATGTGATGTTATTCTAAAATTGATCAAATTATTTGTTTTCCTTGTCAATCTATACACAATACCCCATAATCACAAAGCGAAAACAGGTTTAGAAAATTTAGCAAATTTATTACAAATAAAAAAGTTTTCGGACCCTTTGCTATGAGACTCGAAATTGACCTCAGGTGCATCCTGTTTCCATTGAGCATCCTTGAGATGTTTTTACAACTTGATTGGAGTCTACCTGTGGTAAATTCAATTGATTGGACATAATTTGAAAAGGCACACACCTGTCTATATAAGGTCCCACAGTATACAGTACATGTCAGGGCAAAAACTAAGCCATCAGGTCAAAGGAATTGTCCATAGATCTCTGAGACGGGATTGTGTCGAGGCACAGACCAGGGGAAGGCTACCAAAAAAATGGCTGCAGCACTGAAGGTCCCCAAGAGTTGCCTCCATCATTCATTTTTTGCCTCCCCAATTTCATGGTATCCAATTGGTAGTTACAGTCTTGTCCCATTGCTGCAACTCCTGTACGGACTCGGGAGAGGCAAAGGTTGAGAGCCCCGCGTCCTCCAAAACACGACCCATCCAAGCCGCTCTGCTTCTTGACACAATACTCGTTAACCCGGAAGACAGCCGCACCAATGTATCGGAGGAAACACCGTACATCTGGCGACCGTGTTAGCGTGCATGCGCCCGGCCCACCACAGGAGTCGCTAGAGCGCAATGGGACAAAGACATCCCGACCGGCCAATCCCTCCCATAACCCGGACAACGCTGGGCCAATTGTGCGCCGCCCCATGGATCTCTCGGTTGCGGCCAGCAGCGACAGAGCCTGGACTCGAACTAGGATTTCTAGTAGCACAGCGAGCACTTAGACCACTCCGCCATTCGGGAGGTCCCCGGCCGCCATCATTCTTAAATGGAAGACATTTGGAACCACAAGGGCTCCTCCTAGAGCTGGCTGCCCGGCCAACCTGAGCAATCGGGGGAGAAGGGCCTTGATTAAGGAGGTGACCAAGAACCGGATGGTGACTCTGACAGAGCTCCAGAGTTCCTCTGTGGAGATGGAAGAACCCTCCAGAAGGACAACCATCTCTGCAGCACTCCACAAATCAGGCCTTTATGGTAGAGTGGTCAGACGGAAGCCACTTCTCAGTAAAAGGCACATGACAGCCCGCTTGGAGTTTGCCAAAAGGTACCTAAAGACTTTCAGACCATGAGAAGCAAGATTCTCTGGTGCAATGAAACCAAGATTGAACTCTTTGGCCTGAATGCCAAGCATCACATCTGGAGGAAACCTGGCACCATCCCTACAGTGAAGAATGGAGGTGGCAGAATCATACTGTGGGGTTGTTTTTCAGCAGCAGGAAATGGGAGACTAGTCAGGATCGAGGGAAAGATGAACGGAGAAAAGTGCAAAGAGATCCTTGATGAAAACCTCCTCCAGAGCACTCAGGACCTCAGACTGGGGCAAAGATTCACCTTCACCCCAGTCAACAACCCTAAGCACACAGCCAAGACAACGCAGGAGTGGCTTCGGGACAAGTCTCTGAAAGTCCTTGAGCGGCCCAGCCAGAGCCCGATCGAACATCTCTGGAGAGACCTGAAAATAGCTGTGCAGTGACACTCCCCATCAAACCTGACAGGGCTTGAGAGGATCTGCACAGAAGAATGGGTAAAAACTCCCCAAATACAGGTGTGCCTAGCTTGTAGCGTCGTACCCTTGAAGACTCAAGGCTATAATCGCTGCCAAAGTACTTCAATAAAGTACTGAGTAAAAGGTCTGAAAACTTACGTAAATGTGATAGTTCCGGTTTTTATTTGTAATACATTTGCAAAATATGCTTTGTCGTTATGTGGTATTGTGTGTAGATTTATGAGGGGAAAAAACTATTGAATACATTTTAGAATAAGGCTGTAACGTAACTAAATGTTTTAAAATGTCAAGGGGTCTGAATACCTTCCGAATACACTGTATATTGGGTGGCAGAAAGTATGTTGAATTTCAAATTTTATTAGACATATTTTATTTGACCTTGTTTCAATGTTGGTAGTAAAATGGTATGTTTGAATCAACATCTTGCTTTCATCCTAAACAAAGAGGTATATTGAAATATGAACATTGACTCCTACTGGTATATGAAGGGTAATGCACTTCAGTGAGTAAATTCAACATAATTTCAAGTCAATGTGTTTAAGTTGAAGTTTTACCCTAATTTCAGTGTTTACAGTGCTGGTTGAAATGAGGGTAAAAGAGTTCTGGTTGATTACTTTTTCAAGTCAAATGTATTTTCCACTTTGATCCACGTCACAATATGTTGCCAATTGCGTTGGAATAACATTGATTCAACCAGTGTATGCCCAGCGGGTAAAAGTAAGGATAGCTTACAAGAAAATTACCAAAGTAAAAGTTAGTCATCTAGTAAAATACTACTAATTTGGTTTTAAATATCAAAGTAAATGTAATTGCTAAAATATACATAAGTATCAAAAGTAAAAGTATAAATAATTTAATATCCTTATATTAAAAGAAACCTGACGGCATCATTTTCTTGTTTTTTAAATTTACAGTTAGCCAGGGGCACTTTCCAATGCTCAGACATAATTTACAAATAAGGCATGTGTTAAGTGAGTCCGCCAGATCAGAGGCAGTAGGGAGGACAAGGGATGTTCTCTTGATAAGTGTGTGAATTAGACAATTTTCCTGTCCTGCTAATGTCACACCCTGATCTGTTTCACCTATCTTTGTGATTGTCTCCACCCCCCTCCAGGTGTTTCCCATCTTCCCCGTTAATCCCCTGTGTATTTATACCTGAGTTCTGTTTGTCTGTTGCCAGTTAATTTTGTTTTGTCAAGCCTACCAGCGGTTTCCCCTCTACTCCTGTCTCTCGATTGTTCCTGTTTCCTAGTTTCCCCGGTGTTGACCATTCTGCCTGCCCTGAGCCTGCCTGCCGTCCTGTACCTTTGCCCCACCTATCTGGATTACTGACCTCTGCCTGCCCTAGAACCGTCTTTTGCCTGCCCCTGTTCGATTAATAAACTACTTCGACTTTATCTGCATCTCGGTCTTACCTGAAACGTGATAGTACGAACTGGCCATGACTGACCCAGCACCCTCGGACCAGCTGCGCAACGCCATCTCCTCCCATGGAGCCACCATTGGTAGGCACGAGGAATTGCTTCGTGGCCTTATGGACGGTGTCCACACCTTGGCCGAACGCCATGACCGGGCGTTGGACATCTAGCTGGAGCTATTCCGTGGGTTGGATGAGAGGCATACTACTACTACGGAACCTCACAGCCCCTCAGTAACTCAGCTGTTAACAACACACCCTCACTGGTCACTCTGCCTTCCCAGGAGCCCCGCTTACCTCCCCGGAACGCTTTAATGGAGAGCCGGGCATCTGTCAGGCGTTTCTAGCTCAGTGTGCTCTCATCTTTGAACTTCAGCCCTCCAGCTTCGGCAGGACTCCCACAGTGTGGCAGACTATGCGGTGGATTTCTGCACGTTGGCAGCTGAGAATGCCTGGAACCAGGAAGCGCTGTTCGACATGTTCCTACACGGAGTCCCGGAGGAGGTCAAGGACGAGCTTGCAGCCAGGTAATTACCGACAGATCTCGACTCCCTCATCGCCTTGACCATCAGGATTGATGGGCGACTATGGGAACGACAGAGGGAAAGGGGATTCGATTTTGCTCGCCCGTCCAAGGAAGTCCCAGACGGCCCCGTTGTTGAGAGAACCCAAGGCTACCCGAGGTTCCCCGAGAGTCGCAGAAGACGGCCGAGTCACCGTTTCCCGAGCCTATGCAACTAGGCAGAGCTGGGTTGTCTCCAGTGGAACGGCTATACAGGCTCAATAACAAGAGTTGCCTGCATTGCGGAGCAGACTCAAACGAGGAGACTGGGATGAAGTAACCAAGGTAATAATGGAAACACAGGGATAAGATGGAGTGCAGGTCAGGGGAAGCTCGGGTGGGTTGCAGGAAACCAGGTGTGGAGGCTGAGGCTGGAGCGAGAGGGGTTGGGACAGGGTAAGCAGGTCCAGAGGGGAATCCAAGGCTGAGTAACAGGATGAGGAGAAGTGGGACAGGAGACAGGGACCAGAGTCAGAGCGGGAAGAACTGTAGCGGAGAGGAAAACCGTGTCAGGCAAGGAAAACAAGCACAACAGGATAACAAGATCTAAATAGTGACAAACGGCTAGAAACGTAGACTGACTGAGCAGAGATTACGAAGTGGCAGGACTGAGTATTTGCAGAGGTCTTGATTATGAAACAGGTTGCCCCCTGCGGGGGACTCCAGGACACCTGTCTCCACCCCCACAATCACACACAGAGAGAGAGAGAGAGGGAGAGGGGGAGAGCACTGGAGGAGCGGCGGCAGGTCAAGGAGACACAGGATGAGCAGTAGAGGGCGTGGCAGGAGCAGATGTAACAGTAATGTTCTCAAATTGTTCCGAGAATGTTAAGAAATAACGTGTTAAGAAATAACATTCTTCTGTTGGAATTTCAGTACCTCAGCATATTGTCTCCTCATGTCTCTGATTAAAGTCATGTTCTCAAATTGTTCCGAGAAGATTAAGAAACACTCTTCTTTTGTGTTCTTCCCACAGAAGATTCCACACAAGTTCCCATGTGTTTCTATTTAATGTCATGTGTTTACTACATTCTGGGAATGTTATAAAAATGTGTGTGACTCAGAACATTATGGAGTATTGTGTGTAGATGGGTGAGAAAAATTATCATATTGAATCTATTTTAAATTCAGGCTGTAATGCATCAAAAGGTGAACAACTCAAGTGGTGTGAATACCTGCTGGAGGCACTGTATGTTCGAGTCTCACTGATGCCAGGTCACAATAAATAATAAATGTGTTCGTATAATTAATGACCAAGGAAATTCCTTTCCATGTGTCCTATCTGTGCTAGCAGTGTTATTCAAAGTGTTATTCAAACATTAATTGCAAGTTAAATAAGTTATTCAAAAACCTACAAATAACCTATAATTTCCATTCTCAGAATAAAATCTCCCAAGAAAACTTTCAAATCAAATCAAATCAAATTTTATTTGTCACATACACATGGTTAGCAGATGTTAATGCGAGTGTAGCGAAATGCTTGTGCTTCTAGTTCCGACAATGCAGTAATAACAAGTAATCTAACTAACAATTCCAAAACTACTGTCTTGTACACAGTGTAAGGGGATAAAGAATATGTACATAAGGATATATGAATGAGTGATGGTACAGAGCAGCATAGGCAAGATACAGTAGATGGTATCGAGTACAGTATGTACAAATGAGATGAGTATGTAAACAAAGTGGCATAGTTTAAAGTGGCTAGTGATACATGTATTACACAAGGATACAGTCGATGATATAGAGTACAGTATATACGTATGCATATGAGATGAATAATGTAGGGTAAGTAACATTATATAAGGTAGCATTGTTTAAAGTGGCTAGAGATATATTTACATCATTTCCCATCAATTCCCATTATTAAAGTGGCTGGAGTTGAGTCAGTGTCAGTGTGTTGGCAGCCGCCACTCAGTGTTAGTGGTGGCTGTTTAACAGTCTGATGGCCTTGAGATAGAAGCTGTTTTTCAGTCTCTCGGTCCCAGCTTTGATGCACCTGTACTGACCTCGCCTTCTGGATGATAGCGGGGTGAACAGGCAGTGGCTCGGGTGGTTGATGTCCTTGATGATCTTTATGGCCTTCCTGTGACATCGGGTGGTGTAGGTGTCCTGGAGGGCAGGTAGTTTGCCCCCGGTGATGCGTTGTGCAGACCTCACTACCCTCTGGAGAGCCTTACGGTTGAGGGCGGTGCAGTTGCCATACCAGGCGGTGATACAGCCCGCCAGGATGCTCTTGATTGTGCATCTGTAGAAGTTTGTGAGTGCTTTTGGTGACAAGCCGAATTTCTTCAGCCTCCTGAGGTTGAAGAGGCGCTGCTGCGCCTTCTTCACGATGCTGTCTGTGTGAGTGGACCAATTCAGTTTGTCTGTGATGTGTATGCCGAGGAACTTAAAACTTGCTACCCTCTCCACTACTGTTCCATCGATGTGGATAGGGGGGTGTTCCCTCTGCTGTTTCCTGAAGTCCACAATCATCTCCTTAGTTTTGTTGACGTTGAGTGTGAGGTTATTTTCCTGACACCACACTCTGAGGGCCCTCACCTCCTCCCTGTAGGCCGTCTCGTCGTTGTTGGTAATCAAGCCTACCACTGTTGTGTCGTCCGCAAACTTGATGATTGAGTTGGAGGCGTGCGTGGCCACGCAGTCGTGGGTGAACAGGGAGTACAGGAGAGGGCTCAGAACGCACCCTTGTGGGGCCCCAGTGTTGAGGATCAGCGGGGAGGAGATGTTGTTGCCTACCCTCACCACCTGGGGGCGGCCTGTCAGGAAGTCCAGTACCCAGTTGCACAGGGCGGGGTCGAGACCCAGGGTCTCGAGCTTGATGACGAGCTTGGAGGGTACTATGGTGTTGAATGCCGAGCTGTAGTCGATGAACAGCATTCTCACATAGGTATTCCTCTTGTCCAGATGGGTTAGGGCAGTGTGCAGTGTGGTTGAGATTGCATCGTCTGTGGACCTATTTGGGCGGTAAGCAAATTGGAGTGGGTCTAGGGTGTCAGGTAGGGTGGAGGTGATATGGTCCTTGACTAGTCTCTCAAAGCACTTCATGATGATGGATGTGAGTGCTACGGGGCGGTAGTCGTTTAGCTCAGTTACCTTAGCTTTCTTGGGAACAGGAACAATGGTGGCCCTCTTGAAGCATGTGGGAACAGCAGACTGGTATAGGGATTGATTGAATATGTCCGTAAACACACCGGCCAGCTGGTCTGCGCATGCTCTGAGGGCGCGGCTGGGGATGCCGTCTGGGCCTGCAGCCTTGCGAGGGTTAACACGTTTAAATGTCTTACTCACCTCGGCTGCAGTGAAGGAGAGACCGCATGTTTTCGTTGCAGACCGTGTCAGTGGCACTGTATTGTCCTCAAAGCGGGCAAAAAAGTTATTTAGTCTGCCTGGGAGCAAGACATCCTGGTCCGTGACTGGGCTGGATTTCTTCCTGTAGTCCGTGATTGACTGTAGACCCTGCCACATGCCTCTTGTGTCTGAGCCGTTGAATTGAGATTCTACTTTGTCTCTGTACTGGCGCTTAGCTTGTTTGATAGCCTTGCGGAGGGAATAGCTGCACTGTTTGTATTCGGTCATGTTACCAGACACCTTGCCCTGATTAAAAGCAGTGGTTCGCGCTTTCAGTTTCACACGAATGCTGCCATCAATCCACGGTTTCTGGTTAGGGAATGTTTTAATCGTTGCTATGGGAACGACATCTTCAACGCACGTTCTAATGAACTCGCACACCGAATCAGCGTATTCGTCAATGTTGTTATCTGACGCAATACGAAACATCTCCCAGTCCACGTGATGGAAGCAGTCTTGGAGTGTGGAGTCAGCTTGGTCGGACCAGCGTTGGACAGACCTCAGCGTGGGAGCCTCTTGTTTTAGTTTCTGTCTGTAGGCAGGGATCAACAAAATGGAGTCGTGGTCAGCTTTTCCGAAAGGGGGGCGGGGCAGGGCCTTATATGCGTCGCGGAAGTTAGAGTAACAATGATCCAAGGTCTTTCCACCCCTGGTTGCGCAATCGATATGCTGATAAAATTTAGGGAGTCTTGTTTTCAGATTAGCCTTGTTAAAATCCCCAGCTACAATGAATGCAGCCTCCGGATAAATCGTTTCCAGTTTGCAGAGAGTTAAATAAAGTTCGTTCAGAGCCATCGATGTGTCTGCTTGGGGGGGGATATATACGGCTGTGATTATAATCGAAGAGAATTCTCTTGGTAGATAATGCGGTCTACATTTGATTGTGAGGAATTCTAAATCAGGTGAACAGAAGGATTTGAGTTCCTGTATGTTTCTTTCATCACACCATGTCACGTTGGCCATGAGGCATACGCCCCCGCCCCTCAAGGAACCAGAGTAAACATTTTTTAAGCAACCAAAAAATGTAAGTTTCCGGAACAGGCAAAATGTTCACTTCTGTTCTGTTTTACAAGAAACGTATAGCTTCGTTCCCACAACTAATGTGAAACCAAAAACATACGTTCCGACAACTTCCAAAGAACCACGTTTGCTAGCTGGGTTGTGGCCTTCTGTGGCTTTACAGTTGTTGTTGTTGTTATATTGTTGAAGCAAACAACTGATTTCAAGTGTCGCTCTACTTCTTCATACAAATTCCTGCACTTTATAGTAATAGGGGGAAAATTCTAGGCTTTATTAGTCCAGGGCTTAGCCGTTTGTTGTATCATATTTGACATGTCAAGGGCTAATCCACTCACAGCAGCTCTCTCTCTCCCACAACTGGCCCTTCTCTGCTCCAATTGAGGTGCGATGGGTTAATGGTGGTTGCGTGCAGACGCAGCCGTGCCCTCTTTAATTACCCAGCACTTTGCCTCCAGGTGTTCAGCAGACAGCCAATGATGTACTGTCTGACATGACGATGGGCCCTGAAACCGCTCCAGTACTACACTCCTTCTGGCTTCTCTTCCCTTTCCTCTCCTCCCCCGCTCCTTTTCCACTTGCAGTTCATGAACCCGCCTGAATGCTAGCTACCTGAGTGAGTTATAAAATGATGTGTTCTCTACACTGTAAAATGAGGACAACAGGCCAGGAGGTGGATGTGGTCTGGAGCGTGCGAGCATTTGCATCATTCTCCATGGTTCTGATGCAAATTTTAAGTGGGTAAAGGGGATTTGACTGTGGTGAAGGAACAAAACAGAAGCAATGAGAAAATAAGCTTCAAGGTGTTTGGAGTCTGAGGTAATGGATGACGGTGTCATGGAGGTCACTGGCTATCTGTTCTTTTTCAGTGTTCAGATGGATGATTTCATAAACTGCCGATCTGACAATATTGGAAGTGCCTCCAAACACCTCCAAGTGGTTCAGAGAACATATATCAGGAATTTCGCATTCAGCGGTCATACTAGGCTTACGCATTAAGCCATTACTGAATGCCATCTAATTAGTGAGTGTTGTTGATACAATCTCATTCAATCAATCACAACACTTGCCTTTTCCTTTCCAGTTAACGTCAGATCATTGACACCATGCTCCTGCCAGCACAGAGAACAAAGCAAGGGAAGGGCGTAGCTGCGTAATCACAGCTTGTCCATACAGTGCATTATTTGCATATTACACCATTGCTGCCATTGAATTTGTCTGTCGCACCTGGCAATGGGATCTTGCCTTGAGGAATTGGAGTACTTTTGGTTCAGTATATTCAGTTGTTCTTGTGTTGTAAGTCCTGTCAGCTTTGATTTAGTTTTGATATAAGTTTGGAAATATGTACTGTAACTGTAGTGAGGGCACACACACACACACACACACACACACACACACACACACACACACACACACACACACACACACACACACAAGCTGGCCTCTAAGAAGCTGAGGTCAGCACTGACACGGTGTAGGAAAAAACATCTGGAGAGGAAAAGGGAGCATGAGAGCACAGAGGAGATGTACTCCTCAGCTGTTTCCCTCTCCTTTATCAGCCTCAGATCTCCCTATAGCTTCAGTCTGGCTCCCAGATCAGAAGATGTAGGGGGGAGGACAAGACAGAGGTTATGTAGGACCAGGAATTCTCTTGTCCACGTTGTCTGTCGAGGAAAAGCTACGGGCCCTAGTTTTGAGAAACTTGAGCAGGGTACTGAGAGCAGGGTACTGAGAGCAGGGTACTGAGAGCAGGGTACTGAGAGCAGGGTACTGAGAGCAGGGTACTGAGAGCAGGGTACTGAGAGCAGGGTATTGAGAGCAGGGTACTGAGAGCAGGGTACTGAGAGCAGGGTACTGAGAGCAGGGTACTGAGAGTTCACTCATTCATTGAGTAAAAAAAGATTATTACTCAAAATAAGTTAACGTTCCTTAAACCTGGACTTAGTCCAGCAACAATTACTTTGTCCTTAACCTTGTGAGCAAATCTGGGCAAGTTTGGACTTTTATCCTCTCCTTATTCTTTTGGCTGAGCACTGTTGCCACTTAACTAATTGTGTTGGGAAAGATGTTTCAAGGGTGATGACACTGCGTACATTTTAAATGAAGACATATTTTCTCTGAAAGAAAAAAAGCATTCTTGAGGTAAAGCTCAATTGACACACCAGATGATGCATGATGACATATTAGGTGATATACGAGGACACGGGTATGACATGTGAAGAAATCCTTCCCTTCCAATAGCTGCTCCCCCTCAAGTCCTGCACATATGAACTTCATAAAGAATACTCATAGGAAATTCGGTGTAATTTTTGCATGACTTCACACCGCATACTTTTTCAAAGAGATGTCCTTTTCTTCACTGAGAGTTGGGTTTTGGCAAGGTCGTGACCTGTGGCTGGGAGGACCGACAGGCAGTACCCCCGATTCCGTGGTTTTTCTCCAAGCTTGTCATTTACAAGCTATGAGGCAGAGTGGACTGGGGCTTGGCTTTGTAGCACAGCTGGTACTGCTCAGCCTAAGCCAATTACCCAGCCTGCACGCTGCCACGGCCAGGACCACAAGGACCCTGATTAAATAGTGGAGGGGGCAACAAAAGAGAATCAAGCCAAATAAAGCAGCCACATCATGAAATCTGGTCAGCCTTTGAGGAGGCCGATAAAATGACTTTGACATTGCTATGGAAACTAAAATAGGAGTACTGGGGAGAGCCGAGTCTTTGGTCTGGGTAACCCATTTAGGATTGTGCATATATATATGTTTTTATTTAACTAGGCAAGTCAGTTATGAACGAATTCTTATTTACAATGACAACCTACTCCAGCCAAACCCAGACAACGCTGGGCCAATTGTGCTCCGCCCTATGGGACTCCCAATTACAGCTGGATGTGATACAGCCTGGATTTGAACCAGGTACTATAGTGATGCCTCTTGCATTGAGATGCCGTGCCTTAGACCGCTGTGCCACTCGGAAGACCATATAGCGGGCTGGAGAGTGTGTATTGTCATATTATGGTTCTAGTGTGGGTTGTAGGCAGCCCACTGGGTGGATCAAGTGTAATCTTGGTGGGGATTTGAACCTGTGACCTGCAATTACATGAGAAATAATTTGGGTGTCATTTAAGACACTTTCATGTTCCAAGTAAAAACCTAAACCTAAGCAATGACATTATGATGATAAAAGGCTGGTGTTGATCATCATCTGTCGCTACACCCACATAGAAGCAAGAGAAAACCTTGGGAACCTTCAGAATGAAGAAATTCTAGAGCAGACATTGTATGAAGTAATACTTTTTTATTAATGGATTTTGTGGTAGGATTACATGAGATTTACAGCAAAAGTGGTGACTCACAGAACAGCATGAAAGACATACCTGTGACAACAAAGGAAGAGCAGCATGCCTCAGAGTTAAGAAACCACAAATGCGACATTTTAAGTAGTAGCTTGATGTTAATCCCCTGTCTGATGGATTAGGCTAGTTTTTACCCCTAATAGATACAAAAAAAAAGATATGAATTTGGACCAATGCCCGGAGGACAAGAATCCACCAGTCTTGTCATATTACAAAACTAGGTTTCATTCAGGTAATCTCTTCAAGGTTAAAAGTCATTGCAAAAATGTCAAGAGGCGGCAAATGCCGTCTACAATCCACGGCCCATTGGACGAGCTGAGATTGATCGTGTGGTTAATGAACCTCTTTTATCCTACGAGTGAAAAATCTTGAGATGAAGAATGTTTCCAAAGTCCTGATTTATAACGTGCGACATTATCTCTGTGGCAGGGGAGCATAAAGTAAAATAGCAGACATTCCCAATCAGCTGAAAATGAGGCTCTCTAGGTAACGTCAATTACATGGACATAGCAGACATTTCGCTTGGATTACCGCACAATGAACTTCAGTTTCTCCGTTTGCCCTCTGACGGCTCAGAGAGCTAGAGAGTGCGTGTGTGCTTGGTTGCGGCATTGTCAAGGGGAAAAAAGCCATACTGAAATAAACATGAAGTCTGAGGAGAATAACTGCATCAGTATGCAGCAAATTCAATGTACCTTCTCCATGCTGCCTGCCAGTTCCTAATGATAAATCTGGTTATGAAACATTCATGCTTGAAGCAGGGACATTCAACTCTCACAGGCTGCAATGCCTCTGTCTGATGTCTCAGGGTTTAATGCTGACAGGAATGTTGGGTTTCATCAAGGCCAATGGCACAAGCCCTTGGGGGTCTGGTGGGCAGGGCTAATGCGGTACTGGATGTCTTTCTGCATGCTGATTGGAGGGCGTAATGGCACACAGTGGGCTCCACTCCTGTTCCTGCTGAACTGAGCCAGTACTCAGAGTTCAAACTGATACCAGTTCAGTAGGCACAGGAGGGCACAGCCCCAACCATAGAGTATTTAAACCCTCCACGTCCATCCCTTTAGAAACTCTACCACTCTACATTGAGACCGAATGGAAACCACAGAACAAACTGTAGCCAATTTGATGGGTAACCCCTGAGAAACTTTCAATTTAAGGCCTTACTAAGCAGTTACCACAAGAGGTCTAAACCTCTTGACAAAACAACATTACAATAGGCCATAAGAACTCTATAATAATGACCCACAATTAACCAACTGACCAATGGACAAGGGGACAGAGATAACTACAAACACAAATGTGCCTCACGTAAATGGGTCTAAACCTCTTGACAAAACAACATTACAATAGGCCATAAGAACTCTATAATAATGACCCACAATTAACCAACTGACCAATGGACAAGGGGACAGAGATAACCACAAACACAAATGTGCCTCACGTAAATGGGTTGACCACTGTCCCACAAGATGTTTTGCATGTATGTCAACTCATAAAGTGAATTCCACACACTCGTAATTTGGCCTCAGAGTTGCATGGTAGCTTGGTATGGTTCTATACCAAGTACCAAGCCCCACAGCTCAGAGTGTGACAAGAGGGCAGCCTAGCCCACACACCAGCTCAGAGTGTGACAAGAGGGCAGCCTAGCGCACACACCAGCTCAGAGTGTGACAAGAGGGCAGCCTAGCCCACACACCAGCTCAGAGTGTGACAAGAGGGCAGCCTAGCCCACACACCAGCTCAGAGTGTGACAAGAGGGCAGCCTAGCCCACACACCAGCTCAGAGTGTGACAAGAGGGCAGCCTAGCCCACACACCAGCTCAGAGTATGACAAGAGGGCAGACTAGCCCACACACCAGCTCAGAGTGTGACAAGAGGGCAGCCTAGCCCACACACCAGCTCAGAGTGTGACAAGAGGGCAGCCTAGCCCACACACCAGCTCAGAGTATGACAAGAGGGCAGCCTAGCCCACACACCAGCTCAGAGTGTGACAAGAGGGCAGCCTAGCCCACACACCAGCTCAGAGTGTGACAAGAGTGCAGCATAGCCCACACACCAGCTCAGCTCTGGGGAGGAGGTGAGGTGAGCTGTGCCCCATCCTCTGCCACATAAATCAGTGCCAGTGCCGAGTGCCAAAGCCAGGCGCTGTGCTCTGACTGACTGACTGAGATGGAGTGTGGAACTGGGCATGCCAGGGCTGGCCTGACATTCCCCCAGCAGCCTTCTTTCCTCTGCTCTTTACGGGGATCGTGCTGTATCCCGCTGTTGCCTCTGTCTCCATGCCCACGCAACACCTCACTCCTCCATCATTATCTCTCCCTCTCTTCCCACCTTCTTCCTTCGTCTTCACATCTCAGAACTCAGCCAGTACTCGTTCATCGCCATCGTTTGGAGCACATCCTGCTGCATCAACTATTTCACCGCAGGCACTGAACTTAGCCACTGTGAACAACACATAAGAGGGATCAATGCTCACCAATTAGCTAAGCTCTGTGCCTTTAGCAAGTGGCTGCTCACTACAGGATGCACATGAGGAAAATAGACTTTTACTGGCAGTCTGGAGGAACGTTGATTGATTCCTCTAAGGCTGGAAGTACTTTGTAGACTTCTATAGAAGGTAAAACACTCTTTGCACTTTGGATCTATCCACTCCTTATGTCTATAAGTAAAGGCTGCCAAAGTAGGCTCAGTTTCCCACAGTTCCCATTTGTAAGGAGCTAATACCAGGAAGTAATCTGTAAATCCCTGTGTGAGAGCTGAAAACAGCTTTTATCTGGAGTTGAGTATTATTTTACATGATCTTGTTTCCATAGACCATAGAGGGCCAAGATCGGGAAACAGAAACGACGTACCCTGACGGGCAGAACATACCGATGCCACCTGGGTCACCTGGAGAGCTGCCTGTGTAAGGGTGGAAATCCCTGGCAATGTGATTTTCGTTTATATTTGTGCACCAAATCACTGTGCCAGGAACCCTCCCCACCACAGCCAGACTGGTAGCGAGCGTAACCGGGTGCCCGTCCCTGGCCCGCAGCGGCGGGGCCTCCAGATGTCTCCCCAGACATCTGGAGTGTCCTCTGGCTGTCCTCTGGCTGCTCCCAAGTCAGACCAACCCTGAAGGGAGAAAGAGAGGGGAGAGAAGCCGTCACCACCTCAGCACTGACCGGGGGAAAAGATGACCTACTGTTCACCATGCAATACAGATGAGACTGATATGGAAGACAATAGTCTGATCTCCATAACGAAAGGCGGTTTTGATGAAGTAAGTGAACATGAGGAATGGCTGTGCAGACTTTGGTTGCATGCTGTTTGCGTCAGAGAGAAGCAGGCAAAGCAGCAGATGTGGAGGCTGGTTGGAATATGCAGACACAGCTGTTCAGTCAAGGCTCATTGTTTGGAGTGACTCAGAGGGAAAACATTGTTCTTGTTTGGGATGGCTGGAGCACTCTCTATTGCTACTGGACATCAATACTCCCAATAACACCAGAACTAGAGAAAAACAGGACATGAAACATACCGTAGACATAAGACATATATTATGTAAAGACAAGTTGTCCCAAAACACTTCACATAGGTAGAACAGAATTCAGCTGTCCCCATAGGACAGGGGTGTCAAACTCATTCCATGGAGGGCCTAATGTCTGCTAGTTTTTGTTTTTTCCTTTCAAATATGACCTAGACAACCAGGTGTTCCTCACTAATCAGTGACCTTAAATCATCAATTAAGTCCACGGAAGAAGTGTGAATCCGCAGACACTCGGCCCTCCATGGAATGAGTTTGACTTGTGCCATAGGAGAACCTATTTTTGGTTCCAGGTAGAACCCTCTGTAGAAATGGTTCTAAATGGAACCCAAAGGGGTTCTACCTGGAACCAAAAATGTTTCTTCAAAGGTTTATCCTATGGGGACACCCGAAGAACCCTTTTAGGTTCTAGATACAGATACAGTAGCACCTGATTTCAACCTTGGTCATAGAACAGAGATTAGCAGAACGTCCAAAAAGCTTCAAGTTCTGTAGTGTCTTAGAACAGTCAAGTTCGTGGGCGTAACTTGGCGGGAAAAGAAAACAAACTCAACTCTTTTAACAACTTCCTTTCCCTGCTGTTTGAGGAATGTCATGTAAGTAGTATCATTATTGCTGTTGTTTTCTTCCAGAGGAAAATTCCCAGGGTCACCCTCGTGGTGACGACATAATGACAGGATTGTTGAGTTGTGAGGAGGCCTGGTTTGCACTACACAGTCTGAGGAGGTGACCAGTGGGGGCTCAAATACAGGGTGGCATTAAAGGGGGATCATAGAGAGCTCCTCCCACACAAATCCTAAACGTCTATGGCCAATTTAATCTCGGTGGAGTCCCTCTGCCCGTAGTACACTGACTATACCAAACATTAGGAACACCTTGTCCAGATTACATTTATTATCCCTGAGTTTTTAGCTTTGTCAATAAGCATTACATACGGTATATTTTTACGTTAACGCTCAAGGGAATGGCCTACCCTTGCATGTCTGTAAAGGCAACACCCTGTCCTGTCTTTGGTCTTGCAACCATACATTGTCATTCTGTAGCAGCCAAGGTACCGTGTATCCTACTTGGCATTGAGCAGGATATTGCTACAATCCCGCACGGTATGTATAGCAGATTGGCCAATATACTACGGCTAAGGGCTGTGTCCAGGCACTCCGCATTGCGTCGAGCAAAAGCACAGGTCTTAGCCGTGGTATATTGGCCATATACCACACCTCCTCGGGCCTTATTATAAAAACTGTGATGCAGAATTTTCTCAGGCGAGGGAAATATGTATGTCCTGTCTGTCTAGCCCGATGTTAACACCTGTCTGTCTAGCCCGATGTTAACACCTGTCTGTCTATCCCGATGTTAACACCTTTCTGTCTAGCCCGATGTTAACACCTGTCTGTCTAGCCCGATGTTAACACCTGTCTGTCTAGCCCGATGTTAACACCTGTCTGTCTAGCCCGATGTTAACACCTGTCTGTCTAGCCCGATGTTAACACCTGTCTGTCTAGCCCGATGTTTACACCTGTCTGTCTAGCCCGATGTTAACACCTGTCTGTCTAGCCCGATGTTAACACCTGTCTGTCTAGCCCGATGTTAACACCTGTCTGTCTAGCCCGATGTTAACACCTGGCCCCTCCTTCCCGTCTCTGGAATGATGAATAACTATGTTTGTCTAGTTTAGAGATGTGAAACGGCAAGTTGTGCTTCACTGCCTGTAGACAGACAGAGAGAGAGAGAGAGAGAGAGAGAGAGAGAGAGAGAGAGAGAGAGAGAGAGAGAGAGACAGAGAGAGAGACAGAGAGACAGAGAGAGAGACAGAGAGACAGAGAGAGAGACAGAGAGACAGAGAGAGGGATAGAAAGAGAGAGATGGAAGAGCGAGATAGAGAGAGGGAGAGAGAAAGGGAGTTGTCTTGCCCTCTCTGTCACTTGTGCGTCAGTGTATATGTTTGATAGATGTGCTATCGGAAAATTTCTTTGCTGATCTCATTTTTCCCCGATCAATGTCTACAGAGCGACTGTTGACGGTGACATTTTCTCGGCATGTCTGCCAAGACAGAGGCACGGTGACAGGACTCTGTGGCATATCAGTTCAACTCTAGTAAGCAAACAAAGGATTAGGCCTACCCAACACCACGCAGCACAGGAAATGCACTGACACTGTATTTGGAAGGGGCAACTTGCAATAGAATAGAACAGAATTTGGAGAACCAGACATTCTATACACAAATATGTAATACACTCATATTCAGATTTCAATTTCTATGTTCTTAACCTCATTTCCACATATATCCATAGTAGACAACCACTACGCTCAGATACGTTTGTTTATGGGTCGGGATGCATTGTGTTTTCTGTCCGAGCGAAGCAAAATGAGCTCATTCAAAATGTGATGGATTGCTTTTTCTGCTTATTATGCGCCAGGCTACGATGTTTCCCAGGCATGATGGAAGAACACCAAACTGGCCAAATATCTCTCAATGCCCAACCGCAGCTCCTCTGTTTACACAGGAGACATGGCATATATCTGATGGTTCTGACTGCAGGTGTAAGTTTAGAATCTGACCACAAGAACACACTGTTAACGTCATCCAGCATCTCGCACACGGGCGCCGAAATGATTTGCCACTACGAAACGCTGCTCTCAACGAAACAGAACTAGCACAGGAGAGAGTGAGACAGCTAGAGAGTAAGGACTCAGTCCCTCTTGCTTATAAACCACTTATATATGCCACATTAGTCTACCTCATGCTATTCTGTTCTACTCTATTCTATTCCATAGGTGATTTGTGTGAAACAAAGCAGAGGCCTAAAAGTCTGAATTGTAAAGACATTGATCTCATTGCAGGACTTCCATCCCTCTGACCTTTTCTACTGGCTGTCCTAGTGTTAAAGTAACCACCAGTTAACCATGACGGAGTAGCTGTGGTTTGGGAGATGAGAGGAGATCCATGTTGAACCCAAAAGGTCAGATCCTATCCTTGTTCCAGCAGTCAGGGAGAAGCACCACGGCATTAAAAAGTCATTGTAGCTGTTCATTAGGTCTGGATTTCATTATTCACCCCATTGAGTCACTCAACTAGAATTAGCAACCTCTCAGAACTGACATATGGAGGCACTGGGGACCAAAGAGAAGCTTCTGGTGTTCGATTAGCTATAATTCACTTTGCACTTGTGTTACCAGTAGGCGTACGTCAATCTAACCTACTGAATGTCTTTTTGAACTTGTTGTTCTGAATAGCAGATTTTATTGAAAGTTCATGAGTGAATTTGGTATTAGTCTATATAATAATTATCTTAAGTGGTTTGAAGTCTGCTTTACATCCAAAAGTATGCAGTCCCGAGATGGAAATTGAGGTAAGAAAAATGTTTATATGCTTTGACGCACTTAAGGATCATGATCGATCTTAATGTGTAATGGATACGTCAAAAATACAAATCTGCATCAAAAGCAGCTTGGAAGCTTATGCTGTCACATCATCTGACGGCCTGGCTATTAGCTAAGAGCTGTTACTGTTCCTATTAGATATGCTGAGTGGGAGAGAGAGAGTGAGAGAGAGAGAGAGAGAGAGAGAGAGAGAGAGAGCGAGAAAGACGAGAGTGAGAGAAAGAGGAGAGAGAAAGAGAGGAGAGAGAGGGAGAGAGAGAGGGAGAAAGAGAGGAGAGGGAGAAAGAGAGGAGAGGGAGAGAAGAGAGGAGAGAGAAAGATAGAGAGAAAGAAAGAGAGCGAGAGAGAAAGAGAGAAAAGAGAGAGAAAAAGAGGAGAGAGAAAGAGAGGAGAGAGCGAGAGAATGAGAGAGAGAGAGAAAGAGAGGAGATCAAGAGAAAGTGGGAGTGAACTCAAACAAACACATGAGCCTGTGGTTATCTAAGGAAACAGACTGAACACATCAATGGTGTGCGTATATGTCAGTCAGAAAGTCATAAACTACACTGAACCAGACAAAACCATCAGCTGGTTCACCTGAAGCCATGCCATCGATAACACAACATCAGTCATGGCCAGACAAAGCTTTAAAAAACAACGCATGTACGAAGACAGGAAGGGTTGCCGTGCACAGTGCACGGATGGTGACCCCGGTGACTGGGAGACTCCCTCCCTCCCCATTCCAATGCTATCTCTTCTCTCCACACTGAGGCCTGTTTTTCCGTGACAGATGCCTCCAATTGTAGGCTGCTGTTGCTGCTGTTACTGTAATGTGAAGCACAGCATAGTTTTCATAACCTGATTATTCAATGACTGGTAAACAACATATTGACCGGACCAATGTTACTGCAACAACCTCACACTTTTGATCCGGCTAACTGAATTGGTGGGTGTTGAAAGGGTGCTGTGTTTGTGTATACTCAGAAGTGTTATGCCCATTGATTTTGTCATTTGATGAATGTAATACAAAAATCTAGATTGTTTTAGAAGATGTTGAATTTGGTCACCAAACAGTGGCCTCTGAAAATGATTGGGTGTGCGACACCACTGGGTTCTGTGTACTGTACAGTGGGTGTCTGGGAGTGTGTGTACTGTCTGTGAGTGTGTGTACTGTCTGTGAGTGTGTGTACTGTCTGTGAGTGTGTGTACTGTCCGTGAGTGTGTGTACTGTCCGTGTGTGTGTGTACTGTCCGTGTTTGTACGTTTGTTTGTAAATGCGTGTGCCTATGCGTGTGAGCACGTGTTTAAACTCGCACTCCAGTGCCAACAAGGGAAGCTGTTTACTACTTGGTGGGTCGTAAAAGTAAATACTATGCGTCAGTCTGGCCGATCAAAGACTCCTTCATTGGGTGCATGGCTTGGATGTGTTTGGTAATTGTCAGGGTTCAGACAGCCATTACCTGTTTCACTGTGTGGTGACAACTCATCCTGTGTATTTAAGTGTTCCAGACCTGATTGAAGGAACACACACACACACACACACACACACCGAGCCAACAAAAGACACACACGAGCACACATACCCACACAAATGTGCACACACATATACACAGATGTGCGTGCGCACACACACACACACACACACACACACACACACACACACACACACACACACACACACACACACACTCAATTGTCCCTATTATTGACAAAGACATCAACATCAGTGCAAAAAATAAACATCTGTTCACTATTCTCCATCTTGCAGGCAACGCCCAAAGACTCCAGCAGGAAATAGACGTGTATCTGAAAACGCACCTAAAGAAATACAAATATCAGACCTGGTGAATCTCTTGTCTGTTTGGAACTACTAGGTCAGTAAATCAGAAACAATGGAACCTTTTCAAATAGTTGGACTATTTGTATCAAAATAGAAGAGTTTGAGTTTATCGAATCAAACTATTCCTTGTCCAAACATCAACTAGACTGTGTATTTGAAGAGCCTTAGTACACAGTAGTGCTCAAAAGCTCACAAATTCACTCAGTTAAACCGGATAGAGGATTGATCCTTCGTACACAGCTAGGTCTAAACACGGTCTCAAATAGAAATCTGACATGGATTATTTTTCTTAGACTGTGGGAACATTTCAGTTCTGAAATATGTGAACAGGCCAACAGTAACCTATCAACATGCAAATCTCCTCAAGCCCATTATGACAGATATGCAGACAAATACCAATCATCTATAAATGTTACAACTCGTTTTTCATATTAACAGATTCAAACAGTCATTGAACAGTAAATGGTATGTTTTCTTCAGTCTTCCTGATAGCATCACAGTCAATGGAAAGAGAGCCTGGCTGTAGAAATGTACAGTAGACATTGTGAACTTACTCTGATGCTCAGTCTGCTTGGTTCACTTTAGACAGGTCTGATGCTGTTGCTGGTTGTCTGATCTAAGTGACTGACAAGGGAGTTGCCTTAGCCTACTAAGAGGGAAAGCAAGAAAGAGGGAGAGAGAGAGAGAGAGAGAGAGAGAGAGAGCGAGAGAGAGAGAGAGAGAGAGAGAGAGAGAGAGAGAGAGAGAGAGAGAGAGAGAACAGTGCTGCCACTCACCATGCCCACAGATCCAGTAGTGCTGCGTGAGAGCCGAGTTCAGCTGAGGATATGGAGGAGTGGAGCAGTCAGTGGAGGAGTTCTTTCTCGGAAGACTGCTCTAAGGAATGTTCCATTTCAGATCCAGCAGCAGCAGCAACTTTGTCCTGTGCCGAGGTCTCTTTTGGGGACATAAAAGGGGGAGAGGAGATGAGGGAGAGAAGGGTTGTCCTGTCCTGGTCTGTTCGGTTTCCCATAGAGAAGAGGAGAGCAGTAGAGAGGAGAGGAAAGGTCAGACTTGGAGCTAGTTAACACAACCCGCTGGCTAGTGACTGGCTGCTACCGTAGTTTCTTTTAACCTGATGAATCACTCTGGAGATGCACAGCAACAGTTCGTCCACTTACAGAAGAGTAACGAGAGAGAGAGAGAGAGAGAGAGAGAGAGAGAGAAAGAGAGAGAGAGAGAGAGTAAAATAAAGTAAGAGAAAGTGAGAGTAAAAGAGAGAGAGAGAAAGATATAGAAAAGGATAGTGAGAAAAAAACGTTTAACTGTTCGTCCCAAGAGATCCACTATCCATGTGAGAGTCTGGAAGCAGTGCTGCTCTCCTTTCTTCCCTCCCTTTCCCTCCCTCCTTCTCTTCTTTCATCCCCCTCTCAGTTTTTTTCCAGGCTCCGTTGAGACTCTTATTGTGGCAATTGCATTAGCCTTTAGCCAGAGAGGAATGGCTCTAAGTGCCTAATGCATTCTCTCTCTCTCTCTGTCTCTCTCTCTCTTTCGCTGTCTCTGTCTGTCTCTCTCTCTTTCCCTCTCTCTCTCTCTTGTGTTTCAGTCTGACTTGTACACGTACACACCTCCTCTCACTCCTTCTTTTGTGCTTTTCTTTCTGTCATGACTTATCCCTTAAAGGGGCACTGTCTCTGTTTTATTTCTGTCATGACTTATCCCTTAAAGGGGCACTGTCTCTGTTTTCTTTCTGTCATGACTTATCCCTTAAAGTGGCACTGTCTCTGTTTTTCCGAGGTGCTTCTAAAGAGTCCAGGTGCAGTATCCTTTTACTAGAGTAACACATTGACTGTGTGTGTGTGTGTGTGTGTGTGTGTGTGTGTGTGTGTGTGTGTGTGTGTGTGTGCGTGCGTGCGTGCGTGCGTGCGTGCGTGCGTGCGTGCGTGCGTGTGTTTGCATGTGAGTCTGTGTGCACTGTGTCATTGCCTGACCTCTCGTACACTAGTTGCACCAGAGCTGTGGCAGCATGTGTACGATGAACGCTACATCAGAATAGCCTGAACCCAACCTGTCAGGTCATTGGGTTTATAATAGGTCTGTATACCAGTAATACCCTAACTCTGTAATTCAACTAACTTCAAAAACTTCCTGATCTCCTTAAACACAGAAGACAACTGAACTGAAGACAGCTAAGCATGCTAAAAGAAATGGAGATGAAAAGGCAAAATAACAAGGGCATCTTGTAGATTAAAGAGATTTCGAACCTCAAACTGTGCAAATGTCAAGACACAGGTTCTGCTCATGAAAGACTGAACTCCTTGAAGTTACATAATGCTTCACGAAAGCGGTGGGTGGGAGAAAAGCCATGTCAAAGTAATTATACGGAGAAATGACTTCTCAGTGTAATAAATCATCAAGCTACACAAATAAACAACGTAAGGACCCGTTCTTCCTAAGAACCACCACTTCCTAAGTTTAGTTTTCTGATGCATTGTGGGGTGATGTTGTCCTTGAAGCAGAAGACACTGAGGCATTGATCCCTTTGAGCTCATTTCAAACAGAAGAGCATATCAATGTGACTATCGGGAACACAGAGCCGTATTGTCCCTCTTTATCTCTAAATCATTTTGTCGTTGTTTTCCTCTAGACCGTGCACACAAGCCGGATTTTAAATGGTTGTAGTCCATTAATGAACAGAGGGGCCCTGGGTTTTCATTTTTTTTTCTCCTTGCTAGGTTTGTTTATTTATCCTGAGCTGGAGCATTTTAACTTTCCAGGGGCCGTTGCCAGGCCAGGGGAGTAGGGGCAGGCAGGGCAGGGCTGGCTTTGTCAGGGTGGGCTGGGGGCAGTGCCAAATGGGGATGCCATGCATGGTGCAGCCTGTGCCGGGAAGGGATGCCTACAAAGGGCACACAGAGGCACACGCACACAGCCACACTTACACACACAGCCTACGCAGATGGGCACCACTCTCAACCCACTGGGAGAGGTTACACGGCATGTGGCAGAGACACAGTTCTCTCCTGCCCACGCTCGGCTTCCGGACAAGAGCCTGCCTCTTCATAGGGCAACAAGAGAGGGCACAGAGGAAGGGCAGATCACAATGTCGAGGGATGCCTGTCCTCTATCCTGATATTTGCATGTGTTCGGGGCTTTTATCTCTAAAAAAATATATATATATATATTTTTTTTATTACATTTTTTATAACCCTCAGTGCCAATATTGAGGTTGACATCTGAAAATAAAACAAAATAGGCGCAACTTTCTAATATAATGACCTCTAGAAAACCCTTTTTCCTCATCTGTCCTGAGGTGTTGGTTGGAATTATCCGTGGGCAGGAACCCTGCCTGATCAACGCCAACACACGCAGAGGCCTGCTCAATTGCTTCTTCCAATAAAAATAGACACATATGTTTCCTAAAGCTTTGAGAATTTGACGGTAAAGCTGTTAAAGAGGGAGAGCGTGGTGCATATTGCCTGATGAGCTCAGAGCTCTGTGTGTTCTTTCGAGAGCTTTCTCTTTGAGGGCTTTGTAATAAGGTCATGTTCACCCCAGTCACGACTGACAGAGCCACGGAAATAAATAAATACGTCAAGTGTATGTGTTCTTTCAAAATCAATATAGGCTGCAACTATTCACAGTTCTTACATTTTGTGGGGTAAACCTGTGGAAATACACACACTACAGTACACAATAGGTGGGCTGTCGTTGAGTGACCTGAGTTAATCCTTCCCACATTGTCATGCCCTGACCTTTAGAGATCCCTTTTATGTCTCTATATTGGTTTGGTCAGGGCGTGAGTTGGGGTGGGCATTCTATGTTTTGTGTTCTATGTTTTGTGTTCTATGTTTTCTGTTTTTGTGTCTGCACCAGACAGAACTGTTTCGGTTTCGTTCGTTCTCTTTGTTATTTTTGTTATTTCAGTGTTCAGCTCAAATAAAAATCATGAACACGTACCACGCGTTGGCCATCTGTCCTGTGGAGAGGCTCAGAGGGAGATTCAGAGGGACTATGTGAACTCTCCAGGTCAAAACCACAGCTGGGCCTTCACATCTGGCTGCCACCCCGCCACAGCACATCAAAGGCCAGGCGGCGATCGTGCAGACAGGTGGCACAGAAATTCCATTGGACTAGAGCACCTCCACCTTGGCCTCGGCAAAGTTCATCAGCCTCCAACACCCAGTACCTTTCGCTCTTCACCACAACTCACCCTCCCCAATATGGCCCTTCTGCCCCCCGCTGGCCCACCTCAGTACCTACAGTATATCACATCTCAAATCACCACGCCCACCCCAAAGGTCTTTATCCTTCAGTACCTCTGACCTCTAACGCCCAGCCCAGACCAAGGCCACCCTGACTGGATGCACTTTGCCCTGAAAGGATAACCTGTCAAATTACATATGCACACTAACTTTTGCAGGTCCGTAATGCTAAATAGTGTCTCCCTGCCATCACAATGGGATTCGAGAAGCTATTAGCGTCTGTTGCTAGGGCCCTCCCTAGAACATGCCAAATTGTGCCCGGACACTTTTTTTGCCAGGGGGACACTATTTGTCATGACAGGTGTCCTAAACATATTGATCTGCCAGGATCAACGTCCGTATTGTCAGTGATTTGTTCTGAGAGTGCTTCTTCAGTGGAAGTGAACCATGATGTTTAGCATAGACGGTGTTGATCCCCAAGGCTGCATCCCAGATGAGGGCCTGACACCAGCCACTTCATTCATCATCCCCTCCAGCTCATCTAACACCATCTGCAGGCTGTGGTAGAGCTGGGCAGCACAGCACAGCGCAGACACGCACACACTCGCAAACACACACACTCACCCACACAAATGAAGCGGGTCATGCTCATGCACTGTGAGACACTTCCTGGTAGGCTACTGGAGCTTCAAAGCTCTGAGATTTACTGGTCCAACGCAAGAGCTCTCTCAATATCTAAACCAGTTGAGGTGGTCAACGGTGGTTATCAAAGTGTGCTCAAACGGCCGCTGTTTTCTATTTGACTAACAAGATCTGGTTAACACCCGTGCTGATATAGGCAGCTATACGGATAAGCTGTAGGTCACCATGGAGATATGGTGAGGTCATGTGAAAATAAGTCCCATTCCACACAAATCTCTACGTGAGCATAAAGTGAACTGGGAGGAAACCATCCCCTCTGCTCCTGATTACTCCCTGAAAGTTCTCTAGAATTTCAATCGCGTCTCCCTCCTGCATCTGGCCCATGACTGTTATTCTTATTCACAACAATGAATCTGTGAGGAAGATACACACAGGGGGAGAGAATAACACAGGCAATGTGGCCCAGGAGGCTGCCAGAATACATTGCTTCTCTTGACTCTGAGAACAGGAGTGCGTTATTTGCACAACGGAACACTCCAAAGGCTCCACAGACTCCCCCAGCTACGGTTCATCCATCCAGTAGCCCAACCAATTACTAAACAGATGTGGCTAAAGCCATGGATTAGGCCTCCCTGATTGGAGCAACTCAGTGTCACATGTTTGATTTTGCCTCCAATTAGGTTTGGATACACTATGGGGCAATACTGCAGGTGGTAACCTTCCTGGAATCTATAAATACATCATATTGTAAGGTTATGTTTTTTATCCAGGCAAGTCAGTTTAGAACAAATGCTTATTTACAATGACGGCCTACCCCGGCCAAACCCAGACGATGCTGGGCCAATTGAGCTCCGCCTTATGGGACTCCCAATCACGGCCGGATGAGATACAGCCATATGTGTATGGTAATACCAATGGTAATATGGACCAAACTACATTGACAGCCTACTCTCTAACACTACTGTAGGTCCATATTTGGTAGCTAAGTTATCCTGAATAACAATTGGAAAGCATTATTTACTGAAATTGAAATAATGAAACTATATTTGCACTAACAACACCATGTAACACCATGTAGGCCTACATTTGAACTCAAAATCCTGTACATCCCCACAAATCAAATCCAATTTAATTGGTCACATACACAGCAGATGTTATAATGTGAGTGTAGCGAAATGCTTGTGCTTCTAGTTCCGACAGTGCGTTAATATCTAACAAATAATCTAACAATTCCACAACAACTACCTAATACACAAAAATCTAAGTAAAGGAATGGAATAAGAATATGTACAATATGACAGAGCGGCATAGGCAAGATGTTATAAAATACAGTATACACAGTCGTGGCCAAAAGTTTTGAGAATGACACAAATATTAATTTTCACAAAGTTTGCTGCCTCAGTTTGTATGATGGCAATTAGCATATACTCCAGAATGTTATGAAGAGTGATCAGATGAATTGCAATTCATTGCAAAGTCCCTCTTTGCCATGCAAATGAACCAAATCCCCCCAAAACATTTCCACTGCATTTCAGCCCTGCCACAAAAGGACCAGCTGACATCATGTCAGTGATTCTCTCGTTAACACAGGTGTGAGTGTTGACGAGGACAAGGCTGGAGATCACTGTCATGCTGATTGAGTTCGAATAATAGACTGGAAGCTTCAAAAGGAGGGTGGTGCTTGGAATCATTGTTCTTCCTCTGTCGGCCATGGTTATCTGCAAGGAAACACGTGCCGTCATCATTGCTTTACACAAAAAGGCCTTCACATGCAAGGATATTGCTGCCAGTAAGATTGCACCTAAATCAACCATTTATCTGGATCATCAAGAACTTCAAGAAGAGCGGTTCAATTATTGTGAAGAAGGCTTCAGGGCACCCAAGAAAGTCCAGGACCATCTCCTAAAGTTGATTCAGCTGCGGGATCGGGCACCACCAGTACAGAGCTTGCTCAGGAATGGCAGCAGGCAGGTGTGAGTGCATCTGCACGCACAGTGAGGTGAAGACATTTGGAGGATGGCTTGGTGTTTGGAGCATCCGGAAAAACGCTTGTCCGGAGAAGACAAGGTGAGTGCTACCATCAGTCCTGTGTCATGCCAACAGTAAAGCATCCTGAGACCATTAATGTGTGGGGTTGCTTCTCAGCCAAGGGAGTGGGCTCACTCACAATTTTGCCTAAGAACACAGCCATGAAAAAAGAATGGTACCAACACATCCTCCGAGAGCAACTTCTCCCAACCATCCAGGAACAGTTTGGTGACGAACAATGCCTTTTCCAGCATGATGGAGCACCTTGCCATAATGCAAAAGTGATAACTAAGTGGCTCGGGGAACAAAACATTGATATTTTGGGTCCATGGCCAGGAAACACCCCAGACCTTAATCCCATTGAGAACGTGTTGTCAATCTTCAAGAGGCGGGTGGACAAACAAAAACCCACAAATTCTGATGAACTCCAGGCATTGATTATGCAGGAATGGGCTGCCATCAGTCAGTATGTGGCCCAGAAGTTAATTGACAGCATGCCAGGGCAGAGTGCAGAGGTCTTGAAAAAGAAAGGTCAACACTGCAAATATTGACTCTTTGCATCAACTTCATGCAATTGTCCATAAAAGCCTTTGACTTATGAATGCTTGTAATTATACTTCAGTATTCCATAGTAACATCTGACAAAAATATCCAAAGACACTGAATCAGAAAACTTTGTGAAAATGAGATGAGTAATGTGTAAATATGTAAACATTATTAAGTGGCATTATTAAAATGACTAGTGATCCATTTATTAAAGTGGCCAATGATTTTGAGTCTCTATGTAGGCAGCAGCCTCTCTGTGTTAGTGATGGCTGTTTTACAGTCTACTGGCCTTGAGATAGAAGCTGTTTTCAGTCTCTCGGTGCCAGCTTTGATGCACTTGTGGATGGTAGCGAGATGAACAGGCAGTGGCTCGGGTGGTTGTCTTTGATTATATTTTTGGCCTTCCTGTGACATCGGGTGCTGTAGGTGTCCTGGAGCGCAGGTAGTTTGCCCCCGGTGATGCGCTGTGCAGACCGCACCACCCTCTGGAGAGCCTTGCGGTTGAGGGCAATGCAGTTGCCGTACCAGGCGGTTGTGCAGCCCGACAGGATGCTCTCAATTGTGCATCTGCAAAAGTTTGTGAAGGTTTTTTGGTGACAAGACACATTTCTTCAGCCTCCTGAGGTTGCATTTATAAGGAATAGGGACAAAGTGCTACATCCATCTTGTACCCTTTGACAAACCAGCTATTAGCAGTCAGCGCAATTTAACAAGTAAACAACCAAAACAAACACAAGAGTGAGTGAGTGACGACGGCCACCAACCCTGATGTCACCCCAGGACAACCTTCACGACTAATTGATGTTTAAAGAGCAACTGGCTTTAAAAAGCAACACATCCCCTTGGAAACTGCCTATGTGGCATCGATATGAATCAGAAACAGTTATTTTAGTGTCAAAATGTATTAAAAAATACAATTTGGGTCATAAATTCAGTCTCGTCTAAAACAGAGTTTGTAACATTTGTGTATCACAACGGATAAATGAAGGTTGTGTTTTTATTTGACGGTGTCCATTTGCCCACTAACATGGGGTGAGCAGCTGCAGTGATTGCTCTCTATCCAATAGCATAGACAGTGAGACATACCTGCCTTCCAGCTCCGACTTTGTTTACATAAGACAATACTTCACACATTTGTTTACTTGAGAAATACTACACCAACACCTTAGTTAGATGTAAAGTTGAGCAACTAAAACATCCTCGGCAAAAATATCAAAGTTATCTTCGATTCATTCTGGAGATTTAGAGGAAATTAAATTGGCCTCCACGTCTACAGTGTCTCATGGGGGACAAACATCAAGACTGAAATCACGTGCCAATCGGAGTGCTCAGTGGCTCTTAAAGCTCAATCACACAGAGCATAATTCCTACTCCTTTGGGCCACTAAATGGCCCTATTCTCCCCCACCATCGTCCACAGCCAGTCCGCCACCCGTCTGGCCCAGAAGGCACACGTGGGAGTTTAATTGCCTTGTATTTCCATAAATGAGTTCATTACATTAACAGCTCGGCCCACGCCACATACTTTTGACCTGCCACAATTTGTTATTGTATTTATTAGGCTGTCGGAGGCTGCTTCCCTCTCTCAGAGCGTGTCTGAGAGGAGAAGGTCAGGGGCGGCCCTGGCACAGGGCTTCTTTGTGATCCGCAGGCCAGGCGAATGAAAACATGACAAGAGGCATAGGCTTGGAATGCAAGGCCTCAGTCTGGGATAAATCAGGGCTTTTCGGGGGGGGGGGGGGGGGGGGGATGTTTGATGCAACCTTGATTCAAACTAGGTGTAAACATGATATTAGGGGATCAAGGAAAGTTAATGCATGTTTTATTTGTACTATAAATGTGACCACGTGTAACTACAAATAAACATTTTCTTTGGGGTGTGACTGAAACAAACAACAAATTGAACTTACAAGGATGTATTCATTTAACAGCATTGAAAGCCTTGCTAATACCTGACTGAGACAAACTTGAATGTTAAAAATGTTGAGGAGAACCTGACTGCACACACTTGCTAACCTTTACAAGTCAGTCATCCACAAAAAGCCATATTAAACACAGGAGAGCATGAGTCAATGTAGGAGTCCAAGTTATGGGTCTGTGAAAGACTGGTCATGCCTCTGAGTCTCTTAAATTGAGTGATATCTGGGGGAGCGGAGAGGTGGCGGAGACACACTCCAGGTCGTCAGAGAGTGGAAGTCGTTAATGGGGGTTGGAGGGAAGCATTAAACAACATCCTTTCCCGTCATGATGCTGAGCAGATTGCCAACCTGCCTGGTCCCAAAACCAATGTGCTCCATTCATGAACTATGTTCCTCTCATTCAGTCCGTATGAAGACATGGCTAGCTGGTGCAACTCTCTGTTTCACAACCGCAGTTCCCAGTACACATTAGGAACATGCTATTTCAAAAAAATTCGGTGAACTCAGTAGTATCCTCTTAGATTTACTCTAACATGTGGTTCCTCAAATCATCTTAGAAGGAAATCAGTGAAAGCCCAGAAGCCAACTTACACACCCATGCCTTCTTAAATGCCTTTCGAAAGATCTCTCAACAGCTTTCAACGATGACTGTGCACTGTGGAAACTGTCTTCGACATGCTACATACACATGGGCCGTAGATGAATTAGATTGTGTTACAACTCATTGCAAATGTGTGAAAATATAAAACTCCCTTATAATACAGAAAAGACCAACCTGTTCTCAAGTTTAACAACAGATAGTGTGACAGTACTAAAACCGTTGCTTAAAGCTGAGGCAGC
The DNA here is from genome assembly GCF_057628025.1 of Oncorhynchus mykiss. Taxonomy (NCBI): domain Eukaryota; kingdom Metazoa; phylum Chordata; class Actinopteri; order Salmoniformes; family Salmonidae; genus Oncorhynchus; species Oncorhynchus mykiss. The sequence goes on from NC_143026.1 coordinate 61,149,653, forward strand.
ACACCAAATTAAAGATAAACCAAGTCCTTGCTCTGATGCAAAGAACTGATGCTGTGGATGGCAGAGAGAAAGAGAGAGAGAGAGAGAGAGAGAGAGAGAGAGAGAGAGAATGAGATGGAGAGAATGAGATGGAGAGGGGGGTTCAGCTCACCGAGCACACTGCCTCTATGACTGAGCAGCTCTGAAAATGGATATGAAGGGATGAGCCACGCGAGTCTCCCCTGACGCCATTAACGCAACTTAATGGAACGGCTGGCTCCACGAGGCCTCCCCATCCATTATCTCTGTGGCTCAGCAGAGCTAGGGTGGGCGCAGGCCCACTGTACTGTCTGTCTCACTGCACTGACCTTTCAGACAGCTGCCTCTCCTCACCAGAGGGCCCAACCCAGTACCTCTCCTTCACTCCTACAGCTCATCCATCACACATACTTCTTTTTCCTCCTTCCTGTCTGTTTTATACAAGATGGTGCTCCGTTTTCATAAACAGGTAGTAGAAGTCATGTGATTCTCTCTCTAGGAGTATTTAAGGATCAGACAAACGGGTATGCTTCAGTCCTGATAGGTCCAGATCAGAATGGACATACAGGGTGTGTATGGGAAATACGGTACACCACTACCCTTGAGAATCTGGGAAATCCAGGTTCTAGTGAGAGAGATGCCGACCAAATAAGCTTGGGAAGAAGAATCCTCATATTACTATATCTCATTGGTATTCTATGATTCAAACAACGCTGTGTTTCCTAAATGCTCCAGTGTGCAGCTCAACCTGCCACTGGTGAAAAAGAGAGAGCATCTCCTGAGAGTAGGAGGAGGACTTGGATACACAATGCTCAGAAATTGCTTACTTACTGCTGGCTAGCTAATCTCTCGCTAATCTATCATGGTACTTACTCACACACTGACCGCATCTTTTGTTTAGTCCCAGAAAAAGTGTTTTTTCTCGTCTTGGTCTCAGTGGGGGCGAAGGCTGGAGCAGATCGGGACAACCCCAGGGACCATTGAAGGGATTTGGGGTCACAGGAAACAGAACATCACCCACTGCATGTGTTTACAGCACATACACTGATGTTCCCGTTGGTCAGACACCGGGTCCATAATGTACAGTAGAGTGCCCTTATTGTCAACTGGAAAATCTATTAACAATTTGACCACATCCGCTTTTATTGGATAACTTGGTCTGATGATCCCACCAAAATGGCATGCAGATTTAAGATTTAAGAAGAGAATACAAACATGTGTTTGCCATACAATAAAACACTTAACACTATGTTAGTTGTTTCATGTCTATTCTTGTTATGAGTCTTTTAGCCATTACTCGCTCTCTGCAAAATCCCTTTTCCGAAACAGGCCCTCTTATTAAGCTGATCTCCAAATGATAATTGACAGAATAGATATGAAGAAAATATATGCCCGCCCCATACCCGGAGCCATATACTTAGAGAGTTAGGCCAACTTTTAGAACTTTTATTTAACCTTTATTTTATCAGGGAGTCATACTGAGACCAAGGTCTCTGTTACAGATGAGCTGTGAAATACATAAATTACAGAAAATACACACATCAAAATATAAATACAAAATGCAAGCTGACAGAAAAACACCGTCATGATAAACAAACACATTCATCAGTAATAAGGTCTTCAATCAGCTTTCTTATTTATTTTTTGACTTTTACCCATTTTTCGTGATATCCAATTGGCAGTTACAGTCTTGTCCCATTGCTGCAGCTCCCCTTAAAGTGGTCTTAACCCGGAAGCCAGCCGGTATCGGAGGAAACACCTTCCAGCTGGAGACCGGGGTCAGCTTGCAGGCGCCTGGCCCGCCACAAGGAGTCGCTAGAGCACGATGGAACAAGGAAATCCTAGCCGGCCAAACCCTCCCCTAACCCGGACGACGGTGGGCCAGTTGTGCCCTGCCTCATGGGTTTCCCAGTCATGGCCGGCTGATTTAACTAAAAGCTGATTTACCTAACTCAGTAGTGACCAAAGGAATTTGCAGAGTTTGCCATCCCCGAGACCGGGTGTGGTAACTAATGTCTAAAGTTTAGTAATAACGTTAGGTACAGTGGGACTAAAATGGCTTTATAAATGAAAACATAGCAATGTATCAACCTATGTGACATCAAATAGTGCCAAACAACTTTATGGTAGTGAATGGAGGGATGAGTACTAAAATTGTCACCTGTAATAAAGTGCAGTGTGTTATGATAAACTGTATCTAATGGCTTTAATGAAGTGGCAGCTGCGTTCATATAGATGATGTCTCCATAGTCCAGGACCAATAGGAACGTCGACTGAATAATCTGCTTTTTACTATTTAGCGAGAGGCAGGACCTGTTCCTATAGAAGAAGCCACTTTTTACTCTCAGCTTCTTTAACTAACTCATCAATATGCTTTTTAATAGACAGTTTTTCATCCATCCATATGCCCAGATATTTGTAAGCAGGGACACAATCAATATGGACACCATCCAAAGTACATATGGTTAAATCAGACTTATTTTTATGAGCTCTACAGAACATATACCTAGTTTTACCTGCATTCAGATAGAGCCTGCATTCAGATAGAGCCTGCATTCAGATAGAGCCTTGTCAATCGTGGGGAAATAGCATACACAAAAGTATAATCGGCATACAAGTGCAGGTTGCAATATTTTTACAGACATACTGTATATAAATAAATATTCCTCATGTAATGTTAATGGGGAACTAACATTGCTGCCATATAATGTTGTAGTGTCATGTAAATGCATCATAATGCAGAAACTGCATTGGTCCAACTCTCTAAACACATGGCTCTGCCCACATCTAATTGGTTTTAATGCTTTGTTTGCTTCTTCCCCTCTCATAAGCCTGGGCAGAATTACACACACAACGGAAATAATGACTACCAAGGTCCATTAAGTGAGATGGCAGGACATCATCTCGCCATTAATCTCCCACTTAGCAGAGCAGCTCGCCAGAGAGATAGAGCGAGAGAGAGAGTGAGAGAGCGAGACAGACAGACAGACAGACAGACACACAGACAGACAGACAGAGTTGACATAACATTATCCTCCTTCCTTGGCACTGTCAGGCTTTAAGCCCTCTTTATGACACCTTCCTAATGGTGATTGTTGTATTAATGCATTAATGAAATGGCTAGTAGTTTGTTTGATGGTGGACATAGTATTACATTCGATTTTCTTTATTTTTCATGTTTTGCCATAAATCAGATACATATGATGAGCAGTGTGGTGGGCCACAAGACACAGGAGAATACAACAGGTATGTATGTATAGGATATTGAAAGAAAGGTGTTATTTTTATAGCCTACAGAATGTATCATTCTTCTGTCATTCTCGAGTGCCTTTTTTTTGCTGACTCACATCACAGATGGGCATTCTCAATTGGGGCGTCAGGGTAGCCTAGTGGTTAGAGTGTTGGACTAGTAACCGGAAGGTTGCAAGTTCAAACCCCTGAGCTGACAAAGTACAAACCCTGCCCCAGTTAACCCACCGTTCCTAGGCTGTCATTGAAAATAAGAATTTGTTCTTAACTGACTTGCCTAGTTAAATAAAGGTAAAATAAATAAATTCACTCCCCCTGGGGACATTTTGTCTACTATCAAATGTAATGTTATTTGTCACATGCTTTGTAAACAACAGGTGTAGAATAAAAGTGAAATACATTGAAGTCCTTTCCTACAATGCAGAGATAAGGATAAACAAAAATATCTACAAATAAATAGTGGCAAGAGGAATAAATACACAGTGAATAACAAAAACAATAACAAGTAAAAAAAAACATGGCTATATACCGTGCAGGGAGTACCAGTACCGAGTCGATGTGCAGGGGTACGAGGTAATTGAGGTAGACATGGACATCAAGTAGGAGTAAAGTGACTAGGCAACAGGATAGATAATAGACTGTAGCAGCAACGTGTGTGTGTGTGTGTGTGTGTGTGTGTGTGTGTGTGTGTGTGTTGGGGAGTCAGTGTAAGAATGTGTAGAGTCCAGTGGTGGAAAAAGTACTCAATTATCATACTTGAGTAAATGTAAAGATACCTTAACAGAAAATGACTGAAGTAAAAGTGAAAGTTACCTAGTAAAATACTACTTGAGTAAAAGTCTAAAAGTACAGTATTTGGTTTTAAATGTATTTAAGTACAGTGGTAGAAAAATAACTCAATAGCCATACTTGAGTAAAAGTACAAAGTAAATGTAAATGCTATACATCAAATTCCTTATCTTAAGCAAACTGGATTATTTTAGTAAGAAAGGGGGAACACTCCCAACACTCAGACATCATTTACAATCACAGTAGTTGTGTTTTGTGGGTCAACCAGATCAGAGGCAGTAGGGATGACAAAGTGTGATTAGGTGCCATAATTCTGTCCTGCTTGAGCATTCTAAATGTAACGAGTACTTTTGTGTGTCAGGGAAAATGTAAGGAGTACATTATTTTATTTAGGAATGTAGTGGAGTAAAAGTAAATGTAGTCTACTTAAAATATAAATAGTAAAGTAAAGTACAGATATCCCCAAAAACAACTTAAGTAATACTTAAAAGTATTTTTAAGTGTGTGCATAGAGTGCAAGAGAGTTCATGCAAAAAAGGGTCAATGCAGGTAGTCTTGGAAGCCATTTGGTTAGCTATTTAGCAGTCTTGTTTAGCAGTTTTATGGCTTGGGGATAGAAGCTGTTCAGGGTCCTGTTGGTTCCAGACTTGTCACACTGGTACCACTTGCTGTGCAGTAGCGGTGAGAAAAGTCTATGTCTTAGGTGGCTGGAATCTTTGACATTTTTTTTGGCCTTCCTCTGACATCGTCCTGAATAGCAGGGAGCTCGGACCCCGAGGGGGAGGGGGAAGAGGCACTGTTGTACCCTCTTCACAACTGTGTGGGTGTGTGTGGACCATGTTAATTTCTTAGTGATTTGGACACCAAGGAACTTGAAACTCTCGACCCACTCCACTACAGCCCCATAGATGTGGATGGAGTGTGTCCGCCCCGCCGCTTCCTGTCATCCACAATCAGCTCCTTTGTCTTGCTGACGTTGAGGGAGAGGCTGTTAAAAATATCCTTAAAAGTATCGTCTTTCTCAGCATACTTCACCTGTCAGAAACCAATCTCTGTCACTAGTAGAAGCAGAGGTTGACCATCCTATCCCATAATTCTATTTGGGTTTAAGACAATGACTGTTTGACATCGGTCTACAACAGGGGTGGGCAACATACGAGTCGGTTCCGGACTGCGAGCCCATTTAACTAGCCTGTGCGAGGTTTGTGTAAAAAATCGATTTTGTGGAAATTATTATTTTGGGTAAAAAACACTCCAAGCCACACTTTAACGTCTAAAGGTATCTAGAAAGTATGTAGAAATTAAAATGGACCTGTTCATGAGTTGCACCTCCATCACTCGGTCGTGTCGCTGCCATTGTTATCAACGTTCTAAAGACGCTGCAGCCATTTTGATGGTCAAAAGTAGAAATGGGGCTCATGACTGTGTCGTCTAAATTACACTATAGGGGCTTGGGAATATGATGACATTGCAAAAGTAGGAACATATTTAATAGGAAACAACTTTGCCATCACCATTTTGTCAAAGTCTGTTCAAAATAGCTAGCAATGTTAACATTAGCTAGCTAAAATCTTGATGTCTCCCCTCAATCTTAGCTAGCTAACGTTATACTGCATCTAAAGTCAATCCACCGACATCGGAATGATGACAAAAGGTTTTCCTACTAATTATGTGCCTTCTTTAGAAATGTCATTGTGTTTTCAAACCACAGTAATAAACTTCAGACCAAATCTTAATCAGCCCCAATGAAGATGCATTGAGTAGAATACTCAGTTGGGCATCAGTCCTAAAACGAAACTTCAAAACAATATTGTGATGCAACGTGCAACCAATTAATATGTTTTCACATAACTATAACTACCCCTTTTCTGGACAGCATTTTGCTTTTGATGAACAAATCAGTTGGAAGCAATTATGTAATCAAAAAAAGCACATAAAGGCTTCATAATTCATAAAGGTTATGTTAACTGACTGATATTATCTCATATAATATATAAGATCTCCTAAGCCTGTGTTAACCTAAGATGTTAGTTTCTGTGTTTATCCCAAAACCATATTCTTTCCCCATTAATCTTCTCCATAGGAATGGCTGAAAACACCAGAAATAACTATTTTCCATTTTTTAGGACTACAAGCTGGCGAGCTCTATGGAAAATTAATATAGTTCTTGCAGGGTTTATGGATAAACTCTGAAAATAAGGTCTGTGGTAAAAACCCAGGTTTAGGAGATTGTATACATTTTGTTCTATGAGTTAATCTTCATCAGCTAGCATCATTTTTATGAATTTTGAAGCAAAAGCCTGTGTTCACCTCAGACTTTATTTTCAGCATTAATCCCAAAACCCTATTCTTTCCCCATTCATTTTCCCCACAAGAATGGTTGAACGAACCAGAGCCAGAGCTCTGCTCCTACTGAGGAGTGCCAATATGGCCGACCGGTGGCTTCCAAGCCAAAGCAGAGGAAGATGAGGAGAGCGGCCCGACACGGCGGAAAATCTGTCTCCCTTGAGCAGGTGGCATTTTTTTGTTGTTTCGCCCACCAAGCAGGGAGTTTTTATATGGCGATCAATAAAGCCCCACGAGGTGTCATAATACCCATAAAATGTTTTTTCCAACATTAATTTTTCTCATAGAGGATTTTAGAAACACTTAAAATAAGGACTGCGTTTCGTGTAGGCTTACCTTTGTGTGACGTTTTGAGAACCATGTGAATCTCTCTCGGACAAGGTGACTTTTATCAATATATTCGGCTCTATTTACTCTAGATTTGAAAATGCTAATTAGCATCAAAGTAGACATCATGCAAAACTACAAATCCCTGCAAGCTCCTGCATGTCATCTCTAGCTGACACCTTTGCTAACAGCTATTGTGTGAATTTAAAACGTACACAAGACAGTTCACAGAATTGTCCATTTAAAGAAACACTGCCAATTTATTAATTACTACCTAGCTAACATTAGATCGTTAATCCAGATCATCATGGCATTTGTAGTTCTTTATGATAGCCACATTAGCAGCTAATTAGCGTTTCATTTCTGGGGGTGAATATATTGATAAAAGTCACCTTGTCCAAGAGAAATTTACATTGGTATCAAAACTTCACGTAAGCCTACATGAGATACAGCCCTGTGTTTCTAAAATCCCCTATCGGAAAAAAATTATGTTGGAAAAAGGATTGGAACCATTTCCCTGTTTGACCGCTAGGTTTTGTGGGTATTATGACTCTGCGGTGCTCTATGAGAAACTGGGGAATTTGGGAATTTGGGAAACTGGGAACTAAAAAAAAAAAAAAAATCAGACCTCGTAATTCCAACTCGGGCCTCTTTCTAGAGCTCCAACTTTCCGACATGAAGATCACTGACGACCTGAAAATCATTGACATTATTAAGTTCCCAGTTGTTTTGAACGCACCATTATTTGCTATTTATTTATTTATTTCACCTTTATTTAAACCAGGTAGGCAAGTTGAGAACAAGTTCTCATTTACAATTGCGACCTGGCCAAGATAAAGAGGTTTATTTGATCAAATAGAAGTTTTGTTGTTTTGGGTGTACTCAGTGGTGGAAAAAGTACTAAATTCTCATACTTGAGGAAAAGAAAAGATACCTTAATAGAAAATGACTCAAGTAAAAGCGAAAGTCACCCAGTAAAATACTACTAGTTTTAAATATACTTAAGTATCAAAAGTAAATGTAATTGCTAAAACATACTTAAGTATCAAAAGTATGAATAATAAAAGATTCCTTATATTAAGCAAACCAGACTGCACAATTTTCTTGTTTTTTAAATTCATGGATAGCCAGGGTCACACTCCAACACTCAGACATAATTTAAAAACAAAGCATTTGTTTAGTGAGTCTGCCAGATCACAGGCAGTAGGGATGACCAGGGATGTTCTCTTGATAAGTGTGCGAATTTGACAATTTTCTGTCTTGCTAAGCATTCAAAATGTAACGAGTACTGTATGGTATAAAAATGACATAATTTTCTTTACTAATGTAGTGAAGTAAAAGTAAAAGTAGATACCCCAAAAAACTACTTAAGTAATACTTTAAAATGTTTTTTACTTAAGTGACATCCAGGCAACTTTGAGAAAAACACTTTATATCGGAGTTGGATATGCATGTTCATGACATGAAGCTAGTAGCGTCTCTCTCCATTGAATACAGGCGGTTGACGTTAACAACCTCATCTAATATTTTTAAAAGGATTACAACAATGATATGTATCCACCAATCCAAAGAAAGGATAGGCGGGAGCTATAGTGCCACTTTGTGAACGGAGAGATTTATTCCGCTTTGTTATGGCGGAGAGATGTATCTTGTCAGTATATCCATAATCTTTGGCCAAAGCAAAGACTATACAGTATGGCCACAGAGTTTCATATGGCCAAAGCCTCTCAAATAAGCAATAAGACCCGAGGGGTTGTGGTATATGGCCAATATGCCACGGCTAAGGGCTGTTCTGGACACAGCCCTTAGCCGTGGTATATTGGCTATATACCACAAACCCCTGAGGTGCCTTATTGCTACTCTAAACTGATTACCAACGTAATTAGAGCAAGAAAAACACATGTTTTATAGGGTCTGATATACCATGGCTGTCAGCCAATCAGTATTCAGGGTTCAAACCACCCAGTTTATAATGGCCAGTACATAGCATTATGTAATCCAGGGTTTATTGGCAGTATACCGTCAAGATATGACCATCTCTGGTCTTCACTGACCCCTGCTGTTAAACTCATCAACTGCACAGCCTCGCCTAAAATTCACGAAGCTGTCTTTGATGGCCCCTGTAGGACCCTTATCAGCAGAGATTTCGCAAATTCCCAGTGATTAATATTCTCATTAAATAAATCAATGGACAAATTATGACATGAATGTTTTATGATAAAGAATGTTCATTACAGATATGGAAGACGTAACAATAATATGTCCATGCCATTCAAAAAGCAAGCTCGTGCGTGTTTAGTTAGGTGGCCAAGCTTTTTGCCATATTAAAATCCACTTGTGGCGACTGTGTTAGTGAATGACAGCTAGGCTAGCGACTAGATTCGAACCGGCAACTGCCTAGATTATCAATTTACTGTTGTTTAGACCATAATACCAATATCAAAATGTTTGAGGAGGCTAGTGAGGTGTTCGATAACATGTTTAAGTCCTCTTTCCCCCTGACTTTCATTGTGTTTATCCCCGCGGTGCTGATTCTCGTCTCACCCCTTCCAGCCGAAGCGGCACATGAATTCACCGTGTACCGCATGCAGCAGTATGACCTGCAGGGACAACCGTACGGTAAGCATTTAAAAATTGTATTTTGTGCAATTATTGAATGGAATTGCAGTCCTGTAGTTAACTACCACGATATAAGGCATAGCTCTTTCGCTAAGTAAACTCTGTTATTGCACAGTCCTAGCTAGCTAACGTTAGCGCGCTAGCTAACCAGTGTGTCAGTGTGTTATTGGGGCCCGCAATTCGGGCCATCCCCCCCATTGTGGGCATCCCATAGGTTCCTGCATGTGGGCGCAGCTGGAGCAAGCCATCTTCATATGCTTGTGACACTTGATTTTTATGGAATTCCCCTGATTGTCTATGCAATTAAAATATGTGTAAAATGGGAAATAAAAGTATTATTTTAGGATATGCCATCATTGTAGTATAATTAATGTGCAAGGTTTTAACTCAAAATGGATGTGTAATCTGTTGATGCGTTGGATAGCAGATGTAACAGATATACTACCTCTCAAACTTTCTGGAAGTGAGGCAACGATATTTGGCTTTCCCATGGAACACATTACAAGGACAAATACCTTTGGTAGTAATATTCTACACTCAAACTGTGACCCCTTTGGTCACGTTATTTGTCCTGTGATCAGTTACAATGACGTTTACCTTTATTTAACTAGGCAAGTCAGTTAAGAACAAATTCTTATTTTCAATGACGGCCTAGGAACAGTGGGTTAACTGCCTGTTCAGGGGCAGAACGACAGATTTGTACCATGTCAGCTCGGGGATTTGAACATGCAACCTTCCGGTTACTCCAACCACTAGGCTACGTTACGCTCATTACTGTAGTACTACAAATATTTGTACTACTCCCTTCACAGACCATAGGGCCATTTGCATTGATGTCAAAATATTTGGGAGAGCATCCTTCTGGTAGCTAAATAGCTCCTTATTAAATAATGATATAGTTAAGTTTGAGGTTAAAGGTCTTCTCTCACACTTTTGGGAAAGGGTTTGTGAATCTTATTGCAAGAACTGGGAGCTCTTTAAATTTGAAGTGACCAAAGACGTCCATAAAATATGGTAGTCATCTTGCTAAGACCAGAAGAGCTGAGGAGGAGAAGGTGATCATTAAGGTAACTTCCCTTTCTCTGAGGTCCCCAGCCGACCTCTCGGGGGAGGAGAAGATGGAACTAATTGAGTTACAAAATAAACTGGATAATATAGTGCCTTGCAAAAGTATTCACCCCCTTGTAATATTTCCTATTTTATTGCATTACAACCTGTAATTTAAATAGATTTTTATTTAGATTTCATGTGATGGACATACACAAAATAGTCAAAATTGGTGAACTGAAAAAAAAAAAATAACTTCAAAATTCTAAAAAATAAAAACGGAAAGTAGTGCATGCATATGTTTTCACCCCCTTTGCTATGAAGCCCCTAAATAAGATCTGGTGCAACCAATTACATTCAGAAGTTACATAATTAATTAAATAAAGTCCACCTGTATGCAATCTAAGTGTCACATTATCTCAGTATATATACATACACCTGTTCTGAAAGTCCTCAGGGCCTGCAACACCACTAAGCAAGCGGCACCTTGAAGACCAAGGATTCTCCAAACTGGTCAGGGACAAAGTTTGGAGAAGTACAGATCAGGGTTGGGTTATAAAAAAAGATCTGAAACTTTGAACATCCCATGGAGCTCCATTAAATCCATTATTAAAAAAAGGAAACCTGCCAAGAGAAGGATGCCCACCAAAACTCACGAACCAGGCAAGGAGGGCATTAATCAGAGAGGCAACAAAGATACCAAATATAACCCTGAAGGAGCTGCAAAGCTCCACAGCGGAGATTGGAGTATCTGTCCATAGGACCACTTTAAGCTGTACGCTCCACAGAGCTGGGCTTTATCAAAGTGGCCAAAAAAAAAAAATTGTTTGAAGACAAAATAAGCAAACAGGTTTGTTGTTCGCCAAATGGCAGGTGGGAGACTCCCCAAATATGGAAGAAGGTACTCTGGTCAGATGAGACTAAAATTGAGCTTTTTGGCCATCAAGGAAAATGCTATGTCTGGCACAAACCCAACACCTCGAGAACACCATCCCCAAATGATACAACCCCCCCCCCAAAAATCGATTTTAATTCCAGGTTGTAAGGCAACAAATTAAGGAAAATGCCAAGGGGGATGAATACTTTCGCAAGGCACAGTATAAATAGATTGAAATAAACTGGATTTTATATATATATATAAAAATCTATACTACCGTTCAAAAGTGTTGGGTCACTTAAAAATGTCTTTGTTTTTGAAAGAAATAACATAATTATCAGCAACCATCACTCCTGTGTTCCAATGGCACGTTGTGTTAGCTAATCCAAGTTTATCATTTTAAAAGGCTAATTGATCATTAGAAAACCCTTTTGAAATTATGTTAGTACAGCTAAAAACTGTTATTCTGGTTAAAGAAGCAATAAACTGGCCTTCTTTAGACTAGTTGAGTATCTGGAGCATCAGCATTTGTGGGTTCGATTACAGTCTCAAAATGGCCAGAAACAAAGACCTTTCTTCTGAAACTCGTCAGTCTATTCTTGTTCTGAGAAATGAAGGCTATTCCATGCTCTCGCCAAGAAACTGAAGTTGCCAAGAAACTGAAGATCTCGTACAATGCTGTGTACTACTAATGTGTACTACTCCCTTCACAGAACAATGTAAATGGACTCTAACCAGAATAGAAAGAGTGGGAGGCCCCGGTGCACAACTGAACAAGAGGACAAGTACATTTAGTGTTTAGTTTGAGAAACAGATGCCTCACAAGTCCTCAACTGGCAGCTTCATTAAATAGTACCTGCAAAACACCAGTCTCAACTTCAAAAGTGAAGAGGCGACTCTGGGATGCTAGCCTTCAAGTTATTTTCTGAACAAGTAGCTCCCTTCCTACTTGAAGTCTTTTTAGAGAGTATTAAAAACAATGCTCTCCCTCCTACAATGAGTCAGGGATTAATAACACTGATACCTAAGCCTAAAAAAGAAGCGCTGCTCATTGATAACTGGCGTCCAATTTGTCGTCTTAATAATGACTAAGATATTAGCCTTACTATTTGCAAAAAATAATTAAACAAGTCCTGGATGCAATCATTGATGAAACAGTCTTGCCTTATGATGAACATACATATTTCTAACAATATCAGACTAGTATTCGATAGATTTGACTACTCAGACCTAATAACTGAGGATTGCTTCATATTTTTAAAAGATTTTTATAAAGCATTTGACACAGTAGAGCATCAGTTCCTCTTCCACTCCCTTGAGAGACTTGGCTTTGGGGATTTTTTCTGTAAGGCTATTAAGACTCTCTATACAAATGGAAATATATCTCTAAAACTGAAACATGGCACCTCGATTTGAGTTAAAGAGCGGAATTGGGCAAGGTTATCCTGTCTTACTGTATATGTTTTTATTAATCACCCAACTTCTTACAAAATTATTTCTAGTGATAAACCAATATGACATTTTTGTCTGATACTGAAATCCAATATTTTCCTTGACAAAAAAAAACAATACCGATATTTAAAATTTTAGTGGCCTTTTAAGCATTCTAGTACAGTTAAATAGTTAACACACACACATGGACGCAGGGTCTAAGGCGCTGGATCTCAGTGCAAGAGGCATCACTACAGTCCCTGGTTCGAATCCAAGCTGTAACACATCCGGCCGTGATTGGGAGGCCCACAGGGCGGCGAACAATTTGCCCAGCATTGTCTGGGCCATCATTGTAAATAAGAACTTGTTCTTAACTGACTTGCCTTGTTAAATAAAGGTTACACACATACCACACTGACCAAAACTCTATTTTGTTGGCATTTTACGTATGTCCCTATTTATCAGTAAAACATAATCAAAACCTATTTCTTTCACTTACTTGCTGTGCTGTTCAGTCGTTTCATTCTCAACCAGGATTTCTGTGTTCAGACCTGTGTTCATTTTCTATAAAGCCTGCTACAATAAGTGAATGTCCATTATGATTGGTTCATCTTAAATTTGTAACAAAAAGGGCATTTTCATAGACGTGAAAGCCAGATCAGTGATTATTGCGAAAAAACAGCTTCAACTATTTTGATTAAATTTTTAGTGGGTTTTATGGTTGTGGAAGGCTTATATTTAGCCTATGTATAATTTCACAAGCCCTGAATTCATTAGATTTTTGCTGACTGTTTGAAATGCAGTGTATTTGACCTTTTTTAATTGTACAACAAAGCTTAGTTATAGAACAGTGATGCAAAAATATCTCTAGTTTCCATGTGGTATTTGAGTTGTGGTAGTATCAACAGCGTGTACAACCTGATTTCCCGCCTAATCAATATGAGTGATTTATTACCACTTGTCAAAACAACAGGGTTTTTGGTGCGGGTGCAGTGAACAAGCTGCTTTAAAAAATATTCCAAGTAATATGATTACTATTGTTGCATATGTGTGTGTAGATGGTACATTTTATGTTTTGAATTTTCACTATGACAAACTTGATTTGGACTCGTCAAAACTGTGTTTTGACGTTAGGCTATTTATCAAAATGTCTTGTGAACAGGAAACAGTGGCGGCATAATTTTCAACTTAAGTTTTAGGAATATAAATGTAACTTTCAACATTCATTTCCAATGGTGTTGTACTTAATCAGGTATAAACTTCTGAAGGATTAAAAAAAAAAGGTGCTGTGATTGATATGTTTTGATGAAATACCAGAAATTACAAAAACGAGTTTGCCCTGCCTAATAGCCTACTACTACAGCATAGCATCAATGGTGTTTCCACACATCCCTCCCCAACTGATCGGATCCCACTTGTGATTCCCAGGGACCAGGAATGCCATATTGAACACAGAAGCTCGCACTGTGGAGGCGGAAGTGCTAAGCCGCCGCTGTGTCATCATGCGGCTGGTGGACTTCTCCTATGAGAGATACCAGAAAGCCCTGCGCCAGTCCGCTGGGGCGGTGGTCATCATTCTCCCCAAGAATATGTCCACCATGCCGCAGGACATAGTACAGGTAATAATGCATTATAATGCCTTATGAGTGGGTTTTATGGCCGTTCATCAAACTAGTCAAATCAAGAGGCAAGGTCCTGAGTTGCTTTTAAAGCTAGAGCTCCTTTGGTGTTCTTGGAAAGTTTGTTTCTGTTACACTCAAGGAAAACTGTCAGTCACAACACTCCCTCCTTATCAGTTGTAACTCAAAGCAAAACTTGAAAAACCAGACTTGCTGGTGTGAAGTAGGCCAAAGTGTCCAAATGTTATGCTGTTTCACATTCACACTGTTTCCCTGGTAGTGTTGTTGTCTTGTGAATGATAACCCGGCATTCCTTATTCCTCTACGTTGTAGCAGTTCATGGAGCTGGAGCCAGAGATGCTGGCCACAGAGACCATTGTTCCGGTTTACTTTGCTCTGGAGGATGATGAGCTGCTCTCCATCTACACACAGACCCTCACCTCCTCCTCCTCCCAGGGCTCCTCCTCTGCAGCTGAAGGTGCAGGACATTTACAAATATTGTGGTGAAAACTGTCGATCGAAACGCTGTCAGAGGAAGTTCTTTCCAGTGAAATTCTTTTGAGGTATTTAATGACCCCTTTTCCCCCATGTCTTCACAGTGCTGATCCACACAGCCACAGCAAATGGCTTTCAGATGGTGACGAGTGGGGCTCAGAGCAAGGCAGTGAGTGACTGGGCCATCACCAGTCTAGAGGTGAGAATCATTATGGTTAAACCACTATCCTTTATCTGTTTAATGCTTTATGTAATCCAGACATCCACGGTTCTGTTAATGGGTGACATATTTTAATGATATTAGGCTACCAGTGAAGCAGTACTCACATTAACACACTGCTCGCACTTAAGGTGTTAAGTGATTTAGAAGCAAATAACGTGTTTGTTTTCTTAACCTTGTGTCATTCTTGGGTCTATATGATATTCTAGACTGTGTGTGTGTGTGTGTGTGTGTGTGTTGAACTAAGGTAGGTGTCAAACCCAGGGGAACAATGGATTTAGCCCTGTAGTAGGAGATTAGGGGACTCCAGTAGATTTCCTGAGGCCTCGTGTTCCTTTCTACCTAATGCATACGGCCACCAGTCTATGGCATTGTTTCACATAATGGGTTTAAGTCCTTGTGGTAGCATTTGATGCCTGTCTTTATTGATGTCTTAAGTCTCATACCCTTGGCTACATACTTTGCTGTCATCTTTATATGAAAGTAAATGTAGTATTTTATGAGGATCCACATTAGCTGTTGCTAAAGCAGCAGCTACTCTTCCTGGAGTCCACCTGAAACATGTAACACAGAACATTATCATATTATTGTTTCGAGATGTTATAGAACTGATCTACAATATACTTGTGTCCTCTCCTAGGGGCGACTGGCTGGAACTGGGGGAGAGGACCTGCCCACCATTGTCCTGGTGGCTCACTATGACTCCTTTGGTGTCGCTCCGGTACACCCAGCTCTCCTTTAATACACCTCAATATATTCTATGATATGCTATATTTATAATATTTTTTACTGTATGATAGTTATATTTATTTATGTTGCAGAATTCTCCTCCACCAGAATATGCTAATTAAATGTGTTGACTGGTGTTGTTGTCCTGTCCAGTGGCTGTCCTATGGAGCAGACTCTAACGGCAGTGGGGTGTCTATGCTGCTGGAGTTAGCCAGGCTCTTCTCCAGACTCTACACCTACAAGAGGACACACGCTGGGTGAGCAACACAGGTCCACAGCTCCTCAGAGAAATCAGGCTTATTACAATGCTATCCACACATTTCTTTCCTTGTGCCTAAGAATTCCACACCCTTTAGGAAAATGGCACTCCACATGTAAAACTCAAAACTAAAATAATATGCCTCTGACAGTGGTCAGAAAACAACAGCTCTTCCTGTGTTCACAAAAGTACTTCGCTTTTAAGAGTCGATTAGTTTTAGTAATGGAGTAGAAAGGATGTGGTTCTTAGAAGATATTTGTCTATTCTTAGGCGGAGTGTACTCTGGAGTGTGAGTGCTGTTTGAGACGAGGGGCCACGTTAGTGTAAATTTGTTGGCGTAATGGCACACTGGCTGTTCTCCATGGTGTTAGGTGAGCTCTTGTGTTGGCGTATTCTCCATGCTGACCGAATGAAAATGCTAACCAGTAACCACTGGTAACTTTGCATATGGTCTGTTTGCATGTCACTAGTAAAAAGGAACAAGACTGCACGAAGCCCCTCTTACATAGAGAGAGCATGGGAGAAAGGTGCAGTCGTTCAGGACGCAAAAGTACAGTGTTATGTGTTGCAGAGAAATTGCAGATTACGTGACCTCTGTATTCAGAGACACATTTTAACTGAGTGTAGCCTTTCCCCTATGATATTATACAGTATGTTTTGACATTCGCTTTCCCAACATGCACAGTGCCTTAAGAAGGTATTCATACCCCTTGACTTTTTACAAATGTTGTTGTGTTACAGCCTGAATTTAAAATGGATGAAATTGAGATTTGATTGTCACTGGCCGAAACACAATACCCCATAATGTCAAAGAGGAATTGTTTTTCTACATTTCTACAAGTTAATTACAAATGAAAAGCTGAAATGCCTTGAGTCAGTAAGTATTCAACTCCTTTGTTATGTCAAGCCTAAATAAGTTCAGGAGTAAACATTTGCTTAACAAGTCACATAATATGTTGCATGGACTCACTCTGTGTGTAATAATAGTGTTTAAGATGATTTTTGAATGACTACTTCATTTCTGCATAGAATTATATATACGGTCTCTCTGTCGAGCATTGAATTTCAACCAGAGATCAATCACAAAGACCAGGGAGGTTTTCCAATGCCTCGCAAAGAAGGGAAGCTATTGGTAGTTGGGTTTAAAAAAAAAATGCTGACATTGAATATCTCTTTGAGCTTGTTGGAGTTATTAATGACACTTTGGATGGTGTACACCCAGTCACTACAAAGATGCAGGCATCCTTCCTAACTCAGTTGCCGGAGAGGAACGAAATCGCTCAGGGATTTCACCATGAGGCCAATGGTGACTTTAATTAAAACAGTTAGTTTAATGGCTGTGATAGGAGATAACAACTGAGGATGGATCAACAACATTGTAGTTACTCTTCAATACTAACCTAATTGACAGAGGGAGAAGAACGAAGCCTGTACAGAATAAAAATATTCCAAAACATGCATCCTGTTTGCGACAAGGCCCTAAAGTAATACAGCAGAAAATGTGGCACAGCAATTCACTTTTTGTCCAAACTACGATGTGTTTTTGGGAAAATCGAATACAACACATTAATGAGTGCCACTCTCCATATGTTCAAGCATAGTGGCGGCAGCATCATGTTATGGGTATGTATTTAATCGTTAAGGACTGGGGAGTTTTTCAGGATTAAAAATTAACCGAATGAAGCTAAGCGCAGGCAAAATCCTAGAGGAAAATCTGGTGAATTCACCTTTCAGCAGGACAATAACGTAAAACACAAGGCCAAATCTACAGTGAAGTTGCTTACCAGGAAGATAGTGAATGTTCCTGAGTGGTCATGTTTCAGTTTTGACTTAAATCTAATTTCAAATCTATGGCAAGACCTGAAAATGGTTGTCTACAACAACCCGTTTGACAGACCTTGAAGAACTTTAAAAAGAATAATGGGCAAATGTTGCACAATCCAGGTGTGTAAAGCTCTTAGAGACTTACCCAGAAAGACTCTCAGCTGTAATCACTGTGACTTGGTGTGAATACTTACAGTACCAGTGAAAAGTTGACACTCCTACTCATTCCAGGGTTTTTCTTTATTTTGACTATTTTCTACATTGTAGATTAATAGTGAAGAAATCAAAACTATGAAATAACACATGGAATCATGTAGTAACCAAAAAAGTGTTAAACAAATCAAAATATATTTTATATTCTTAATACAAAAGGAACATCTGAGCTATCTTTGTTGCAGACGCATGGTAACAGTTGAATAAGATGAAGAAGAAAAAAGAAACCTGCACACTGCTCTTGATAGTATCACTGCTCTTTAATGAGCTTTAAGTATCGGCCTTAAGGCCTTCATCAGAAGCTCTGAGCAGTGATACTATCGAGCAGTGTGCAGGTTCTTTTTTCTCATATTTTAGATTGTTCAAAGTAGCCATCCTTTGCCTTGATGACAGCTTTGCACACACTTGGCATTCTCTCAACCAGCTTCACCTGGAATGCTTTTCCAACGGTCTTGAAGCAGTTCCTACATATGCTGAGCACTTGTTGGCTGCTTTTCCTTCACTCGGTCCAATTCATCCCAAATCATCTCAATTGGGTTGAGGTTGGGTGATTGTAGAGGCCAGGTCATCTGATGCAGCACTCCATCACTCTCCTTCTTTCTCAAATAGCCCTTACACAGCCTGGAGATGTGTTGGGTCATTGTCCTGTTGAAAAGCAAATGATAGTCCCACTAAGCACAAACCAGATGGGATGATGTATCACTGCAGAATGCTGTGGTAGCCGTGCTGTTGAAGTGTGCCTTGAATTCTAGATAAATCAGTGTCACCAGCAAAGCACCCCAACACCATCACACCTCCCCATCCATGCTTCACGGTGAGAACCACACATGTGGAGATCATCCGTTCACCTAACCTGTTTCTCACCGACACATGGTGGTTGGAACCAAAAATCTCAAATTTGGACTCATCAGACCAAAGCACAGTCTAATGTCCATTACTCGTGTTTCTTGGCCCAAGCAAGTCTCTTCTTCTTATTGGTGTCCTTTAGTGGTGGTTTCTTTGCAGCAATTCGACCATGAAGGCCTGATTTACGCAGTCTCCTCTGAACAGTTGATGTTGAGATGTGTCTGTAATGAACTTATCCTCTGCAGCAGAGGTGACTCTGGGTCTTCCATTCCTGTGGCGGTCCTCATGAGAGCCAGTTTCATCATAGCGCTTGATGGTTTTTGCGACCGCAGTTGAAGAAACTTTCAAAGTTCTTGACATTTTCCATATTGACTGACCTTCATGTCTGTAAGTAATGATGGAATGTCATTTCTCGTTGCTTATTAGAGCTGTTCTTGCCATAATATGGACTTTTACCAAATAGGGCTATCATCTGTATACCACGCCTACCTTGTCACAACACAACTGATTGGCTCAAATGCGTTAAGAAGGAAAGAAATTCCACAAATTAACTTTTAACAAGGCACACCTGTTAATTGAATTGCATTCCAGGTAGACCGCTGCTCCCAAGTGCATCTCAGTGCAAGAGGCATCACTACAGTACCTGATTCGAATCCAGGCTGAATCACGTCCGGCCGTGATTAAGAGTCCCATAGGGCACAATTGGCCCAGCGTCGTCCGGGGTAGGCCGTCATTGTAAATAAGAATTTGTTCTTAAATGACTTGCCTAGTTAAATAAAGTTTCAATTAAAAAATGATGCTGATTGAGAGAATGCCAAGAGTGTGCAAAGCTGTCATCAAGACAAAGGGTGGCTACTTTGAAGAATCTGAAATATAACATATTTTGATTTGTTTAACACTTTTTTGGTTACTACATGATCCCATATGTGTTGATGTCTTCACTATTATTCTACAATGTAAAACATAAAGAAAAACCCTGGAATGAGTAGGTGTGTCAACGTTTGACTGGTACTGTATGTAAATTTGATATTTCTGTGTTTTCTTTCAATACATTTGCTAAAATTTCACTGTCATTATGGGGTGTTGTGTGTAGATGGGTGGGGGGAAAAAAACATATTTAATCCTTTTTTGAAATCAGGCTGTAACACAACAAAATGTGGAATAAGTCGAGGGGTGTGAATATCCACATTGATAAGAATGTCCTCTCCTGTCGTTTCTAACACACCTGCTGTCTTCTTAGATACAACCTGCTTTTCTTTGTCTCTGGAGGAGGGAAGTTCAACTACCAAGGCACCAAGCGCTGGCTGGAGGACAACCTGGACCATACAGGTACACTAAGCTCACATGAGGCTGTAGACTCGGTTACACGATGGCTATTTTGACTGCTACAGTGGAACACAGAAGGACATCTGTACAATACACACTGGAAATGAAATGGAATGAAACATGAACCCAGCCACACGTGTTATTAAATGGAGGTCATGCGTGCAAAACAATGGGCATGCATGAATCATGGAAATGTATATTTGGTTAGATATGGCAGTGTAAACAGTCTCTCTCTTCCTTTCTCCCTGTATCTCTATCCTGTCCTCCCTCTCTGCAGACTCTAGCCTGTTGCAGGACAATGTGGCGTTTGTGTTGTGTCTGGACACCCTGGGGAACGGGGACAGTCTGCACCTTCACGTGTCCAAACCCCCTAAAGAGGGAACCGCCCAGTATGCCCTGCTCAAAGAGCTGGAGACTGTAAGGACCGTCACACCAACCACATACGTTTCATAGATAACAACTGTTTTTGTAGAATTGTTTGTATATATATATATTATTCACAGATGTATAATTAAGCAATAAGGCAGGAGGGGGTGTGGTATATGGCCAATATGGTATATGGGTGGCAGGGTAGCCTAGTGGTTAGAGCATTGGACTAGTAACTGAAAGGTTGCAAGTTCAAATCCCCGAGCTGAACAGGCAGTTAACCCACTGTTCCTAGGCCGTCATTGAAAATAAGAATTTGTTCTTAACTGACTTGCCTAGTTAAATAAAGGTCAAATAAATAAAAAAAATATATACCCCAGCTAAGGGATGTTCTTACACACGATGCAACAAGGAATGCCTGGATACAGCCCGTAGCCGTGGTATATTGGGTATATTACCACAACCCCCCCGAGGTGCCTTATTGCTATTATAAAGTGCATACCAACACTATTAGAGCAGTAAAAATAAGTGTTTTGTCATACCCGTGTTATACTGTCTGATATACCACGGCTGTCAGCCAATCAGCATTCAGAGCTCGAACCGCCCAGTTTATAATGATTTTATATATATATATATATATATATATATATATATATTGATCACTCGTAGCACATTACATGTACACTCAAAGTTCCATACCTTAAGTTTTTTGTCCTTCTAAACCCTGTCCCCTAGGTGGCATCCAACCAGTACCCAGAGGTCAAGTTCTCAATGGTGCACAAGAAGATAAACCTGGCGGACGACACACTGGCGTGGGAACACGAGCGCTTCGGGATCCGCCGGCTGCCGGCCTTCACGCTGTCCCACCTCAACAGCCACCGCGAGGTGCAGCGCTCCAGCATCATGGACGTGCGGTCAGTGTCTTCTGAACATGGAGCGGGAGAGCCCCCTGCTGGGTGGGTTTATTACTGCAGTCCGACCAAGAGACCGAGCATCCAAACCCCCCCCATCCACAACCCCCAACCCCTGCCTAGGCCCAGCTCACCTTTCACACCTCATTCAAAGAATCAACTGCTCATTAGGATCTATTGAATCAGGTGTGTAAGTGCTAGGCTTGAACGAAAGCCTGCACACATTGCTGCCTTTGGGACTTAGATCAGAGAGTAGATGTGGGACTTTTTTTGTAGATCTGTCTCACAGCAAGGTGGAGTTAGTACCAGGTTGCTTAAAATCTGATTAAGTGATGTTGCTTGCCGGAGTATGAACTGTTACTAATACTGTGTTTAGTTTTATTGTTAGCAGTCCCTCAAGGAGATGGGAACATGGCTTGCTGGCCCCTGGAATAAAATAAAAGGTTGAGAAACACTGGGCTACCGGGTTGATTTGGGATTGTGCCCCTTCGTCCCGCTGTAGTGAACCGTCTGTCCTCCCAACCTTCTCATTGCCACCACCCCTCCACCCCACCTCCCCGCCCAGTGTAGTGGACTGTCTGTGCTCCCCTCACATTCTCCATCGGTGTGTTGCAGAGTTGAGCTGCTCTTGATTGCTGGATAATTGAACTGTGAATTTGAACTGTGATTTACTGTTACAGACCTCATGTGGATCTGAGAAAGCTCAGCAGGAACACAAAGCTGATTGCAGAGTCGCTGGCCAGAGTCATCTACAACCTCACGGAGAAGGTAAAGATATGTAGAACATGTCGGCGTCACCATACACGTTTTCTATATTGAAAGCCACGTCATGAAAGTCGATGGACATTTTTTCATGTTGCTTTCGATATTTATACTGAACAAAAACATGCAACAATTTCAAAGATTTTACTTGGTCACTGGTCATATAAGGAACTCAGTCAGATGAAATAAAAGTAATTAGGCCCTAATCTATGGATTTCAAATGGCTGGGCAGGGGTGCAGCCATGGGAGTCGAGGGCTCCCGAGTGGCGCAGCAGTCTAAGGCACTGCATCTCATTGATAGAGGCATCACTACAGACCCTGGTTCGATTCCGGGCTGTATCACAACCGGCCGTGATTAGGAGACCAATAGGGAAGCGCACAATTGGCCCAGCGTCGTCCGGTTTTGGCCGGGGTAGGCCGTCATTGTAAATAAGAATTTGTTCTTAACTGACTTGCCTAGTTAAATAAAGGCCCACCCACTGGCGACCCAGGCCCAGCCAATCAGAATGAGTTTTTCCCTACAAAAGGGCTTTATTACAGACAGAAATACTCCTCAGCGCCCCCCCACCCCCCGTCAGATGATCCTGCAGGTGACTGAGC
Organism: Oncorhynchus mykiss; assembly: GCF_057628025.1. Classification (NCBI taxonomy): domain Eukaryota; kingdom Metazoa; phylum Chordata; class Actinopteri; order Salmoniformes; family Salmonidae; genus Oncorhynchus; species Oncorhynchus mykiss. The sequence continues at coordinate 61,172,526 of NC_143026.1, forward strand.
TGGATGTGGAGGTCCTGGGCTGGTGTGGTTACAAGGGGTCTGCAGTTGTGAGGCCAGTTTGACGTACTGCCAAATTCTCTAAAACGTTAGAGGCATGTTAGGGTTGAGAAATGAACCTTAAATTCTCTAGCAACAGCTCTGGTGGGCATTCCTGCAGTTAGCATGCCATTTGCACACTCCCTCAACTTGAGACATCTGTGGCATTGTGTGTTGTGTGACAAAACTGAACATTTTAAAGTGGCCTTTTATTGTCCCCAGCACAATGTGCACCTGTGTAATGATCATGCTGTTTAATCAGCTTCTTGATATGCCACACCTGTCAGGTGGATTATCTTGGCGAGGGAGAAATGCTCACTAACAGGGATGTAAATTTGTGCTCGAAATTTGAGAGAAGTATGCTTTTTGTGCGTATGGAACATTTCTGGGATCATTTATTTCAGCTCATGAAACATGGGACCAACACTTTACATGTTGCGTTTATATTTTTGTTCAGTGTGGTTTGCTCTTTGTCCTGCACATCAGGTTTGACCGCTCTCTCTCTCTCATGTGTCCAGGGTGCCCCAGGTGACCTACAGATTTTCACTGAACAAATGGTGAGTGATTGAACGTGGCTTGACCCTACTGTCCCCTCCCTGTGAGGCTCTGTCTGACATGACCTTAATCAAGCCTTTTTGAAAGGCTGCTATACACACCAGGACTTTGACCTGAGGCTTGGCCTGAGCAGTGGGCAACCAGTGGTACTTTTAGGCTAGTGTTAGTGTGTAGCTGTTATAGCATGGACAGTTAGTCGGGGTTACGATGTGTGTGTGTGCTTAACAAGACAAGTGCGTGTCAAGGTGTGTACTATACGCCACTGATTATGAGCGTGTGTGTCTGTGTTGCCTGCACGGCCAGCAGATGCAGGAGGAGCAGCTGTCGTCGGTGGTGGACTGGCTGACAGCCCAGCCGCGGGCTGCCCAGCTGGTGGACAAGGACAGCAGCGTGGTCAGCACCCTGGAGTACCACCTGGGACGGTACCTGAAGGACGTCCGCAGGCACTACGTCAAGGCTGACAAGAGGTGACCAGTCACTGACCTCTGCGTTACGGCTAATACAGGGTGTCAGTGGTCTTCTTGACTGGCCACAGCTAGTGGTTCTGCCGTGTTTACCTTGGAGGAATCACAGAACTGACAGAATCACTCCTTTTATTGTACAAGATCAATTATAAGGATCAAATAGTCTGGGACGAATGTGATTTTTACACTATTTCTATTTACTGTTGTTCATTGAACAAATTACCTGTATGGTTTTTAGAAATGGATGATGTTACAGTGACAAATGCAATCTTTTTTCTCTCCCCCCCCCCCCCCCCCCTCCCCCAGAGACCCAGAGTTTGTCTTCTATGATCAGCTCAAACAGACCATGAATGCTTACAGGTAGACGTTATGGCTGCTGAGCTGTAGTGCAATAGAGCAAAAGCCTATTGATTTTAATTTCAAACCTCTTCAGCTTGCTTTTGTATGTTTTTTTCTTTCCCTTTTACACTTGTCATTTTATATATCCACTTTCCTAACAGGGTGAAACCAGCCATCTTTGACCTGCTTCTGGCATTCTGCATCGCAGCTTACCTCGGAGTGATATATCTGTCCATCCAGGTATGTATCGATACAACATCCGCATTCTGATGGCTACTAATGTTATTTTGGTGTATGGTCATTAGTCTGTTGACCTAGCCTAACCCTGCAACTCCTACCCCGGTCAGTGCTGTAAATCGGATGAATGCTTTCTTCTGAGTTCTGCATTAATCATGCAAACACATTTCTTTTTGTGGCATGGCGTCAGGGAGATTCGAACCTATGATCTTCTGTTCTCTGTCCATGGAATTAGAGCACTGCGCAACCAAGATGGAGCTAGCTGTTCTTTTTTTGTGTATTTAAACAAACCCACTTCAAAGTAAAACAGCACTGGTTAAGATCAGGTGTGGCCAATTTGTGGGCATGGCTAACACACCTGACCACACTTAACAAGGTAGAGGATAGAGTTTTGTTGACACTGAGAATGAAATGTATGGTCTTAACATTCTTAGAATGTTCTTTCAACATTGTTTAATAGTAAGTACTGTTATTCCCACAGAAGAACGTTGTTTTTTAACGTTCTCTGAACAATTTCAGAGCATTACTTTAAATAGAACCATGAGGAAACCTGTATCAAACATTATGCTGAAGTATTGACATTCCCACCTAAGAAACATGGTTCTGTGGTTAACGTTATGTGCTAGCTGGGTATCCTGCACCATTCCCAGAAGGTTGTGGGAAGGTTGTCTGCAAAATAACCATAGGACAACTACGCTCTCACAAGCTCTTAAATATATGGTTCTCAGAACATTATGTGCTAGCTGGGTAATGTCTTTCTCACATTTTTCTCTCTCTTCAGCACTTTGTGGTTCTCTACAGTGTGGTGCGCAGAATCACAACGCCCAAGACCAAGCAGCATTAAGACACTCCTCTTCCTCATTCAGACTCCTCACTCACACCGACAACGAGCTCTAGCCAGTAACAAAACAGGGGCGGACCAAGCAGCTCATCTTTTTCTTTCTTTTTTTACCACCCAATCTATGTCCTTTGTTCCTCTTTGGAAATGAAACGTGTTGAATCATTTCTCTCTGCCAAGTTTAGCCATCTAGTCAGTTCCTTCAATGGCTGTCAAGTCAGAATGCACTCTGGTCTTCCTGTCCCCGTGAAATCAGATGTCAAACATTTCCTCGTACGCCCAATCCCACATCAACTCCTAGTCCCTAAACCCTATTTTCCCCTATGATCTGAGAGAATTTGATAGGTGTCAGAAATATGGTAATAGCGTTACCTTGTGCTCAGATAGGCTAGGTGACATTTTCACCAGTTTGCTTATACCTATCCAGTCCTCTCCATAAGGAGTAGGTACTAGGGGTTGATGTGAGATTGGACATTTCTATACCCACAGCTCACTCCTCAGTGCCCTATGGTGTGAATTTTGCCAAACTACAATGGGTCGTCTTCTTGGGCAGCTATGGAGTAGCATGAGTGTGCAGGAGTAGCAGTGAGACTTGGTAATATTGTTTGGATGGATGGTTGATATATTTGGTCACCCTGACTAGATTTATTTTTCTATAGGATTCATTTTTTTCTTTAACCCCAATGAACTAATTAAATAATGCTTTCAGAAAGTATTCATACACCTTGACTTATTCCACATTTTGTTGTTACAGTCTGAATTCAAAATTGATTAAATTGTTTTTTTTCCTCACCCATCTACACACAATTCTCCATAATGACAAAGTGAAAAAAATGTTTGAACATTTTGTTGCAATATTTTTGCACAACCCTGAGTCAGATGTTAGAATCACCTTAGACAGTGAATACAGCTGTCAGTTTTACACACCTGGATTGTACAATATTTGCACATTACTCTTTATAAAATTCTTCAAGCTCTGTCAAGATGGTTGTTGAACCTTACTAGACAGCGATTTTCAAGTCTTGCCATATATTTTCAAGACGACTTTAAGTCAAAACTGTAACTAGGCAACTCAGGAACATTCAATGTCGTCTTGATAAGCAACTCCAGTCTATATTTGGCCTTGTAACTCCCGGTGTCTGTTGGAAAGCAGACTGAACCAGGTTTTCCTCTAGGATTTAGTCTGTGCCTAGCTTTACTCTGTTTATTTTTATCCTAAAAAAACTCCCTAGTCCTTGCGGATGACAAGCATACCCATAACATGATGCAGCCACCACCATGCTTGAAAATATGAAGTGGTACTCAGTGATGTGTTGGATTTGCCCCAAACAAAGCGCTTAGTTAATTTCTTTCTCACATTTTTTTTGCAGTATTGGAGTATTTTTATTGTGTACAGTCTTCCTTCTATTCACTCTATCATTTAAATTAGTATTGTGGTGTAACTACAATGTTGTTGATCCATGCTCAGTTTTCTCCTATCACAGCCATTAAACTCTGTTTTAAAGTCACCCTTGGCCTCGTGGTGAAATCCCTGAGCCGTTTGCTTCCTCCGGTAACTGAGTTAGAAAGGACGCTTTTATCTTTGTAGTGACTGGGTGTATTGACACACCATCCAAAGTGTAATAATTTCACTATGCTCAAAGGCAATGTCTGCTTTTTTATTTTTACCCCTAGGTGCCCTTTGCGAGGCCTTGGAAAGCCTCCCTGGCCTTTGTGGTTGAAATTCACTGCTCGACTGAGGGACCTTACATGTTAACCACTATTATTGCACACAGAGTGAATCCATGCAACTTATGTGACTTGTTAATAAGCACATTTTTACTCCTGAACTTATTTAGCCTTGCTATAACAAAGGGGTCGGATACTTACTGACTCAAGACATGACAGCTTTTCTTTTGTAATTAATTTGTAAAAAATATCTAAAAACATAATTCCACTTTGACATTATGGGGTATTGTGTGTAGGCCAGTGACACACAATCTCAATTTAATAAATGTTTTATTCAGGCTGTAACACAACAATGTGGAAAAAGTTGAGGGGTGTGAATACTTTCTGAAGGCACTGTATGTATGAATAAGAACATGCATTTAGAATGATAAATTGTCCCCCATACTACCCATTGCCATCACTAGAGTAAGTACGGTTATAGAATGGAAATTATTTTTTTTGGGTTTCACCCCTTTGTAGACTAGTTTACTAGTGTTACTACAGTATGCGACTTACTTAGTTTTGATTACAAATGCCCTTTTTAAAATGTGAAAACATTAGACCCTCCCCTCCCACAAATATGTTAATCAGAGATGTATGCAGTGTTGCAGTAAGGTCACAGACTGAGACAGAATCGTGTTGGGAGATTATCTGGACATGTCTATTGCAACACGGGGAGCTCCACATCGATGTGCAGACACAGCACGTTGAAATCCCCCCTTGCTCTCATCAACTAAAGTCTTAAGGCAAGACGTTGGTAGATCAAATTGAACCTTTTGGACGGAGTCTGGTAATGTCAATGTGTTGTCCCTCGTCTTCGTCTATATCCCTTACGGTCATTGACCTTGAGGGGAGAGGAGACAACGCTTGATTGCTGTGGGTGGCATGCAGTATCACATGTAGGAATCCCATAACGCTCTCACAGTCAGTGAGAGCAAATGGACTGGCGAGATTCACCTATCAACACAAGGTAAAAAACTGGTGTATATAAATATATATATTTACATTTTTATTTATTGAAGCAGACTATGCTAAACTGCACTGACTTGAACTCTCAAGACTCTTTTTGTCCAACACCTACATTTACCTTTGTCTCGACTGTTTTACCTGGTCCACGTAAACTTGATTCTTGCAATGAAAATGACAAAGAATAAATTAATTTGTTGAAATAAGTCAGACGCAGGTTTCTTTTTTTTGATTCACATGTTTTATCTAAAGGGAAAACATGATACAATAACACTGGTTGAATGTAATTATTTAAAAAATGTATTACAAAAGAGTAAGTGCCTGTCATTCCCAAGTGGTTGTATTTAGAAAGTGGTCAGATTGAAACTTTTAAGTGCCCAGATTTCTTACAAATGATAATTCTCCCTGAATTTCCCCTCCCCCCCCCCCCTAATAAACAAAATAAATGACAAGTGCAATTTGTAAGAAACACCTGTGTGGTGTAAGCCCTTCATATTCACTACAACCTCCCTCTTTCTCCTCTAGCCACTCAGGTCTCAACCAGGCCTCTCATCAGAACACTTCTCGGTGATAAAGATCAATATTTTTGGCACATTCTTAAAGCATTAAACTATCAAAAGGAAATGCATAGAACAATACTTCTTCCACAAAATGTTTTCACATTTTCATCCTGAACCGTGGATGGACTTTTGTATTCAATGCTGGTCAAAAATAACAGCGAAATCTGCCTCGAAATGAAACTTAAAATAACTGACTGCTACTCTTAACTTTTTTTTTGTGTGAATTTGTTGTGAGTAGTTTCACCTCACAAAGCCAATCAGGTTGTTGGTGTTTTTTGTCTGGTGGAGAGGACAGACCGGGAGAGAGCTGGGCCGAGGTGGAGGAAAAGTGCACACGTCTTCGTGGACAGTACCACGGGAGAAATCAGGGCACCTCATCATGTGTACCTAACAATTAACAGATGCATACACAGGAAAAGGGACACGACTGGATTACAAAACAGTGTTCTCAGAAACAGCAGCAATTAAAAAAAAAAAAAAAGTAGAATAATAATGACAATGTTTGAATGTAAAATCAAAAGCTAGGTTATCCTGGGCACTGGCACTAGTGGTAGATGGGGACTGAAAGACCACAACTATGAACACTTCTACCTGCCCACATCTGTGGACTGTTCCAGCACAAGCATGCTGTTCATCATAACGAAAGAGCTTGAATTTGATCATAAAGGACAGCACCCCCTCTAAGTCACAGCAAAGAAAAACCTGGAGAGTCGCAGCACACAGGCACACACAACCAGGAGCACATTCAAATGCAAAGAGGATACCAAACCTTTTGGACTGTGTGGTGGTGTCTGCTTGAATGACTTCACTTTTTTATGATGAGTTCTGCACATTGATAAAGGATACGATTATGTAGTTCTTTCTTAATTTGTGTTATTAAAAAATGACTTCGTAGCACATTCCAAAAACCATTCCAGTGTCATGCATTCCTGAATATCATATGTGCATATATGTTTTTTTAGATTCAATTTTTATCTTCTTTTACACAAGGGCCCTTTGCTTTCTGTGAACTGCCAACATATTGGTTATTAAGATGAGTCAAATCCATTTCTTTAATGAAATCATAAGGTTGATGTTCAACCCAATCAATCGATTTCAGCTACAGTACCAGTCAAAAGTTTGGACACAGCTACTCATTCAAAGGTTTTTCTTTATTTTTACTATTTTCTACATTGTAGAATAATAGAGAATACATCAAATCTATGAAATAACACATAGAATCATGTAGTAACCAAAAAATGTGAGATTCTTCAAAGTAGCCACCCTTTGCTTTGATGACAGCTTTGCACACTTGGCATTCTCTCAACCAGCTTCACCTGGAATGCTTTTCCAACAGTCTTGAAGGAGTTCCCACATATGCTCAGCACTTGTTGGCTGCTTTTCCTTCAGTCTGCAGCCCAATTCATCCCAAACCATCTCAATTGGGGTCAAGTGATTGAGGAGGCCAGGTCATCTGATGCAGCACTCCATCACTCTCCTTGCTCAAATGGCCCTTACACAGCCTGGAGGTCTGTTGGGTCACTGTCCTGTTGGAAAAAAAATGATAATCCCACTAAGCACAAACCAGATGGGATGGCGTATCGCTGCAGAATGAGGTGGTTAAGTGTGCCTTGAATTCTAAATAAATCACTGACCGGGTCACCAGCAAAGCACCCCCATGCCATCACACCTCCTCCTCCATTCTTCATGGTGAGAACCACACATGCAGAGATCATCCGTTCACATATTCTGCATCTTACAAAGACACAGCGGTTGGAACCAAAAAACTCAAATTTAGACGCATCAGACCAAAGCACAGGCTAATGTCCATTGCTCGTGTTTCTTGGCCCAGTCAAGTCTCTTCTTATTGGTGTCCTTTAGTAGTGGTTTCTTTGCAGCAATTAGACCATGAAAGTCTGATTCATGCGGTCTCCTCTGAACAGTTGATGTTGAGATGTGTCTGTTACTTGAACTCAGTGAAACATTCATTTGAGCTGCAATTTCTGAGGCTGGTAACTCTAATGAACTTATCCTCTGCAGCAGAGGTAACTCTGGGTCTTCCTTTCCTGTGGCGGTCCTCATGAGAGCCAGTTTCATCATAGCGCTTAATGGTTATTAAAAACTGCATTTGAAGAAACTTTCAAAGTTCTTGAAATTTTCCAGATTGACTGACCATGTCAGTAATGTTGGACAGTTGTTTCTCTTTGCTTATTTGAGCTGTTCTTGCCATAATATGGACTTTGTCTTTTACCAAATAGGGCTATCTTCTGTATACCAACCCTACCTTGTCACTGAATGGCTCAAATGCATTAAGGAGGAAAGAAATTCCACAAATGTACTTTTAACAAGGCACACCTGTTAATTGAAATGCATTTCAGGTGACTACCTCGTGAAGCTGGTTGAGAGACTGCCAATAGTGTGCAAAACTGTCATCAAGGCAAAGGGTGGCTACTTTAAAGAATCTCAAATATTTTTAACACTTGTTTGGTTACTACATGATTCCATCTGTTATTTCATAGTTTTGATGTGTTCACTATGATTTTACAATGTAGAAAAAATAAATAAAAAAACCTGGAATGTGTAAGTGTGTCCAAACTTTTGACTGGTAGTGTATATCAGCTGTCATTAACCAGCTATTAGCTTGTATGCCTTCATTTCAGTGCAACAACAGATGCTATAAAAACAGAAAATGTGACAATACATTTTTGATACAGCAATATTTCTTATGTGTATTTATCAACGGCAAAAAAAAAACAAAAAAAACAAGTTGAAAGGTTTACGTTTCCTTTAAAAATCTGAACACGGGTAATTCACATTTGCAAGACATCAATACTACACTGACGTGGCTCTTCAAATAATGCAGGTCAGGCTGTGGTAATGGCTGTGTTCAGTATCGACCTGTGCAATGATATGAAAATCAATACACGTTGGTAAAACAAAGCCAGCCAATTACATGCACTCTCTCACACCCGTGGTAGTGACAAGATGTAATACTTCCCTTTAGTATTTTAGCCTTCACTCCTGGGATAAGAGGAGGTAAAAACTAAATTAGCCACTACGCTTTTAAGAGGAATGCTCTTTAAAAAGACAGGTCTCTCTATACTAGAGATGACCTTTGACATGGTTACTGTGTGAGCGCTTTAGTCCTCTAACGTGTGCACGTTATCTAGTTTGTATAGGTCTAGACTAGATACCTAAACATCACTAGCTTAACCTTGTCTGGTGAGTGTTCGTTAGAGATGACACTAATTTTAAACGTCCTGGTAGGCTACATGAGAGAACATTCCCGAAACTCACTTTTTTTTTTTCTTCAAACGTAATGTTAATATAAGACAAAAGTCACCTTAAATAACATTCACAGCGATATAATCAAATAAAAAAATCTATAGAACACGATGAAAAAAAAAAAAAAAAAAAAAAAAAAATGATCAATTGTTTTTTCATCCTTTTCGCGAGACCCCGAGAGTCACTTAGAGCTAAGTCTGAAACAATCTAGGTCGTGCCAGATGGTGGAACTAGAGAGGCCTCTACAGATGCTTCTCCTTGGTGATCCCGTTCTGCACGTGTTTCCTGTGAGAAGAAAGGAGAGGAGAGAAGAAGAAAAAAAAAGGACCAACTGTCAGCCAGCGGAAAGGTGATCCGCTATTTATACGCATGGTAAAACCAAAAGGATATCACCGGTGTTCAAGGGCGCCAGATAAGGGGTGGGTCAGGCTGTAACCGCGTAATCACACCTCAATAAGTACAGCGCTTTGATCCTGTCTATCTGTGTGTTACAAAAGACAAGGCTACTCGCTGCAGCTCTGACGTCATACTGGGCGGTCTGACAGAGCACAGGTTACTGGGGTTACAAGAGGACTGGGAACAGATCCACGTGTGTCACGTCATAGCAGAGGCACTTCCTCAAGGGGAGAGCTCACTGGAGCATGGTGTGATATAAGATTTAACATCGGTGTGGTGGATGGCAATAAGAATGTTAAGTAGAATCCCAAGAAGAAGAAAGAGGACCGCTACACCCAAGGATGTACCAGAACAGCAATGTTCATCTTTGCATGGGGCTCGTTCATTACAAAAGCAGACGTTTTTTTTCCCGACTGTAGTCTGCCATTTGATCACACATACTGTAGCTGGCTATTTCAGATCTGCATGCGCTGAAGGGCGTAGGGGTTGCTTGGAAAGGGTTTGTTTTAGGCATGAGGTTTACAGTGTGATGAATGGTTGTCTCCGCTCGAAAAGGGTTCTTCGGCTGTCCGCATAGGAGAACCCTTTGAAGAACAATTTATGGTTCCAGGTAAAACCTTTTGGAACCCTTTTTCTAAGTATACAGGTCGAGCTAGTCCAACAACCCGTACTTCCTTCCTCTAGCCTAGCCTCTTGCCCTTATATGGTGCAGAATCCATATACGAAGGGACCAGGGCGAGGGGAAGAGATTAAACTGTTTTTTTTGTTGGACCGGGCTGTAGTGAAGAGTGGGATTAAGCGGTTGTTGTGAGGGCTAGCTCAGCAGAGGATTTTTGGCTTGGTGTGGTTTGCTTTGGTAAATCAGTAGGGATTAGGCATTGTGGTTTGGGACGGCTATGGACACACATGGGGTTCAATGAATTGTCATTTCATTTACTGAGTCATCTGAGGCCAAGGGGCCATTCTCTCTTAATGTTTGCCTGACCTCTCTGGATGTTTTTGAAATGATCATCTCCTCTGGAGATTATGTTTCTGTATAGTGTATGATTGTGACATTACTTCAGTACAGTAAAACATTCATGGTAATGTATACTATAATACACACAATCTGGTGATTCATATACACCGGTTGAATGCAACATGGTAAAGTAGTGTGTGTAACTTTGTGTTTCCTCACCCTTCAGCAGAGTTGTTGAGATGTCCTGCATCTTCACTCTGCAGCCGCTGCTGGGCCGCGAGCAGGGCTGCAGCCCTCTGAGCTCCCTCCTCACCCTCGTACTCCCTCAGGTCTTTCACATCCTTCATCTGCCCCGTCAGGACCTTCGCTACAAACGCCACTATGAACTGTGGGCAGAGGGGGGGGGGGGGGGGGGGGGGGGGGGGTCAGGGGTTAAAGAAGGGAGAGATGTCTGATGTCACATAGTACAGTTTTGTTCTAATGCTTGTATCAACCCCTGACAGAGTCTAATAGGAACAAAGAAGAACAGGCAATGGTCATAGAACTGTCATGCCATTCACCTCTTGGGAACATACAGTGAGGGAAAAAAGTATTTGATCCACTGCTGATTTTGTACGTTTGCTCACTGACAAAGAAATGATCCGTCTATAATTGTAATGGTAGGTTTATTTGAACAGTGAGAGACAGAATATCAACAAAAAAATCCAGAAAAACGCATGTCAAAAATGTTAGAAATTGATTTGCATTTTAATGAGGGAAATAAGTATTTGACCCCTCTGCAAAACATGACTTAGTACATGGTGGCAAAACCCTTGTGGCAATCACAGAGGTCAGACGTTTCTTGAAGTTGGCCACCAGGTTTGCACACATCTCAGGAGGGATTTTGTTCCACTCCTTTTTGCAGATCTTCTCCAAGTCATTAAGGTTTCGAGGCTGACGTTTGGCAACTCTGACCTTCAGCTCCCTCCACAGATTTTCTATGGGATTAAGGTCTGGAGACTGGCTAGGCCACTCCAGGACCTTAATGTGCTTCTTCTTGAGCCACTCCTTTGTTGCCTTGGCCGTGTGTTTTGGGTCATTGTCATGCTGGAATACCCATCCACGACCCATTTTCAATGCCCTGGCCGAGGGAAGGAGGTTCTCACCCAAGATTTGACGGTATATGGCCCCGTCCATCGTCCCTTTGATGCGGTGAAGTTGTCCTGTCCCCTTAGCAGAAAAACACCCCCAAAGCATAATGTTTCCACCTCCATGTTTGACGGTGGGGATGGTGTTCTTGGGGCCATAGGCAGCATTACTCCTCCTCCAAACACGGCGAGTTGAGTTGATGCCAAAAGCTCCATTTTGGTCTCATCTGACCACAACACTTTCACCCAGTTGTCCTCTGAATCATTCAGATGTTCATTGGCAAACTTCAGACAGGCATGTATATGTGCTTTCTTGAGCAGGGGGACCTTGCGGGCGCTGCAGGATTTCAGTCCTTCACGGCGTAGTGTGTTACCAATTGTTTTCTTGGTGACTATGGTCCCAGCTTCCTTGAGGTCATTGACAAGATCCTCTCGTGTAGCTCTGGGCTGATTCCTCACTCTTCTCATGATCTTTGCAACTCCACAAGGTGAGATCTTGCATGGAGCCCCAGGCTGAGGGAGATTGACAGTTCTTTTGTGTTTCTTCCATTTGCGAATAATCGCACCAACTGTTGTCACCTCCTCACCAAGCTGCTTGGCGATGGTCTTGTAGCCCATTCCAGCCTTGTGTAGGTCTACAATCTTGTCTCTGACATCCTTGGAGAGCTCTTTGGTCTTGGTCATGGTGGAGAGTTTGGAATCTGATTGATTGATTGCTTCTGCGGACAGGTGTCTTTTATACAGGTAACAAACTTAGATTAGGAGCACTCCCTTTAAGAGTGTGCTCCTAATCTCAGCTCGTTACCTGTATAAAAGACACCTGGGAGCCAGAAATCTTTCTGATTGAGAGGGGGTCAAATACTTATTTCCCTCATTAAAATAAAAATCAATTTATAACATTTTTGACATGCGTTTTTCTGGATTTTGTTGTTGTTATTCTGTCTCTCACTGTTCAAATAAACCTACCATTAAAATTATAGACTGATCATTTCTTTGTCAGTGAGCAAACATGAAAAATCAGCAGGGGATCAAATACTTTTTTCCCTCACTGTAGATCTGTGAGTGAACACCCTCTCTCATTTAGATTAGGCTTGTTTAACCAAGCATCTGATAAATGAGCTTCAGTACAGCGTGTGACCTGTGACCTGCTGCAGACGGAGGTCCAATACTTGCCAAAAACCAGTAGATATTCATGCAGAGGAGTGTCAAGAGGAGGCTGTTGAAAAAGAAATAGAAGGGTATGTTTGGGACGGACTGGAGGCTGGACACACAGGTGGCGTACAGAACCTTCAGAGGGAACCAGTAGAGACGGAACCAAAACCTGCACAGAGGGGGGACACAGAGGAGCTGTATTACTCTGATGCTTTAGGGGACAAAGACAAGCATTGTCCAGGGCTTCAAACACCCTTGTGACCTCTCAGGACAGGTGTGTGTGTGTGTGTGTGTGTGTGTGTGTGTGTGTGTGTGTGTGTGTGTGTGTGTGTGTGTGTGTGTGTGTGTGTGTGTGTGTGTGTGTGTGTCCCACATAAAAAAAATACTATAGTTTACTATGGTATACAGTGCATTCGGAAAGTATTCAGACCCCTAGACCTTTTCCACATTTTGTGACAGCCTTATTCTAAAATTGATTCAATTGTTTTTTCATCAATGTCATCAATCTACACACAATACCCCATAATGACAAAGCAAAAACAGGTAAAACATTTTTTTGTTATGTATTAAAAAAAGTATAATACTGAAATATCACATTTACATAAGTATTCAGACCACATTTACATAAGTATTCAGACCACATTTACATAAGTATTCAGACCACATTTACATAAGTATTCAGACCACATTTACATAAGTATTGGGGAGTTTGTCCCATTCTTCTCTGCGGATCCTCTCAAGCTCTGTCAGGTTGGATGGGAAGCGTCGCTGCACAGCTATTTTCAGGTCTCTCCAGAGATGTTAGATCGGGTTCAAGTCTGGGCTCTGGCTGGCCCACTCAAGGACATTCAGAGACTTGTCCCGAAGCCACTCCTGTGTTGTCTTGGCTGTGTGCTTAAGGTCATTGTCCTGTTGGAAGGTGAACCTTTTCCCCAGTCTGAGCGCTCTGGAGCAGGTTTTCATCAAGGATTTTCTCTGTACTTTGCTCCCTTCATCTTTCCCTCGATCAAATCAAATCACAAATATAAAATATATTTTGATTTGTTTAACACTTTCTTTGGATACTACTGTACATAATTCCATATGTGTGATTTCATAGTTTTGATGTCTTCACTACTATTCTACAACGTAGAAAATAGTACAAATAAAGAAAAACCCTTGAATGAGAAGGTGTCCAAACTTTTGACTGGTGCTGTTATTACAGTCTAACGTAATCATGGATATTCAGCATATTATGGCACGAACAGCTCAAAAAAGCAAACAGAAACAAACTTCTACCAGTTAGACCATGATTAGTCTCCCAGTCCCTGCCGCTGAAAAACATCCCCACAGTATGATCCTGCCACCACGCTTCACTGTATGATCCTGCCACCACGCTTCACTGTATGATCCTGCCACCACGCTTCACTGTATGATCCTGCCACCACGCTTCACTGTATGATCCTGTCACCACGCTTCACTGTATGATCCTACCACCACGCTTCACTGTATGATCCTACCACCACGCTTCACTGTATGATCCTACCACCACGCTTCACTGTATGATCCTACCACCACGCTTCACTGTATGATCCTGCCACCACGCTTCACTGTATGATCCTGCCACCACGCTTCACTGTATGATCCTACCACCATGCTTCACTGTAGGGATGGTGCCAGGTGTTCACAAGACGCTTGGCATTCAGGCCAAAGAGTTCAATCTTGGTTTCATTAGACAATAAAATCTTGTTTATCATGGTCCAAGAGTCTTTAGGTGCCTTTTGGCAAACTCCAAATGGGCTGTCGTGCCTTTTACTGAGGAGTGGCTTCTGTCTGGCCACTCTGCCATAAAGGCCTGATTGGTGGAGTGCTGCAGAGATGGTTGTCCTTCTGGAAGGTTCTCCCATCTCCACAGAGGATCTCTGGAGCTCTATCGGGTTCTTGATCACCTCCATGACAAAGGCCCTTCTCCTCCGATTGCTCTGGTTTGCCAGGCCGGCCAGCTCTAGGAAGAGTTTTGGTGGTTCCAAAGTTCTTCCATTTAAGAATGATGGTGGCCACTGTGTTCTTGGGGAACTTCAACGAGGCAGAAATGTTTTGGTACTCTTCCCCAGATCTGTGCCTCAACACAATCCTGTCTCACAGCTCTCTACGGACAATCCTTCGAACTCATGGCTTGTTTTTTGCTCTGACATGCACTGTCAACTGTGGGACCTTATATAGTGCATGCCTTTCCAAATCATGTCCAATCATTTGAATTGACTCCAATCAAGTTGTAGAAACATATTAAGGATGATCAATGGAAACAGGATGCACTTGAGCTCAATTTCGAGTCTCATAGCAAAGGGTCTAAATACTTATGTAAATAAGGTATTTCTGTTTAACATTTGTATAAATTTGCAAACATTTCTACAAACCTGTGTTCACATTGTCATTATGTGGTATTGTGTGTAGATTGATGAGGAAAAACATTAATTTAATCCATTTTAGAATACGGCTGTAATGTAACAAAATGTGGAAAAAGTCAAGGGGATCTGAATACTTCCCGAATGCACCGTAAATACTATAGTATTCACTGTAGTGTTTTGCAGACTGTATTTACTCTAGTATTTACTGTAGTATACAGTACCATTTAAAGTGAACTTTATAGTATTAATACTGTAGTGAAATAAATCTGTAGTACTGTAAATACTGTGGCACAAATTGCAATATGGGGGAGGGGAATGGGCAGGGTATATGAAAATGAAATACTGTATTATTTACTATAGTTAAAAAAGGGTTGTGCTTTTGCAGACTGTAGTGTTTTTGAGGAAATTACTGTAGTATTTTCTTCCCCCAGATAATTCTGTAGAATTTACTACAGTATACTACAAGTAATACACATGATCCAGGGATACTACCGTGCGTAGTATAGTATTCTACAGTATACTACAGTTTACTATAGAATTCTATACTAAGTACTGTTGTATTCTATGGTAAACTGTAGTATTTTTTCATGCATGCGTGTGTGCTTGTCTGAGTGTGTCTTCTCTCTCCTCACCAGGTGATGCTGAAGCTGACAGAGCCCATGTTGGACAAGATGTCGTGGATGAGGTAGTAGTCCCCTCCCCGGGTCTTGAAGTAGACGTTGAGCTTGGTGAACTCCAGCTGGATGTCATTGATGTCGTGGAGGAACAGCACCAGTAACCCAATGTTGTGGAATCTGAAAGGAGAGAGCAGTGGGGAGCACAGTGTCAGTACACAAACAATATCAGCCAGGAACACAGCTGTACGGATAGCTAGAAGATACAATGTGACAGCCAGGGGGTGAGACTTAGTCAATGACACCGACTGACTTTAAAACAAATACAGTTTGAAACAGAGGAACAGTCTAACGGTCATCAAATAACACGGAAAACATGTTTCCAACATCAAATAACCTAGAGCCTTTTTACACTATGACAAATCACTGTTCCGATTCCACAAATTGACATAACATAAAAATAAACCTTGACCTACATCTATCATTTATAACTATTGCTACGTGGAAATTTAGCCAGTATTCAATACATTTTATATGACAGGCAGTAAGATTACACAGCATGACATGACGGCAGCGTTTCCCAAACTTGGGGTTACCAGGCAGGGTGTGGTTAGCTACCTGAAAGCGTAGGAGAAGGTGATGAGGGCCAGAGTGACAACGTGGTGCACCACCATGACGGTTGAATCCTTCCTCCAGTCATCCATGTAGACCGTGGCATAGATGGAGTGTCCGTAGAAACTGCCCTGGATCAGGTAGGCGATGGCGATGTCCGTGGGCACCGTCATGCCACTCTTCCAGTCTGGAAGGGGGAGAAGACATAGAGCGAGAGACACTGATGGTTAGAGGAGAGGCCTGGAGGAACTACATAGGAACCAACACACACATACTGTATAAGCACCAACATGTGCATGTTGACACACACACTCTGACATAAATATGCACACTGGCACAGACAAAAACATGCTCGCTCACACACAAACATGCATGCTGGCACAGACAAACACAATTAGCACACTGGCAAACATGTACACATACATATGCACCCACCCACCAATCGACACACACACACACACACACACACACACACACACACACACACACACACACACACACACACACACACACACACACACACACACACACACACACAATCATAGAATCAAAAGTTTGGACACACCTACTCATTCAAGGATTTTTCATAATTTTTTACCATTTTTTAATAGTGAAGACATCAAAACTATGAAATAACACATATGGAATCATGTAGTAACCAAAAAAGTGTTAAACAAATCTAAATATATCTTATATTTGAGATTCTTCAAACTAGCTACGCTTTCTTTGCCTTGATGACAGCTTTGCATACTCTTGGCATTCTCTCAACCAGCTTCATTTTTTTTTACAAGGTAGGGGTGGTATACAGATGATAGCCCTATTTGGTAAAATACCAAGTCCATATTATGGCAAGAACAGCTCAAATAAGTAAAGAGAAACGACAGTCCATCATTACCTTAAGATATGAAGGTCAGTCAATCCGGAAAATGTCAAGAACTTTGAAAGTTTCTTCAAGTGTGGTCGCAAAAAACATCAAGCGCTATGGTGAAACTGGCTCTCGTGAGGACCGCCACAGGAAAGGAAGACCCAGAGTTACCTCTGCTGCAGAGGATAAGTTCATTAGAGTTACCAGCCTCAGATTGTAGCCCAAATAAATGCTTCACAGAGTTCAAGTAACAGACACATCTCAACATCAACTATTCAGAGGAGACTGTAAATCAGGCCTTCGTGGTTGAATTGCTGAAAAGAAACCACTACTAAAGGACACTAATAAGAACAAGAGACTTGCTTGGGCCAAGAAACACAAGCAATGGACATTAGACCATGGAAGTCTGTACTTTGGTCTGATGAGTCCAAATTTGAGATTTTTGCTGTGCTGGTGACATTGTGATTTATTTAGAATTCAAGGCACACTTAACCAGCATGGCTACCACAGCATTCTGCAGCGATACACCATCCCTTCTGGTTTGCGCTTAACGAGACTGTCATTTGTTTTTCAACAGGACAATGACCCAACACACCTCCAGGATGTGTAAGGGCTATTTGACCTAGAAGGAGAGTGATGGAGTGTTGCATCAGTTGACCTGGCCTCCACAATCACCCAACCTCAACCCAATTGAGATACAGTGGGGCAAAAAAGTATTTAGTCAGCTACCAATTGTGCAAGTTCTCCCACTTAAAAAGATGAGAGAGGCCTGTAATTTTCATCATAGGTATACTTCAACTATGACAGACAAAATGAGAAGAAAAAAATCCAGAAAATCACATTGTTGGATTTTTAATGAATTTATTTGCAAATTATGGTGGAAAATAAGTATTTGGTCACCTACAAACAAGCTAGATTTCTGGCTCTCACAGAGCTGTAACTTCTTCTTTAAGAGGCTCCTCTGTCCTGCACTCGTTACCTGTATTAATGGCACCTGTTTGAACTTGTTATCAGAATAAAAGACACCTGTCCACAACCTCAAACAGTCACACTCCAAACTCCACTATGGCCAAGACCAAAGAGCTGTCAAAGGACACCAGGAAGTGGGAGAACTTGCACAATTGGTGGCTGACTAAATACTTTTTTGCCCCACTGTAGTTTGGGATGAGTTGGACCGTAGCGTGAAGGACAAGCAGCCAACAAGTGCTCAGCATATGTGGGAACTCCTTCAAGACAGTTTGAAAATCATTCCAGGTGAAGCTGGTTGAGAGAATGCCAGGACTGTACAAAAAGGCAAAGGGTGGCTACTTTGAAGAATCACAAATATAAAATGTATTTTGATTTGTTTAACACTTTTTTTGGTTACTACATGATTCCATATGTGTCATTTCATAGTTTTGATGTCTTCACTATTATTCTACAATGTAGACAATAGTAAAGATAAAGAAAAACCCTTGAACGAGAACGTGAGTCCAAACTTTTGACTGGTGCTGTATATACAGTCTAACTAGTAGAAGTTTACAAGAAGTGTTTGTTTTTGGTTCTGAAGGGGGCAGCTGTTCTGTTTGGTTATACTAGGTGACTTCCAGAGTTATACTAGGTGACTTCCCACCTGAGGTGGGAGCTGCAAGGGTGTCAGGTTTTCCAGGCATGTGAGGACCAGGGGCCATCATCATCATCATTGCTCCCTGAAGGCCTTAAGGGTATTGTAAACGGAAACTTTTTCTCGGAAAGATTGGGGCATCTTTTGACTCCATGAGATGAGGTTACAGGCCGTAATGTTTATTGATCGGTAGTTCCATCATTAAACATTGAAAACATGGTGGCAAGAGATATTAGAGTGCTCCAGGAATAGGAGCCTCTCTCTCTCCACCTTCCCCTCTCTCTCTTTCTACAAGAGCTAAAGTCTCGCTCTCTCTGAGAACTAAAAGCAGAGCCACATTAGCCTGAGCAGGTTGAATGACTACTCTCAATGTGCGTGACAGCTATTAGAAAAGTGGAAGGCCTTTAAAAGAACAACGGATCGCCTCAATCGAGGAAAGGGAGATAGAAACGAACCCAAGCACCGACTGACACCTGAAAGTCTGATGGAATCGGAAGGAAGGAGTGCCATAAATGATAGATAAAAGAATGAAGGCGGATTGTTCAGGGCAATGGTTAGAGAGTAGAGACACGCCATATGGTCAGTTCAGACACAAAATGCAAATATAAAACACAAATGTGGCTTCTATTTGAATAATTGTAAAAGAAGCATCTGGAGGGTTCTATAGGACAATGCTTTGAAGGTTGCAATGCTTTTGGTTACAGTTCCTTAAGCATTAGTTATTGAGTTTGCTATCGTTAATTAACTGGAGTTATTAGTGGAAGAAGAGAAGTAACTTGGAAGAGTGCAGACCGTCTCTTCTTAAATACTTACAGACGCTTTTGTTTTGAGGTTATTATAGCTGAATACCGGCAGTTATTAGTAAGATAAAGAGCAGGTTAAAAGGTCACTTTGAAGCAAGCAGACCTCTGCTTGTGTTGTCGTTGCTTTAACTGTAGTCATTGGTAGAAAAAGAGACTACTGACTATTTTAGGTCGACCTACCAATACATCAAGTGCACAGCTTTCTTTTTTATTAACCTGGTTTCATGTACTACGTCTTACCATAGAATGCGGAGGGCGGGTCGTGGAAGAAGGTGTAGTTGGTGAAGAAGAGCAGGTAGGTGCTGTAGGACCAGGACATGGTGTAGAAGACCAGCTTCCACGCGCTCTCTGGCATCTTGGCAGTATCTTTGGGCTGGAGACAACACCGTTGTGCAAACGGCTGCAACACACAATCACAGGACACGTGGCCATTGTTCAAATGTGTGAGTGGGGACACTCCGCTTTCAGATCACACTCAATGGAATGTTATGTATGTATTGGTGTTATGCATTATGTGGACACATTGATAAAGTCAATGGGGCTGTTTTGCAGCCGTGAATCACATGGTGGGTGCAAACACATTGTTTAGCAGAAACGTGTCTTCTTGTGCAAATCACCCCATGTCTATTTAATGTCTGTTAAACCAACAGAAAATACAGGAAGTCAGCGAGATACTTCCTGAAGTGATGTGTGTTTGTGTGTGTCGGTCTTGTCTGTGAACAGATAACCTCTTCGACAGAGAAGGGGCCCATTCCCAGAGAGCCAGCTTAACAGTAACCCCTCTCTCCCCCCTTCCTCCTGATAAACCAGACCTTCCACAGGGCCAGAGGAACCCTAGCCGCTGGGCTCAAAGACGATCCGTTGGCCGTCGTGCCAGATGAGAAACCAAACCCCCGCTCCTTATCTTTCCCCATGACAGAGGAGCTGTGCCTCTCTAGGCGACCAGCCGGCCCATGCCGAGCACACCTCCGGCTCCAGTGTAACCAGAGATAAACAAGTGAAAGGGGTCCATTTGCTGATACATCTCAATCACTTGTCACTAGTTAGCAGCAGGCCCAGGAACAGGCCTTGGTCCTCCATCGTGCCAGTGTAGCAAGGAGGGACCAGGTATCTTTCTATCTTTCTCCATTCCCTCTTTAACCGATGTCCCAGATTTGCAGGGACAGTGACGGGCTGGAAAGAGAAAGAAAGACAGAGCGAGCAAGAACGAAAGAGGAAGAGGTCCTATGTGATCACACTGCCAGAGCCACTGCATCACGTGACCTATATCCTCACCCCTGATAGGTCTGCACAGCATGTGTGAGTCATATATGCCGCAGACAGGAGGATATCCCCTGCGTGCCACATCCCTCCATCCCCGCAACATTTATTTAACTAGTCAGTTAAGAACAAATTCTTATTTTCAATGACGGCCTAGGAACGAACAGTGGGTTCAGGGGCAGAACGACAGATTTGTACCTTGTCAGCTCAGGGGTTTGAACTTGCAACCTTCCGGTTACTAGTCCAACGCTCTAACCACTAGGCTACCCTGCCGCCCCACATACACTATATATAGAAAAGTATGTGGACACCCCTTCAAACGAGTGGATTCGGCTATTTCAGCCACACCCATTGCTGACAGCTGTATAAAATCGAGCACACAGCCATGCAATCTCCATAGACAAATATTGGCTGTAGAATGGCCTTACTGAAGAGCTCAGTGACGGCCGCAAAGTGGTAGGACACAAGCGTCGGCCAGAATGGTATAATGCTCACTGCCATTGGACTCTGGAGCAGTGGAAACACGTTATTTTCAGTCATAAATCACGCTTCACCATCTGGCAGTCCGACGGACGAATCTGGGTTTGGCTTATGCCAGGAGAACGCTACCTGCCCGAATGCATAGTGTCTACTGTAAAGTTTGGTGGAGGAGGAATAATGATCTGGGGCTGTTGTTCATGGTTTGGGCAAGGCCCCTTAATTCTAGTGAAGGGAAATCTTAACCCAACAGCATACAATGTTATATTCTGAACGAAATACACAGAAAAAGGAAAAAATAAATAAATCCAAAATTGATGAAGGAGGATGATGATGATGATGATGATGAAGACTACATACACTGTAAATGTTTGAGGACAGGATTTTGTTCTTTCTGGATTTCATTAGAAATCTTTCCCGAACTGTTGCCATTGTTGAGGCAACAGTTCGGGAAAGGCCCTTTCCTGTTTCAGCATGACAATGCCCCCGTGCATAAAGCGAGGTCCATACAGAAATTGTTTGTCGAGATCGATGTGGAAGAACTTCACTGGCCTGCACAGAGTCCTGACCTCAACTCCATCGAACACCTTTGGGATGAATTGGAATGGCGACTGCAGGCCTAATCGCCCAACATCAGTACCCGACCTCAATAATGCTTGTGGCTGAATGGAAGCAAGTCCCCGCAGCAATGTTCCAACATCTAGTAGAAAGGCTTCCCAGAAGAGTGGAGGCTCTTATAGCAGCAAAGGGTGAACCAACACCATATTAATGCCCATAATTTTGGAATGAGATGTTTGAAGAGCAGTTTTGGTCATGTAGTGTATTCCTTTACAAAGGACTAACTTAAACACAAAAAGGTAAGCATAACTATTAAGCCCACATACCCATTAAACACACTTCCATCTTTGCATTCAACTAATTAATCTGGTTGTTATATCCATAACAGTTTGATTATATTATTGTTATTGACAGTTCTGTGTAAGTTCCCACTAGTGGCCGATTTCAAATCTACAAAAAAAACATTACATTTTTAGTAGCTTCTCAGATAAGTAATTATACTTTCTGTAAAATTAAGAGGTTCATGTGCTGATATATGCACATGATAGCTTACTTTGTGGCATTAATTACTATTTCTTACCAATGGAAAATATGAGTTTTCATGCTAGCAGTCGTACCTGGATGTCACAGTCACACAGTAGCATCATAACTTGGTGATCTACAACAAGATTATAGATTTCAGGCATTAACATGCTTACAATTTTAAATGCATTTAGTCTTATTTTATTGTTAAATGAACCTTAGATTGTTATACATACAGTTGAAGTTGGAAGTTTACATACACCTTAGCCAAATACTTTTAAACTCAGTTTTTCACAATTCCTGACATTTAATCAAAGTACAAATTCCCGGTCTTAGGTAAGTTAGGATCACCACTTTATTTTAAGTTGGTTGTGTATCGGAGGACGCATGACTTTCAACCTTCGTCTCTCCCGAGCCCGTACGGGAGTTGTAGCGATGAGACAATTGGATACTACGAAATTGGGGAGAAAAAGGGGTAAAATTCAAAAAAAAAAAAAAAAGAAGAAAAAAAAAAAAAGTGAAATGTCAGAATAATAGTAAAGTAAATAGAGTAAATTATTTATTTCAGCTTTTATTTCTTTCATCACATTCCCAGTGGGCCAGAAGTTGACATACACTCAATTAGTATTTGGTAGCATTGCCTTTAAATTGTTTAACTTGGGTCAAACATTTCAAGTAGCCTTCCACAATAAGTTGGGTGAATTTGGCCCATTCCTCCTGAAAGAGCTGGTGTAACTGAGTCAGGTTTGTAGGCCTCCTTGCTCACACACCCTTTTTCAGTTCTGCCCACAAATGTTCTATAGGATTAAGGTCAGGGCTTTGTGACGGCCACTCCAATTCCTTGACTTTGTTGTTCTATCTATTTTGTGAAGTGCACCAGTCCCTCCTGCAGCAAAGCACCTCCACAACATGATGCTACCACCCCCGTGCTTCACGGTGTGGATGGTGTTCTTAGGCTTGCAAGCCTCCCCCTTTTTCCTCCAAACATAACTATGGTCATTATGGCCAAACATTTATTTTTTTATTTAATCAGACCAGAGGATATTTTTCCAAAAAGTACAATCTTTGTCCCCATGTGCAGTTGCAAACCGTGGCTTTTTTAATGGTGGTTTTGGAGCAGTGGCTTCTTCCTGGCTGTGCGGCCTTTCAGGTTATGTCGATATAAGACTTGTTTTACTTGTGGGTATAGATACTTTTGAACCCGTTTCCTCCAGCATCTTCACAAGGTCCTTTGCTGTTGTTCTGGGATTGATTTGCACTTTTCGGACCAAAGTACGTTCATCTCTAGGAGACAGAACACATCTCCTTCCTGAGCGGTATGACGGCTGCGTGGTCCCATGATGTTTATACTTGCGTACTATTGTTTGTACAGATGAACATGGTACCTTCAGGCTTTTGGAAATTGCTCCCAAGGATGAACCAGACTTGAGGAGGTCTACAATTTTTTTTCTGATTTCTTTTGATTTTCCAATGTCGTCAAGTAAAGAGGCATTGAGTTTGAAGGTAGGTCTTGAAATATATCCACAGGTACACCTCCAATTGACTCAAAGTATGTATATTAGCCTATCAGAAGCTTCTAAAGCCATGACATCATTTTCTGGTGTTTTCCAAGCTGTTTAAAGGCACAGTCAACTTAGTGTATGTAAACTTCTGACATACTGGAATTGTGATACAGTGAATTATAAGTGAAATTATCTGTCTGTAAACAATTATTGGAAAAAGTACTTGTGTCATGCACAAAGTAGATGTCCTAACCAACTTGCCAAAACTATAGTTTGTTAACAAGAAATTTGTGGAGTGGTTGAAAAACTAGTTTTAATGACTCCAACCTAAGTGTATGTAAACTTCTGACTTCAACTGTAGATGCCATTTTTGTAAATTCAACATTTTTCTCAGGTGGGCTTAAAGAGTACAGCAGCACAAAACACACCACCTCTATACAGAATGTAAATAACAATGAATACATATTGTTCAATATGATCAATACTAACTTCGCAGTCCATTTTGCATATTTATACCCCAAACCATTTGTTTCTAAATATGATATGAGTAGACGTTGCTATTCTGTCTTTTCACCATAAATCGCTGCTGTTCCAATTAAGCCCCGCATGCTCCAATTAAGCCCGGTTTGCATTGAAACACATGGGGATTGTGTGTTGATATCCCTAATATTCAATGAACATAAGTGTGTTTTTTGTCGGAATTTAAATTGATTAAAAACACACAAAAACTACAGTTCTGTATGGAGGAATGGTTTCAAATCCCTTCCTGTGTTCTCCCACCTCATCATTATAGGAGACGACTCCTGTTATCTGTTATCTTCCCAAAGGGAGGGTGCACAAAGTACTAAATACAGGGCTGACGATAATTTGAAAGGTTAGAGTATAGGTATCATTTAGGTTAGAAATGTGTAAACTTAGATTTTGGTGAGCTTAATAGGTACACTTACCCTACATAGCCTGTACATTCCAGAGAAACATTATACACGCACACTCCATGCACACAAGAGACAATATACACCATAATCACAGCATACATACACATGATACAAAACAAACCATAAACGAGAGAACAGACAAACAGAATACACTTGTGGGAGATATGCTGAGTATCTCTCTCTTCCTCTCGCTCTCTGTGGTGTGTGTGTGTGTTGTGCTGAGTAGGCAACCACAGCTCTCAACCTGAGAGAGAGGTGTGTCCAAAGCCACATTACTGAATCATGTGTGTGTGCACCTATTAGCATACCGTAAATACCATAATATATAGACAAAATAAGGATAGCAATTCAAACTATACTGGAGCTTCTCATCTAAACCATATTGCACATAATGTTGCACACTTGATTAATGCAATGATTCACAAATGTGTGGTATTTTTTGCACAGTTGGGCATGTGGGCTATAACATGGCTCTCAATTGGGCCCTTTACCAATTTTGGTAATGAGAACAGCCAATCCCAAAATTTTCCAAATGTAGCCTAGCGCAGAAAACAATTGATGAGGACATCTCAGAAGAATCCTACTGACATTTTTCAGTCTCACCTTCCACAGTGGTGTCACATTTACCCAAAGATTTTCCTTGTTATCTAGCCGCTTAATGAACAAACTAGACCTTGACTTGCTGTTGAGCGATAGGACATATGTTGTCGAGTTAGCTAGCTAGCTAGCCGTGTAAGTCACGCACAAAATATAGCCAGCCTTGTTGAGCTATCTAGCTAATGTTGGTGAGATAGCTAGCTTGTTTTGCATTGGAGCTAACGTTAGTAAAATGGTTTGCTTGTTGAACAAGCTTGCGTTAGTAGTAAAGGAAACACTTGTGTTTGGAAGTTGATTTTGTCGTTCTTTGAGGATAAATTAATCAATAGCTAATTTACGGCCCTCGCTGTATTTATCTGTTGTTGGCTTACTCGGTCCAAGTTTCAAGCCATGTTTGTGTGGCCGATGTGAAATGGCTAGCTAGTTAGCGGTGGTGTACGCTAATATCGTTTTGATCGGTGACGTCACTCGCTCTGAGACCTAGAAGTAGTTGTTCCCCTTGCTCTGCAAGGGCCGTTGCTTTTGTGGCGCAATGGGTAACGATGCTTCGTGAGTGACTGGTTGATGTGTGCAGAGGGTCCCTGGTTGGGGCGAGGAGAAGGACGGAAGTTATACTGTTACATTTGCACAGAGGCAAATCAAATTTGACAGGACTGTGTTAAATGCTGCCATTTTGGTTGTAGAATGTTGACGAATTGATCAGGATTCGCTTAAAAAATTATTTGCGATTCACATGCAGTAATACAGTATTTTGGGAATTTATTCTTTAAGTCTTTTTTGAGTAGAACCAATTTAAGGACTTTTTTTTTTAAATTGTGGAATTGATAAAAACCTTTATTTTATAGTGGTAGTTTCGTTAAAAAAAATGTAAACAAAACAAAAATTAGAAACTTGACTCAAAATTGGGCTGCCTGTGTAAACACAGCCATATATGATTTTGTAGCCCACTTGGGTTTGTCCATGTCTGGCCCAAAAGGTGAACCTATCTAGGTTCCAGCTAAGATGGCCATTTAGATGATAAAGACTTAAATGTTGCACTAGATCAGTAGCCTAAATACTTTAAAAAATATTTTATTTTCACAGCTACCTATGAAAAGGCCTGGATCAAACTTAAAAAGACAGGAGACTTTTGATCTGCAGATGGACTCAGACATGGATGAAGAAGAGTCAGGACCTGACAGTGGTAACACAGCGACAGCAGCACTACCCAAGGGGGCTGATTTCATTATGAATACTATCCAGCGTGTTGAGGTGATGGAGAAAAAGTTACTCAACACAGATTTCCCGAAAAGTATTTATTGTAGTATTTTGTTCAGAACAAATTCTTATTTACAATGATGGCCTACTCAGGCCAAATCCAGACAACGCTGGGCTAATTGTGCACCACCCTACAGGACTCCCAATCACAGCCAGATGTGATACAGCCTGGATTTGAACCAGGTACTGTAATGATGCCTCTTGCACTGAGATGCATTGCCTTAGACCGCTGCACCACAATGTTTCCCTTATGGGGCCTGTGGAACAGCCCTTCATTAACCCATATGGGCCCCACATGGAAATGGTGGCTCTGTAAATTGATAAAGGGCTACGACAGGTAGACATCTATCGACAGATATATGTAGTATACCCAAGTCCATTGAGGTTTGTCTGTTAGAAGAGCACAAATGGTACATGTCGCTGTGGTTATTGTCCCAGTTTCATTCATTTCAATACAATATCGATGTGAGTGATTCATTTGCGTGCACTACTGATTTCCATAGAACAAGTTCATCAATTTCAGTCTTGAGTGACCGCTTGGTAAATATTGGTGCATGTGCACTTTAGAAGGTACTAAATTAGCAAAATAAAAGTTAATCTGAACACAAGAGTGACTATGTGTGTGTACGTAGTAAATTTTATGTACTGGTCTTCAAAATATCACAACTTATTTTGGCATATTGATTATGAATTTGGACATTTAAAACTGGTGTTTTGACACTTGGCCATAAATCAAATTGCCATGACAATTATTTTGTATTTATGTTTAAGGAATATAAAATTGACCTTTTAACATTATTTTTCTTTAGAATTCTACCTTATCAGTAAAAAACGATTGAATAAGCCCCAAAACGTGCTATAACTTACAGATTTTTATGATAATGAAATCGTAAATATACATTTGTCCTGGCTACTAATTGTTTGCTCCTCTGGAGAGAAGTCGGTCCACTCAGTGTCACTAATACCGCTGTGAGACTTCATCTTTGGATCATTTCAATTCATCACTGTCATTTTGTAATGCCCTTGTTTCATGGGAAATGTTTCCTTCCATACATTTTCAATTGAAGGGCATTCAAGAGGTAGCCTAACTTTAGTTTCTCACACTGAAATGAGTCTGCGTATTGAGGGCCCAGTAGTAGGGCCAAATACTAGGCCTACATTTTTACTTGTTTGTGGAGGATAGCACTTTGTATTGTCAACTGACCGCCCTGAACCCCCAACCCCCAGAGTCATTCTTCTCCATCTTGTCAAAGATTTATCCAGGGGATGGACAGTGCTCATCTATACAGTAACATAACAGCTTTATTTATGATCATGTTTTATGTTAACAATATTGGCAATTGTTTACAGCCAGCTTGTGATCTGTGGTCATACGACCTAGCATTAAAGGGCTGCTCTACAAAACAAATATACAAAAATACAAGCATTTTCTGATAGCTGTTGATGTCCTCTGCTGCTGTAGTTCTTTTCAGGTTAAAAAAGTATCTTGTCTTTCCCACTGGCTCAGTCACAGTAATAGATGAGGGCTGTACCGCCTCTGGCAGGAAGCGCTCGTGTCATGAGCCCAGTTCAAAAGATAACCATGGAGTGACAGAGAGAGAGTAGGGATGTTAACGGTTAACTTTAGTTGCAGAAAATACATTTCACCGTCATGCTTATCAGTCTATAGGTTAATTTGGATCATTTTGTGGGATTAAATTGGTGTCAGAATTTAACAAATCTCATCAGTCATAAAATAGGAACTGTGTCCGGAATTCATATTTTGCCGAAAATAGTCTTTTAAATTGTATTTTATTTTATTAACAACAAATCAATACAGGAAGTACATGTGTGGACACAAGTATATATAAATAATATAAAATGGACAATTGGGCTAGGGGGTACAAAATCACATTACACAAGGACCTTAAGGGACATACACTTATAATTCTAACAGCTTTTTTGTTAGTAGAGTATTTAATTGTCTTAAAATACAGTTACATTTATTTTTGTAAGGTAGGAAAATATGATTTTTTTATTGTAAATGTACATTTGTGAATATGAAATTTGGCCAAAATAATAATAATTAATTACATTAAAATATTTAAACTTATTTCTATCATAGGTAAAGAATCCAAGCAGTACATCTCTCCACAATAGTGTAAGATCTTCATAAATGTGTTCAATTATAAATCTACTGATGTCTTGTCACAGATTCCTTACATGAATACAATGCCAAAAAAGATGCAACACTGTTTCTGGGTGGTCATTACAAAAGGAGCAATTTCAGTTGATGTTTTCCTTAAACTTCTTCATATAGTGGTCGGCAGGATGATATTTATGAATAATTTTAAAGGAAACTTCCTTAATTTTGTTAACATGTAGGTAGGTATGTGTGTGGCAACATCCAAACCTTTTCCCAACAGATATTATCAATAAATCCATTCCAATAAGGCATGACATAAGGTATAGATACAACATCCTGCTGAAACAAGGTTCGTATCGCTCTGTTGTTGAACGGACCAAAAGAGAAACTAATCTTTCCTACTGATGAGTCAACAGGGTCAATAGAAGGTAGGCTCTGAGGGTCAGGTCTTGACACGTTACTGAATAATAAAGCAACGCCTGAGGGAATGGCATCTAAAACAATTGCTAAATATTTAGGTGTTACAGGGACCTTGTAAAGTGATAAGAATTCCTTATAACTGAGTAAAATACCCTCTGCATTTACCAGTTGGCTCACCAATAGGATATTATTTCAGAACCAATATTCTAAAAACAAAGAAGTATTTTTATACAATATATCCCGATTATTCCATATATAATATCTGTGTGGAGAAAAATTGTGTTTATAAATTAAGGACCATGACAAGAAAACCTGCCGTTGACAAGCAGAAAGTTTCACTGGAACTTTGTCAATATTAAAATTGCAAACCAACATGAAGTTAAGGCCACCAAAAGTAGAGAAGACATGATGAGGAATAAAATTCCACATAGAAGAGTGGGTCTTCTTGGGAATTGTTTTATCCAATTGATCTTAAAAGTATTATTTAAGTCCAGAAAAGTCCAGAAAATTCAGCCCACCATTCTCATAAGTGTTCATTACAACAGTTTTCCTAATGTAATGGGTACGGTTTCTCCACAGAAAGTTGAAAAGCATCTGGTCTATCTCCTTATTTTACTGTCAAGATATAAAGATAGAGCACCATATGTTAGTCTAGAGATACCTTCAGTCCTGGTTATTAGGACTCTCCCTTTAAAGATAAGTCCCTATGTAGCCATAGATTTAGCTTCTTCTGGGGTTTTTTAATAAGAGGGTTCAAATTTAGTAAGCCTCTAGACTTCTGATCCTTTGTAATGGTTATGCCTAAATATGTAAGTTCTTCTTTTACTGGAATATCATAATATGAAGGTGTCACACAATCTTTAACAGCCATGAGTTCACATTTATTAATGTTAAGATAGACCAGACACTTTGGAAAAGGATTGTATCACATTGATTGATATGGGAATTTGGTTAGCATCTTTCAGAAAAAGTGTAGTATCGTCAGCCAGCTGGCTTATATTAATTTATTTACCAGATTTGGAAATAGCTTGAACAGGACTATTATTTAAAGAATTTGTAAGAAGTTGGGTGATTAATAAAAACAGGTACGGAGAGATAGGACAACCATGCCTAATTCCTCTCTTTAACTCAAATCTAGGTGAGGTGCCATATTTCAATTTGATAGAGCTGTTACCATTTGTTTAGAGTCTTAATAGCCTTACAGAAAAAATCCCCAAAGCCAAGTCTCTCAAGGGAGTGGAAGAGGAACTGATGCTCTACTGTGTCAAATACTTTATAAAAATCTATAAATAATATGAAGCTATCCTCGGATATTAGGTCTGAGTAGTCAAGTATGTCTAATACTAGTCTGACATTGTTAGAAATATGTTTGTTCCTCATAAAGCCAGACTGTGTTTCATCAATGATTGCATCCAGGACATCTTTAATTATTTTTGCAAGTAGTAAGGCTAATATCTTACAGTCATTATAAGAAGACAAACTGGACGGCAGTTATCGATGAGCAGCACTTATTTTTTAGGCTTGCCAAAAATAGTCATGTACAGTGAGTTTATAGAGCGAGCCACGACCAAAATAGAGCGTAGGACCAAAATAGAGTGTAGATTCGTTACTAGGCAACTCACAGAAGCTGTAGGGAGCAGCACTGGGAGAGAGAGAAACAGCATGAAGCACTTAATAGCTGCTAGGCTTGCCACCCAAAAAGTTTCACAGCATTTCTCTCCTGTTCTACTGGTTTTCATATGAACTTTCTTTCATTGTCTAGAAGCCAAAGGCACAGTCCTAGTCATACTAACAACCCATTCTAGTTGCATATTTACGTCGGGAGTGTGCCAGAGCACAGAATAACTAATGAATTTATGAACACTCAACACCCGTTGAATATGGCCGGTATCAGCAAACGTCGGCAAAAAAACATAATTAAATTGTTGCCAATGTAACAGTTACGCTCTGGATAACATGACAACAGCCTAAGAAGCTCTGCTAGGTCGAGTGAGGTGTTCTGTCATTTGTGTCTGGAATTGAGATTATGGCCCTCAACCAATCATGCTATTTTGTTAGTTTTTTTCACTATTTTGTTTGTTTTTTCGCCTGGTTCGTAACTTGTTTTGTACATAATGTTGCTGCTACCTTCTCCTATGACCGATAGGAGCGTCTAAACACCAGAACTGGGATTGCTCACCTCAAACTCTTCAATGAGTCGGACGCGAGGGATACGCTGTTGACACCCGACCAGGCCTCGATCCCAGTGACTCGCTGGAGGAGGAAACATAGATTTCGAGGCAAAAGATCAGGGTGCTGTGTGAGGAGCAGGCGACGAGTGGCTAACCTGCCCTTGCCCTCCGTTCTGCTAGCTAACGTTCAAACGCTAGAAAATAAATGGGATGAGCTGAAAGCACTGATATCCTACCAACGGGACATTAAAAACTGTAATATTTTATGCTTCACTGAGTCGTGGATGAACGACGACACTAAGAACATAGAGCTGGTGGGTTGTACACTCTATCGGCAAGACAGAACAGCAGCTGTAAAACACAGGGCGGGGGCCTATCCATTTATGTAAACAGTTGGTGCACGATATCTACGGAAGTCTCAAAGTTTTGCTCGCCTGAGGTGGAGTATCTTATGATAAGCTGCAGACTGTTACGGAGTCTAGTTGATAGGTAATCGACTAGCCGGACTTCGCGTGTAGGGATTTGTACAATGCTTGAACAAGGCTATTGAACTTGACATTGGTGTCTGTCTTTATTCCTTCATCCAACATCTCATACTGAAACCCAGAACTCACTATTTACCCAGAGAGTTTATCTGTTTTTTTTGTAGCTGTCTATATACCACCACAGAGCGAGGTTGGAACTAAATCCGTACTGAATGAGCTGTATTCCGCCATAAACTGTAAAATGTTAATCCAGAGGTAGCGTTCCTAGTGGCCATGACTTTAATGCAAGGAAACTTAAACAGTTTTACCAAATTTCTATCAACATGTTAAATGTACAACCAGAGGTAAAAAAAAATTAGACCACACACAGAGAAGTGTACAAAGCTCTCCCTCGCCCTCCATTTGGCAAATCTGACCATATCTCTACCCTCCTGATTCCTGCTTAGAAGCAAGAATTAAAGCAGGAAGCACCATTGACTCAGTCTATAAAAAAGTGGTCAGATGAAGCAGATGCTAATCTACAGGACTGTTTTGCTAGCACAGACTGGAATATATTCCGGGATTCTTCCAATTGCATTGAGGAGTACACCACATCAGTCATTGGCTTGATCAATAAGTGCATCGAGGATGTCGTCCCCACAGTGACTGTATGTACATACCCCAACCAGAAGCCATGGATTACAGGCAACATCCGCACTGAGCTAAAAAAGGGTAAAGCTGCTGCTTTCAAGGAGCGGGACTCTAACCCGGAAGCTTATAATAAATCCCGCTATGCCATCCGACGAACCATCAAACAGGCAAAGTGTCAATACAGGACTAAGATCCAATCGTACTACGCCGGCTCTGACGCTCGTCGGATGTGGCAGGACTTGCAAACTATTACAGAAGCACAGCCGAGAGCTGCCCAGCCTACCAGACGAGCTAAATAACTAATATACTTGCTTCGAGGCAAGAAACACTGAAACATGCATTAGAGCATCAACTGTACTGGATGACTGTGTGATCACGCTCTCCCGCAGCCGATGAGCGTAAGACCTTTAAACAGGTCAACATTCACAAGGCCGCTGGGCCAGATGGATTACCAGGACGTGTACTCTGACCAACGCTGACCAACTGGCAAGTGTCTTCACTTCACTTTCAACCTCTCCCTGTCTGAGTCTGTAATACCAACATATTTCAAGCAGACCACCATAGTCCCTGTGCCCAAGGACACTAAGGTAACCGGCCTAAATGACTACTGACCAGTAGCACTCATGTCTGTAGGCATGAAATGCTTTGAAAGGCTGGTCATGACTCACATCAACACCATTATCCCAGAAACCCTAGACCCACTCCAATTTGCATACCACATCAACAGATCCACAGATGATGCAATCTCTATTGCACTCCACACTAACCTTTCCCACCTGGACAAAAGGAACACCAATGTGAGAGTGCTATTCATTGACTACAGCTCAGTGTTCAACACCATAGTGCCCTCAAACTCATTACAAAGCTAAGGACCCTGGGACTAAACAGCTCCCTCTGCAACTGGATCCTAGACTTCCTGCCGGGCTGGCCCTAGGTGGTAAGGGTAGATAACAACACATCCGCCACGCTGATCCTCAACATGGGGGCCCCTCAGGGGTGCATGCTCAGTCCCCTCCGTGCAGTCATGTTCACTCATGACTGCACGGCCAGGCACAACTCCAACACCATCATTAAGTTTGCTGATGACACTAAGTGTCACCCCTGAGGGGCCCCCATGTTGAGGATCGGCGTGGCGGATGTGTTGTTATCTACCCTTACCACCTGGGGCCAGCACAGCAGGAAGTCTAGGATCCAGTTGCAGAGGGAGCTGTTTAGTCCCAGGGTCCTTAGCTTTGTAATGAGTTTGAGGACACTATGGTGTTGTACCTGCAGGATAGAACAGCAGTGTCTGGTAAGACAAGGGGCAGGGGATTATGTATTTCTGTAAATAACAGCTGGTGCATGATATCCAAGGAAGTCTTGAGCTTATGCTCACCTGAGGTAGAGTATCTCATGATAACCTGTACACCACACTATCTATCTAGAGAGTTTTCATCTGTATTTTTCGTAGCTGTTTACATTCAATCACAGACTGAGGTTGGCACAAAGACAGCATTGAATGAGCTGTATTACGCCATAAGCAAAAAATAACACGCTCACCCAGAGGCAGTGCTCCTAGTAGCTGGGGACTTTAATGCAGGGAAACTTAAATCTGTTTTACCAAATTTCTATCAGCATGTTAAATGTACAACCAGAAGGGGGGAAAACTCTGGACCACCTTTACTCCACACACAGAGACACATACAAAGCCAGGGCTCTACAGTACAAGTATTTCACTCACATTTGCGCCTAAAAATAGATCTGTGCGAAAATTATTTTCGAGCACAGTGTGTGAGTAAAGATTACAGTTCACTGTAATCTATTTTTCCCCCGCCGCTAATTGTTTAAAAATTACAAGTCTCACATTCCACATGCGGCATGCACCAACCACAGTGGAGTTTTATGTGATGACGCAGTCCAGTCAGAGTGAGAGAAAGGTGAACAACACTGGAAAAAAGTATCGGTATAGGCTATAAGTTAAAGTGCAGACATCGCTAAAAATGAAGCCCATTAAATTTTATTTTAAGAGAAAAAGGTGACGAGGAGAAAGAGGAATCTGGTGAGGGGGATTCACAAGGTTTCAACTAATGAAGCCTCTTCACAAGGTTTATCCGAGGCGGCAAACGTTGACATGCGGCTAACTTTAGGGATGCTGAGAACATTAGCGAATCTGCTAAAAACAACGTTAGTGAAAATACCGGGTCCCCCGCTGTCACTTCAACGTCCCCTGTAGCCGGCGGAGGGATAATATATACAGTTGAAGTCTGAAGTTTACATACACTTAGGTTGGAGTCATTAAAACTTGTTTTTCAACCACTCCACAAATGTCTTGTTAATTAACAAACTATAGTTTTGTTAAGTTGGTTAGGACATCTACTTTGTGCATGACACAAGTCATTTTCCCAGAAATTGTTTACAGACAGATAATTTCACTTATTATTCACTGTATCACTAAGTTGACTGTGCCTTTAAACAGCTTGGAAAATTCCAGAAAATTATGCCATGGCTTTAGAAGCTTCCGATAGGCTAATTGACATAATTTGAGTCAATTGGAAGTGTACCTGTGGATGTATTTCAAGGCCTACCTTCAAACTCAGTGCCTCTTTACTTGACATCATGGGAAACCAAAAGCAATCGGCTAAGATCTCAGAAAAAAAATTGTAGTCCTCCACAAGTCTGGTTCATCCTTGGGAGCAATTTCAAAACGCATGAAGGTACCACGTTCATCTGTACAAACAATAGTACGCAAGTACAAACACCATGGGACCACGCAGCCGTCATAACGCTCCGGACGAAGACACGTTCTGTCTCCTGGAGATGAACGTACATTTGAGCGAAAAGTGCAAATTAATCGCAGAACAACAGCAAAGGACCCTATGAAGATGCTGGAGGAAATAGGTACAAAAGTATCTATATCCACAGTAAAACAAGTCCTGTATCGACATAACCTGAAAGGCCGCTCAGCAAGGAAGAAGCCACTGCTCCAAAACCACCACAAAAAAGCCAGACTACGGTTTGCAACTGCACATGGGGACAATTATCGTACTTTTGGAAGAAATGTCCTCTGATCTGATGAAACAAAAATAGAACTGTTTGGCCATAATGGCCATCGTTATGTTTGGAGGAAAAATTAGGAGGCTTGCAAGCCTAAGATCACCATCCCACCGTGAAGCACTGGGGTGGCAGCATCATGTTGTGGGGGTGCTTTGCTGCAGGAGGGACTGGTGCACTTCACAAAATAGATGGCATCATGAGGGAGAAAAATTATGTGGATATATTGAAGCAACATCTCAAGACATCAGTCAGGTAGTTAAAGCTTGGTCGCAAATGGGTCTTCCAAATGGACAATGACCCCAAACATACAGTGCCTTGCGAAAGTATTCGGCCCCCTTGAACTTTGCGACCTTTTGCCACATTTCAGGCTTCAAACATAAAGATATAAAACTGTATTTTTTTGTGAAGAATCAACAACAAGTGGGACACAATCATGAAGTGGAACGACATTTATTGGATATTTCAAACTTTTTTAACAAATCAAAAACTGAAAAATTGGGCGTGCAAAATTATTCAGCCCCCTTAAGTTAATACTTTGTAGCGCCACCTTTTGCTGCGATTACAGCTGTAAGTCGCTTGGGGTATGTCTCTATCAGTTTTGCACATCGAGAGAATTTTTTTCCCATTCCTCCTTGCAAAACAGCTCGAGCTCAGTGAGGTTGGATGGAGAGCATTTGTGAACAGCAGTCTTCAGTTCTTTCCACAGATTCTCGATTGGATTCAGGTCTGGACTTTGACTTGGCCATTCTAACACCTGGATATGTTTATTTTTGAACCATTCCATTGTAGATTTTGCTTTATGTTTTGGATCATTGTCTTGTTGGAAGACAAATCTCCGTCCCAGTCTCAGGTCTTTTGCAGACTCCATCAGGTTTTCTTCCAGAATGGTCCTGTATTTGGCTCCATCCATCTTCCCATCGATTTTAACCATCTTCCCTGTCCCTGCTGAAGAAAAGCAGGCCCAAACCATGATGCTGCCACCACCATGTTTGACAGTGGGGATGGTGTGTTCAGCGGTGTTGCTTTTACGCCAAACATAACGTTTTGCATTGTTGCCAAAAAGTTCAATTTTGGTTTCATCTGACCAGAGCACCTTCTTCCACATGTTTGGTGTGTCTCCCAGGTGGCTTGTGGCAAACTTTAAACAACACTTTTTATGGAAATCTTTAAAAAATGGCTTTCTTCTTGCCACTCTTCCATAAAGGCCAGATTTGTGCAATATACGACTGATTGTTGTCCTATGGACAGAGTCTCCCACCTCAGCTGTAGATCTCTGCAGTTCATCCAGAGTGATCATGGGCCTCTTGGCTGCATCTCTGATCAGTCTTCTCCTTGTATGAGCTGAAAGTTTAGAGGGACGGCCAGGTCTTGGTAGATTTGCAGTGGTCTGATACTCCTTCCATTTCAATATTATCGCTTGCACAGTGCTCCTTGGGATGTTTAAAGCTTGGGAAATCTTTTTGTATCCAAATCCGGCTTTAAACTTCTTCACAACAGTATCTCGGACCTGCCTGGTGTGTTCCTTGTTCTTCATGATGCTCTCTGCGCTTTTAACGGACCTCTGAGACTTTAACGGACCTACGGAGACTTGATTACACACAGGTGGATTGTATTTATCATCATTAGTCATTTAGGTCAACATTGGATCATTCAGAGATCCTCACTTAACTTCTGGAGAGAGTTTGCTGCACTGAAAGTAAAGGGGCTGAATAATTTTGCACGCCCAATTTTTCAGTTTTTGATTTGTTAAAAAAGTTTGAAATATCCAATAAATGTCGTTCCACTTCATGATTGTGTCCCACTTGTTGTTGATTCTTCACAAAAAAATACAGTTTTATATCTTTATGTTTGAAGCCTGAAATGTGGCAAAAGGTTGCAAAGTTCAAGGGGGCCGAATACTTTCGCAAGAGACTGTACTTCCAAAGTTGTAGAAAAATGGTTTAAGGACAACAAAGTCAAGGTATTGGAGTGGCCATCACAAAGCCTTGACCTCAATCTCATAGAAGATTTGTGGGCTGAACTGAAAAAGCGTGTGCGAGCAAGGAGGCCTACAAATTTGACTAATTTACACCAGCTCTGTCAGGAGGAATGGGCCAAAATTCACCCGACTTATTGTGGGAAGCTTGTGGAAGGCTACCCGAAACGTTTGACCCAAGTTAAACAATTTAAAGGCAATGCTACTAAATACTAATTGAGTGTACGTAAACTTCTGACCCACTGGGAATGTGATGAAAGAAATAAAAGCTGAAATAAATAATTCTCTCTACTATTATTATGACATTTCACATTCTTAAAATAAAGTAGTGATCCTAACTGACCTAAGACAATGATTTTTTACTAGGATTAAATGTCAGGAATTGTGAAACTGAGTTTAAATGGTGAATGTAAACTTCCGACTTCAACTGTAGATTCAAAGCGAATTGGCTCAAAATGTTCCCATGGCTAGAGTTAGAAAACAACGTAATGTTCTGCAAATATTGTAGAGGGCAATCTCTTGGTCGGACAACAGACCCTTGAGCACTCCCATGCCATTGGTAAGTCTCTTCATAGGCTTTATTCTTGTGTAAAGTGTCATCATTATTCATAATGGAGATAGAATTTAGTTTGTCAGAAATACTTTTGTATAATTATTTTTTATTTTTTTTGTCATTCGAGGTGTTTTGGATGCCACCAAGGCTGCATTTCTTGCTGTTTGCCCAGAGGAGGATGGAGGGTCATGGATGAATAAGTGTATCTCCTTCTGGGCAGATGGTGCTTCTGTGAACATGGGCTACCGTGGGGGAGTGATTGCCCACCTGCAGAGAGAGGCAGGGGGGCATATAATCCCAATCCACTGTATGCCACATAGGTTTGTAACTAATACATTCTCTATGATTTTATTTTATTTGCTAGCAGAGAATGTTAAAGTGTGTGTGTGTGTGTGTGTGTGTGTGTGCGTGCGTGCGTGCATACGCTAAGTGCTGGAATGGTAAATACCACAGAATTATAGTTTTCTGCTGGCACAAGAGACGGTGAATTGTTTGGAAGATTCTGTTATGTCTTTCACAGGCTAGAGCTGGCAATACTGACCATTCAGAAGAAAGAGCCAAAGGTGTTTGTCGTGTACGATCTTCTGAATCTGATATGGAAGACGTATCACTTCAGTGGAAAATCCAAACGAGAGCTCTATGTTTTCGGGCAAGAGCTCGGTGTGGATATTTGCACACCGTCTAGTGTCAAGGCAACTCGCTGGGTCCCCCATATCCACAGAGCCCTCAAAGTATTACTGCGGCATGGACAAGACAAGGACCTTGCCACTGACGAAGGCCAGTACTCCGTTGTTCTGCAGCACCTGGCCGTAGCATCAAGAACAACGGAAGTTCAATGGAGGGCAAAGAAGGTCCGTTTTACACAGGAAATGTAATACCACACTAGTTTTAAAAATTAGGTTCAAGACTCAAATTAACTTTCAGAATCAAGTAATTGACAGGTGACAGTTTATTTATTCACTACTTAACAGATAAAGTGGGAAATGGAGAATGCACTCTTGTGCATTCTGCCCTTTTCCCTCAGACATGTTTGAGGAGCTATCCTCACTTAGCCTCACCCTGAAAAGGAATGACCTGATCCTCCCCCAAGCCATGTCAGAGTTGAGGAAGACAGTGACCAGACTGGAAGCACTAAAGCTTAGGGCAAAGGCAGGAGGCATGCTGGAGAAGATCCAGACCATGCTTGCTCAGCAGCAGGGTGATGAGAGGAGATTCGAAGTGTGTTAGGATGAGAGCTTGTTATGATGTAAGAGAAATCAATGATTAAAATCAATGATTAAGACAGATTCTCTGTGAGAATCAATGTATTCGTTGCCCAATAGAACAATTTGAGAGCAAGGAGGGAAATGCAGTGGAGAAGTCTTTAAAAATGTTTTATGGGAGACCGACAAATGGCCAGACATTTCATTGTGTGTTGGTGTGTGTGTGTGTGTGTGTGTGTGTGTGTGTGTGTTATTTCTGTTGAAGGGAATAACACTGAAGGGGAATCTGAAAGGCTTCACGGACCTTACCAATCCCCAGCTGAAGCAGCACGTGGAGGTGGCCATCAACATGGGCGTGGATGATCTCAAAGCCATGTTTGATAGTTTGCTGAAGGATGAGGGTGTCCAGACCCCAGTGGAGTCTTTCAGAGTGCTAAACCCTGACACATGGCCAGAAGACTAGGCCAGCTTTCTCACCTTTGGCGATGATGGTGTGTGTGGCAGACCTGATGAGGCATTTCAAGGAGCCTCTAGAGAGGTAAGAATTTATTTGACACTGCATTGCCATTTGAGACAATGTTATGCTTGCATATTTCCAAACTCACTTGCTCTGTCCAATCCTGCAGATCGGGGTGCAACATGGCTGCAATCCAGGATGAGTGGCAGGGGCTAAAAATCCTGGTCAGCCACAATTTCAAGGACACATCCTGCCGTGCCCTGTGGGAGACCATGTTAACAAAGGACCCCTACAGGCACGATTACAAGGTAGACTAACAGTCCTGAGTGGCTATGTATGGTATCCTTCTATAGTTGGTTTTGATAAGTTAGTGGTAAGAGTTTAAAGGAAATGTAAAGTTATCATCTTTTCTCTAGAACATACTGGAGTTGGTGCAGCTTATGCAGGCGCTGCCCATTTCAGCCGCCCAGTGTGAGCGAGGCTTCTCTGCGCAGAACCGGATTAAGAATTCTACAAGAAGCTGCCTTGGGGTCTCCACCAGGGAAGACCTGATGAGGATCAGCCTGGAGGCGTCTTCTGTCGAGGAGTTGGATCCTACTCCTGCCGTGGACCGCTGGTTGACCTCTAAGCGTGCCAGACGGCCAACATACAAAAGCAGCTGGACAACTGATATCCTTTGCATCTAGTAGGCATGGGTCAATGTGTGATTTTGGTGTTATGTGCTGTTGCACAGATGTTTGTCCCTTAGTACATGCTCACACACAGAGTATAAATATGTATGTTAATAAACTCTGTGTTACTTGAACATTGTTCACTGTGCTCCTACATTTTTTCATTTAGGAGCACATGTACTCCTTGGGAAAAAAGTTGGGGTAGAGCCCTGAAAGCTCGCCCTCCATTTGGCAAATCTGACCATAATTCTATTCTCCGGATTCCCCACTCCCACTTCCCCACTTTTACACCCTACTCTCTGTTGGCATCATCTATGCATAGTCACTTTAACTCTACCTACTGCACATTGACTCTGTAGCGGTACCCCCCTGTATATGGTCTCGCTATTGTTTTTTACTGCTGCTTTTTAATTACTTGTTACTTTTATTTCTTATTCTTATCCGTATTTTTTAAACTGCATTGTTGGTTCGGGGTTCGTAAGTAAGCATTTCACTGTAAGGTCTACAACTGGTACTCCAGATTGCATTTACAAGTTTCTAATGGAGATGTTAAACTCTGTCACATGAAACGGCTCGCATCAGGTGTGTCTTTAAGAACAGTGCTTTCCCACAATCTGCAATTTGGCAAATGTTTAAAAATGATGTATTACATTCATTGCTTCATTACAGTAGTTGCATGTTCATTAATGTGGGAGGATAGGCTCGCTGTTGTCGCATGTTTTTTAAGTCTTAGTAAAAACATTTCCTTCTATGTATTTTCTGTTGGTCATGTAATTTTACTGTTTGAAACAAATTTAACCATTTGTTAACTGTTAATGGGGGTTGGTTAGTCGGCAGCAAAATTGACCGAATGTTGCATCACTAAGTGAGAGAGAGTGGTTTGTCATTTCCTGCCATTTGCAGCAAGACAAAAATGAACTATTATTCACACAAGATGTTCCGTTCTCCCTGCATGTGTATGTGTGAGCATATGGGCAGCATCCATAATGCAACAGGCATGAAATTGGCAACACTAAGAGGGTGCATAAAGCCAGGAGCCTGCGGTTTATGAGGTCACTGTAATAACCACGTCACTGCCTGCCGGGCCGAGCCAGGGGGTCATATAGTAGGAACTAAAGGAGAGGCTAGCTGATTAGTGTTCATTTAATTAACGACGCTTAGACCGTATGACACTACATGGATGAGTCAAGAACTATATAGACTCGCATCCACTGGGTAAATCTTTGACAAGATGGAGGAGGCTTAGCGATGAGGAGGAGGTGGGGGAGGACGAGGTCGAACGACAGTGGGTTCAGCTCAAACAAACCTGGCAGGGTCAGCTCAGCTGCCCTTGTGTTTGGGCTAACAGAGTAACACCTCGTTGTAAAACAGTCACTGTTACACCACAGAACAATGAGACATATTTCACCGGATGTATAAATGTGAAGCATGCGCTTGGTGTTTCCACTCACTAGCAAATGATGGTAGTGAGAGGAAGCCAAGTAGCCGGCAGTGGGAGAAGATGGAAGCAGATGGATTTTGGCTGACATTCTGCACATTTTCTCATTGATGAAACATTTGATCGCAATACAGTTTTCTGTTTCCAAAACTAGAATCTGTTATGAACAGAGTGGACTACGTTTTGTAGACTTTACCTTTGCCAAAGTTATACAAAATTGCATTGTTTAGGAGTGCAAAGGTGAATTAGGTGAGTTATTGCAAACGCGCACTTCACATAGTAGGCGTTCCCTAACGGAAATATGCAGATGTATGCTACAACGAGCTAATAGGATCTCACTAGCTCATGCTGGGCTCTGCCCACCTCCTTGCGTGTTCTGCCCACTATGACTCATTTGTTCCCATTGGAAACAACAAGCTGTGGTCTATCTTTGGTTACGCTCTCCCAGATGTGTAGCTCATGTGGGGCTAACTATCCTGTTGCTATGCTAACCAACAGGCTCTGGCAGAGGCTGGTCTGACAGGCTGACCACACGCTCACGTCGCGTGTGTGAGCGTTGCAAAATACATTTAGAAATCTATGTTATTCAATTATTGCAAGCACACTGCTCACGCTCGCCAACGAGCATCTGTGTTGCCAAGGGCTAAAATAGAAGTCCTTTCTATTTCTGACGCAGATCACGCTGCAAGTCCTGCCTCTCCCATCTCCTCATTGGTTTATAGAAGCAGGTACCCACGTGCCATTTCCTCATTGGTTATAGCCACGTGGGTGACTGAAAGACGAACGAGGTCAGTGGCGGTAATGCACCTCATTTATGAAAGTTGCCATATAAAGTCAAGAGAAGAAAAAGCATGTAAGGAAGAGAGATGACTAGAAACGATTCAAATGACCGTTTTATGTGTGGATTAATTGGCGGAGTAGAGGACCTTGTGCATTTCAGGTAAAATAACAACTCAATGTTTATATCCCAGGACCAATTTGCTAGCAACAGCAAGCTAGCTAAATAGGACAAATTAGCAAGTGCAAGCTAACTAGCTAAATTGCCATAAATGTTTAATGCTTTTCGACCTGTCCCCAAATTAATATAATTGGTTCACAGTTTGTTT
Organism: Oncorhynchus mykiss; assembly: GCF_057628025.1. Classification (NCBI taxonomy): domain Eukaryota; kingdom Metazoa; phylum Chordata; class Actinopteri; order Salmoniformes; family Salmonidae; genus Oncorhynchus; species Oncorhynchus mykiss. Next base: position 61,215,383 of record NC_143026.1, read on the forward strand.
TGATATTTTAACCTGCGTATCGTGGGGACAAAATAAATGTATGCACGATGGTGCACGCGCGCAGCCGGTTTGGGTTCCGTGTGACAGTGTTGCGACAGGGGGAGGAGGAGACGGACAACAACACCAGGTGGAAATTACAGAAGAATTTGCTATTTTCCTACAATTATAAATGTGCGGATGTACACTAGCCCTTCAACTGCCTAACGAGAACCTTCCATGTAGGCCTAAATCCTGTTCAAAAACCACTGAAAAGTATTCAACTACGGTACTACCTTTAAAAAGCATGGAAACTGGGAAACTCCTTGTCAACAGGCTGGATATCTATTATATCCTACTACTAATGAATGGTCCCACCACAACTCTCTCAGACTCTGGGCTCTCCAGCGCTATGTTGTGCTGAGGAGACAATGAGCTCCGATTTCCTTTGCCCTCTCAATCGTATTGTCATAGAGTAGCCTTGTTGTTGGGGTTACAGAGCTCTGCCAAGTTTGACAGCCACAATGTGCTGTCTCTCTACAGAGGGACATGTTTTGTTGTTGTGGTCAAGGCTGTGCATTCTAGCTTGCCAGGGGAAAGACAGCCGGTAAACAAGTTATTTATAGGAGTTGTTTAGTTAATCATAATAAATGAGTTCCTGTCTGCTTCTTCATACGCTATTTTGTTAAAGCCAGTTATATAGAGACCGGCTACACTTAATCAATATTTATATGAGAGGATGTAAGGATCCTTTAATTGAGGGCTGCTGGGACTTTTAATCAAGACAAATAGTTTTACTACACTACTACAGTTTGATAACAATAGTCGTTAAGCCTGTATGTGTGACTTGTCATGGCTCATGTCAGACGGTTTTAGAAATTAGAATAACCAGGAAGTTAGTTAGTCAGGAGAGATGTTGACAGAGTCAGTAGGTAGTTGCCCCTAACCACTGATACAGAGTCAGATTATATTATTTTCCCATCCCCAAATGGTTTACATTAGGATCTGATCCAAGAACTGTGGTTGAGGGCGCCTTCTACATCAAGTGGTTTTGAAACATAGCCCAATGCTGATAAGCTCTAAAACCAGGCTAACACTGTCAAGTACATGTATTTGCTGTGAGCGGGAGACAGGAATTCATAAGAGGGGTTATAAACTGCTGCCGAGTGCGTTTCAGTTAGGCTTGGCACGTTTGCCCGGATCCTGAGAGGCTGTGGCTGTGGAGAAGCAGGCAGGCCATGTATCAGTGCCGAAATTGGCCCCGTTAATAAGAGCTGGGTGTGCTGCGCCAGCTTAGCCGAGCCCTGGCCCCAGTTGCAGCTCTATAGCAGCAGGAAGTGGAAGTCAGGCATCGTGCACTTTCACACCCACACTCACTAGTAAATATACAGACAGTCAAGGCAGACAAGCACACACCCGCACAAAATCATACACTGAACTCCTTGTCATATAGGCAGGTGTATAGCAATAAAATAACAGTACCACCAAGTGTAAGTGTTAGTTAATCATAAACAGCATCCCAATGTTTTACACAAGGCAAACACTGATACAGAGAGCCTTTAGGGCCCTACAGTTTATTGTCTGAGCCCAAGTCCTCTTAGCCGACACCTCTGCCCTCGGTGCAGTGCAGTGACCGAGTTAAGACAGTGTAATAACAACAGTAACTACAAAGCCTGAAGGTGACTGACAGCTCTGAGCCATCTGCCAATCAGAGCTCAACAGTGTGCGTCTATATCCTCCAAATAGAAAGTCCTTAAAAAAGGCGTTTTTCACAGTAAAGTCAGAGAGGCCATCTTATGTGAAGACATGTACCACATGACCACAATGTCAGACACAATATCATACTCTCAGGGTCAGGAGTTTCTTTTGACCATGTGCACAGGAAGAAAAAAAAAGTCCTAGTCCTAGTCTATAGGTAACTAGTGCCCAGAGTTTTTACAGTGTGGTCGGTCGGGGGTTTGTTGTATTAGAGAGACTATTGTTGCTGCATGAGAGGCAGTCAGTCAGTCAGTCCGTCAGTCAGTCAGTGGGTTCACTGTAGGTCCTGTCTCTCTCTACTCCCCCTCCATCTCAGACGCTTCTTTATATACCCATGCTGCCACAGAGACAGAGGTTGTGGGAATAGTCCCCTGATAGCTTCAAATATTTAAGGGAGTAGTAGAACAGGAGCACCCAGGAGATTTCAAAAAGCCTTGTGTTTTATTTATGGCGTCCCTTAATTCTACGAGAGGCTGAAGTTGTTGGGCTATATTGGAGTACACGGTGACACCCATTCCTCAGATGAAAGCTAGATAGTTTAGCCTCAATGCGTCCCTGGATGCTAATTTTCGTTAACATGATTTACATCCCTTGGCATTTCTCAATCACTGTTTGGGTGTGTCTTACGCAACACACACAAAACACTTAATTCGAGAAATACCCCCAATAGTGTTCCATCAGATTGTACTAGTGTAATTAATTGTGAAAGGCCCGGCCATTTCTCATCCAGGGTCTGTCCATAGTAGTTGTGACTAAAAGGAAAAAGCCGCCCATTCCCAGACCACATATAGCATTTAGCTTTACTCCTAACCCAGCCAAATGTCCAAATTAATAATGAGCTGTGAGCCACATCTGTTGGAATGGACATTGGAGCACCTCCCAGTCAACCCCAACAGTGCGAGAGACAGGGGCGCCACGGCAGTGTATGGCAGTCGTCATAACCTCGCTCAACACCAAAATCATTCAATTTCCGATTAAAGGCAAATGCAGTTTAGCGGGATTCGCGGGCTGACGTTAGGACCATGCAGACGCTTGGAAGCGAGACCGAAGGCTGTTTGTATGGCTGGCTGTTTTTTTGGAGAGCACATCGACACAGCTGCAGGGAACAACTTGGCTTTTTCTCAAAACAGTGCAGTGGTAAAGTTGGCTGTAGTGGATGGCTTTGGCTAGGCAACTGCTGTTTGACTTGACATCAGGGCTCAACATTAACGCTTGTCCTCTTGTCCGGGGCAAGTTACAAAAATAATTGTCGGACAAGAAGAATATAGATTTCACACTAAAATCACAATATCAAACAATTACACCGATCAGAATTGTATCAAAGGCCAACATTTGTGTCACGTTCTGACCATAGTTCTGTTATTTTATTCTTTGTTTTAGTATGGTCAGGGCGTGAGTTGGGGTGGGCAGTCTATGTTTGTTTTTCTATGTTGGTTTTTGTGTTTGGCCTAGTATGGTTCTCAATCAGAGGCAGGTGTCGTTAGTTGTCTCTGATTGAGAATCATACTTAGGTAGCCTGGGTTTCACTTTTGGTTTGTGGGTGTTTGTTTCCGTGTGAGTGTTTGGGCCACACTGTAATGTTTCGGTTTTGTAAATTCACATCATCGTTTATTGTTTTGATTCAGTGTTCAGTGCTTTCTTTAATTAAAATCATCATGAACACTTAACACGCTGCACCTTGGTCCTCCTCACCTTCTTCCCAAGACAGCCGTTACAATTTGAATAATATTCAAATATATTTTTCATGTACATACAGTGGCTGGCGAAAGTATTCACCTCCCTTGGCATTTTTCCTATTCTGTTTCCTTCCAGCCTGGAATTAAAATTGATTTTTGGGGGGTTTGTATCATTTGATTAACACAACATGCCTACCACTTTGAAGATGCAAAATATTTTTTATTGTGAAACAAACAAGAAATAAGACTAAAAAAATGAAAACTTGAGTGTGCATAACTATTCACCCCCCGCAAAGTCAATACTTTGTAGAGCCACCTTTTGCAGCAATTACAACTGCAAGTCTCTTGGGATATGTCTCATTCTTCAAGGCAAAACTGCTCCAGTTCCTTCAAGTTGGATGGGTTCTGCTGGTGTACAGCAATCTATAAATCATACCACAGATTCTCCATTTGGATGGAGGTCTAGGCTTTGACTAGGCCATTCCAAGGCATTTAAATGTTTCCCCTTAAACCACTTGAGTGTTGCTAAAGCAGTATGCTTAGGGTCATTGTCCTGCTGGAAGGTGAACCTCCGTCCCAGTCTCAAATCTCTGGAAGACTGAAACAGGTTTCCCTCAAGAATTTCCCTGTATTTAGCGCCATCCATCATTCCTTCAATTCTGACCAGTTTCCCAGTCCCTGCCGATGAAAAACATCCCCACAGCATGATGCTGCCACCACCATGCTTCACTGTGGGGATGGTGTTCTCAAGGTGATGAGAGGTGTTAGGTTTGTGCCAGACATAGCGTTTTCCTTGATGACCAAAAAGCTCAATTTTAGTCTCATCTGACCAGAGTACCTTCTTGCATATGTTTGGGGAGGCTCCCACATGCCTTTTGGCGAACACCAAACGTGTTTGCTTATTTTTTTCTTTAAGCAATGGCATTTTTCTGGCCACTTCCGTAAAGCCCAGCTCTGTGGAGTGTACAGCTAAAAGTGGTCCTATGGACAGATACTCCAATCTACGGTGTGGAGCTTTGCAGCTCCTTCAGGGTTATCTTTGGTCTCTTTGTTGCCCCTCTGATTAATGCCCTTCTTGCCTGGTCCGTGAGTTTTGGTAGGCGGCCCTCTCTTGGCAGGTTTGTTGTGGTGCCATATTCTTTCCATTTTTTAATAATGGATTTGATTGTGCTCTGTGGGATGTTCAGAGTTTCTGATATTTTTTTATAACCCAACCCTGATCTGTAGAGCTCCTTGGTCTTCATGGTTCCGCTTGCTTGGTGGTGCCCCTTGCTTAGTGGTGTTGCAGACCCTGGGGACTTTCAGAACAGGTGCATGTATATATACTGAGATCATGTGACAGGTCAAGTGACACAGGTTGCACCAGATCTTATTTAGGTGCTTCATGGCAAAGGGGTGAATACACATCACTTTTCCGTTTTTGAATTTTTTGAAACAAGTTCTTTTTTTCATTTCACTTCACCAATTTGGACTATTTTGTCCATTACATGAAATCCAAATAAAAATCCATTTATATTTCAGGTCTTAATGCAACAAAATAGGAAAAACACCAAAGGCGATGAATACTTTTGCAAGGCACTGTAAATAAAAAAGCCTACAAGTCAAAGTGTAGGTGATATGCATACAGCCTCATGTCCAACTCGATGCGGACATGAGGGAGTCGCCAACAAAACTTTGCCAAACTTTAATATAGCCTAAACTTTAATATAGTCATGTTTGACAAATTATAATGAAGTGTAATTAACATTAACGACAAAATGCTTTATTCTGTCGACATACTTGAGGCACAGTTCGTGCAGATCAAATGGTCACGTGACCTGAGAGTGAAGGAAGGTGCCTGTTGCGCACAGCACATCACCCACCTTGAATCTCAGCGGAGGCAGCCAGCATTTAGGAACTATTTAACCATAAACATAATTGTTTAAAACCTGGACGTTTTATGTCATTTTATGAAGCATGTCATACCTTGTTTCAAAGTAGCCGAGCTTAGCCAACCAGCATTTATTGCATGTTCTATTGGTTTACAAATCAACGTTATTTTACTGTCCAGCAACCAAAGGCCAATCCAAGTCATATTAGTAGGGACGTCAAACGATCAGGCTGCTGCATAGACACTATGGAGAGGCTAGTCTAGAGTACCTGGTTAAATTGTGTTTGAGAGCATTTTTTTACTCTGTAAATGGTTAAATGAGTGTGAAATTGTTTGAGTGGGCAACATATACTATCACTTTAAATTGACAGAATTATTTTGCCATATTAAAGTATTGTATATTCCACAAATTTCCCTGGAAATTGGACCGTTTGTTACCTTACACAAACTTACATTTTCACCTCAAAGAATTGAGTGGAATTACACATCCTTTTTTACCTCAGATTGGTGATATTATTATAAAGGTTTATAGTCATCGTGATGACATAAGACTGATTGCTTAAAATAGATCTTTGTTTTGTTACTGTTGATTTTGTCACACGCTGGGATGCGCAGGACTTATGAAATGGCACAACAAATTTGATGCGGTCTCTCTATAAAAGTCGCTGGCCACACACCAAGACATGGATTTGACAAACAATCACTTAAAAAGCAGCCAACTGTTTACACTGTTGATATCCTATGCCTCATCATGATTAATTTAAGTCAGGGATGGGCAACTGGTGGCCACCCCTATTTTCTTTTTACTCAGTCGGAGTCTCAACTTACTGTTGTGAGTTAGAATAGTAGAATACACAAGGTGCAATTTCGAAATTTGGTTGTGTATCAGCAGTTTTTATTTTGTTATGTCAGTCACTGATAGTCACTCAATTAGTCCATGTCAGCTAACATATTTTAGACTGGTAAATTGACTGGCCGCTAAACTATCTAAACTTATCATGGTCAAATTGCTGGATGAGGGATCCCCAATGACTTTGATAGTCAGTCTCACTCAAATATCATATCAAAAACAGCAAACATTTCTCTCCGCCCCATGGCAAAATGTGTAGAATTGCAGGAAATTAAGTGTAAAACAGTTCATTTTCCTCTCCGCCCCATGGCAAAATGTGTAGAATTGCAGGAAACCTGCTTTAAACTGCAACATTTTCCCTACACCCCAAGATAAAATGTATAGAATTGCACGAAATTAACTCTGAAACAAAAACTACAAAATCTCTGCTGGCAAGAGGGGGGCCACTAAAATGTTCTGCTCACAATGTTTTACATTAAAGTTGCCCATCCCTGGGGTTACGTTAACTAACAGAAATAGTGGTCTGTTCCCTTTCCCGTGATGGCAGCCTCCCGAAATCAACATTCAACAATCAAAATATAAGATATAAGCCTTCTTACAAGTCCTCATTCAACCAACGATGTGTAGGTTATTTCAAGTTTCCGTGTAGACTTTGAATAGAGTTAGTTTAAAACGTGCTACACTCCAAAACGTTTGCCCCCTGTTCTATTGATTTCAGCATGATACCGATGGAAGGGATTAACCAAAAAGTGTTGTGCTACACTTACCACGTTGGCGACCCACTTGAATCAAAATGCATCACTTCAAAATGTAGCTAGATGTCTTCTACAAACTGTCCTCTAACCAGTGATGTGAAAATGATTCCTATATTCTGTGTGGGTATTGAGCGGTGTTAGTTTTAACAGGACACGCAACCTCATCTCCCCCTACCGAGCTATTGATTTCAACGTGATAATCGATATGCATCTGGAAAGTATTCAGATCCCTTGACTTTTTCCACATTTTGTTATGTTACAGCCTTATTCTAAAATTGATTAAATAATATTTTCCCTCATCAATCTACACACAATAACCCATAATGACAAAGCATAAACAGGTTTTTAGAAATGTTTGCAAATGTATAAAAAAAAAATACAACTGAAGTATCACATTTACATAACTATTCAGACTCTTTACTCAGTACTTTGTTGTACAGCCTCGAGTCTTCTTGGGTATGACGCTTCAAGCCTGGCACACCTGTATTTTGGGAATTTCTCCCATTCTTCTCTGCAGATCCTCTCAAGCGCTGTCAGGTTGGATGGGGACCATCAATGCACAACTATTTTCAGGTCTCTCCAGAGATGTTTCGATCGGGTTCAAGGCCGGGCTCTGGTTGGGCCACTCAAGGACATTCAGAGACTTGTCCCGAAGCCACTCCTGCATTGTCTTGGCTGTGTGCTTAGGGCTGTTGTCCTGTTGGAGGTCCTGAGCAGGTTTTCATCAAGGATCTCTCTGTACTTTGCTCCGTTCATCTTTCCCTCGATCCTGACTAGTCTCCAAGTCATTGCCGCTGAAAAACCCCCACAGCATGATGCTGCCACCACCATGCTTCACTATAGGGATGATGCCAGGTTTCCTCCAGACCAAAAAGTTCAATCTTGGTTTCATCAAACCAGAGAATCTTGTTTCTCATGGTGTGAGAGTCCTTTAGGTGCCTTTTGGTAAACTCCAATCAGCCTGTCACATGTATTTTACTGAGGAGTGGCTTCCGTCTGGCCACTCTACCATAAAGGCCTGATTGGTGGAGTGCTGCAGAGATGGTTGTCCTTCTGGAAGGTTCTCCCATCTCCATAAAGGAACTCTGTCAGAGTGACCATCGGGTTCTCGGTCACCTCCCTGACCAAGGCCCTTCTCCCCCGATTGCTCAGTTTGCAGGGCGGCCAGCTCTAGGAACAGTCTTGATGTTTCCAAACTGGAAACAGGATGCACCTGTGCTCAATTTCGAGTCTCATAGCAAAGGGTCTGAATATTTATGTAAATAAGGTATCTGTTTTTTTTTAAGTAATCATTTTTCTAAAAAACTGTTTTCGCTCTGTCATTATGGGATATTGTGTGTAGATTGATGAGGAAAAACATTTATTTAATCAATTTTAGAATAAGGCATAACAAAATGTGGAAAAAGTCAAAGGGTCTGAATACAAAATCCCTTCCCATGTCACTTTGCCATACTCTTGGTTTAGCTGAAATGATGCCCCAGGCGGGAGAGTCAGAGTCTGTGCATCTCTCAGGAGAGCCTTGAGTCCCCTACTACTGTCATGGAGCCAAAAGCTGGGAGGATTATGAATGTATTCATTCATTGACAGGCAAAGATATGCTAATGGTGTGTAACACATTCATTGATGGATAACTGACTGAATGTGTGTGGGGGAAAAAATAAAAAGAGACGCTAGCTACTAGGCTACTCGAAAATAAATGACAAAACAACCTAGAATTGCTGAATATTGCTTTTTTGATGATAGTTTGAGCACGCGCCAGGAAACCACTGTCTTAACCCGCTTGTGTGAGTGTGACAGTAGCTTGAGAGACAATGCTACTGTAGTAGTAGATCTCACATGCATTGATTTCCTCATCAGTCTACGGCCTTAAGCCAATCACCAATGATTAGGGAGGCCTTAGAAAAAAAGAGTTCCAAAAGGGTTCTTTGGCTGTCCCCATAAGAGCACCCTTTTAGGTTCCAGATAGAATCCTCTGTGGAAAGGGTTTTACATGGAACCCAAAAAGGTTCTACCTGGATCAAAAAGCGGTCTTCAAAGGGTTATCCTATGGGGACAGCCGAAGAACCCTTTGAGGTTCTAGATAGCCTACACTCTTAGAAAAAAGGTGCTGTCTGTGGTTCACATGTATGTGTCCTTAATCTCCTCAGCAAAGCTTGCTTGCCACATCTCTGCTCTGGTCTTTGTAACCCGGGAGTTAATATTTTATTGCAGAGTCATTAGCTGAGGTGAAGGGTTTCCGTAGTCTTATTGAATCAGTTTCCTGGTATCTGATCTTGATTTTGGCTACAACAGTGAATTTTGCTCTGCCCGGAGTATGCCTAAAGTACCCTCTCATGTGCATTTTACCATTAAGCCTATGGTCTCATTAGTGTTCTCAAGGACCCCCTGTGTTCCTAGAACCCCTGGTTGGGAACTACAAGTTGACACACACTGAGACACTAAAGGTATCGGAGTGTAGCGTGTAGGCCTTCCTCAGAATGAAGGTATTCATCATATGATTCAATTTGATGGGCATCAAGATTAACTTGTCAGGAGGACAAGCCCCAGTACAGTAGACAACAATTGTTGAATTCAGCAAGGAGAATAATTTATGAATTTATACCAGAGAGAAACAGACCAGTGTTAAATAATAACCTGTGGTGGGCATGAAAAGTAAAATGTAATTCACCATAATTGAAATACATTGGTTATCTTATTTCAGTTATACTGCAAGGTATATGAAACATGTGACATGAACGCCTTTATAAACACCCAATGAAGGCTGAACTCTGATAGAAGGCTCCTGTAATTAGGGAACGAAAATAAGGCTCATGGTTCTTGAAGTAAAGAGAGAATTTATGTATTTCGTGGAGAAAAGTGTATGTGAATGTATAGTATGCAAGATTGAGGGGAAAGCTGGGTATGGGGGGTGTATCTACCTTGAACAGACATTCTGTTAGTCCCCGTCGTATCTGCGTCCACATAACGGCGCACATGAAGAAAAGGCCGATTTCGGTCCATGTAATATAAGCGTTATCCAGGAGCGTCCTTTTAGAGAGCTCTAGACCGCACGCGCTGCAGTCTCTCAAGGCACTGAGCATCACAGTAGACGCTCTCGTTAGGAGACCCGTATAGCCAGGCATGGGTTCCACCTCCCCGACTCTCATACTGTCATCATCCGTGTGACTGTCCATTGTGTCCGCACGGAAAACGGCGATTTAGAAAACTGACACAGACAGTATGATCTGCGTGTTTTCTTTGTACAGGAGGTAGCCAGGCAAGATCCCGACGCGTCCAAACTACTGTATCTAGCTAGTTATATAGCAGCTTAACCTAGTCTCAAGTGGCCTAATGTTAATTCTTTCTGTTCTAAATTAGGACGTGGGTTCATTTCACATGAAGATCATTTATGTCTGATTGGATTATAAACCTACAAAAACCATGGGTAAACCGGCTGGATGTATTTAATAGCCAACGTTAATTACCTAGCTATAATTATTAGAATTACAAGCTACTGTATTCTATGACCTAGTAAACATTGGCCAGAATTTTGGCAATTCTTATTTTGTAGCTAACGTTAGCTTGTTAGCCGACTAGCGCGCTAAATTGAATTTACACAATACCGGGTAGACCAGCATTTAAAACGGCTACCAAACTAACGTTAGTTGAATCTATCCGAGATTAGATGTAACTGTAAAATCACGTCCGTGTGCCAAGAAAAACAAATCCAGTAAGTATTATTAGCTATCTGGATAGCTACCTAAACTAAAGATGTACCATACTAGAGAGCGGTACAGTCGAGGTATCACATGCGATTCTTGTGAGGCCAACGTTAAATTCTGTCTGATCTCCGTTATTCGCCTTATATAACATATCTTCGTCATTTCATCAGCTACAATAACCTATTCCTACCAGATACCAAACCAGTGGTCCTGAAACATTTCTAATACTAAGAAAATAACCAATAACGCCGATAAAAGACCAGATATCCTCACAATGTTCGCCTTCCTCTGTCGTTCCGCTGCTAGTCGTGTCCTGCGGTGTCTGTGATGCTGTGTCTGTGATGCTGCGTCTTGATAAGTGACAGAAAAATGCGTGCTGTTTTAATGGGAATCAATGTAGAACATGATTCCACACGGCACTTGAAACCTCTCTGGTTACAATATTAAAAGTACTGCTAGTAAACGTTTTTACCGGCAAGACTATAATGTTCAGCACCCGCACCTAAAACCATTCTAACTAATTGAATGAAGAAAAAAGCAGAGGCGCTGACGTAATTATGGCCCACTACTTTCAAGTACTGGGATTTTTTTTAAACTGAGATAATTTAAAGCGACAGCGCAACATGTAACAGCAGACCGATGCACATCAACAAGATGTCGACTGTTCCAGAAAACACATTCAAATACTATGAAATCCATTTACTCCATGTCCAATCCACTTCAATCAGTGTAGATGAAGGGGAGGAGACAGGTTAAATAAGGATTCTTAAACCTTGAGACATGGATTGTGTATGTGCTATTCTGAGGGTGAATGGACAAAATAATTAAGTGCTTTTGAACGGGGTATGGCAGTAGGGTGCCAGACACACCGGTTTGAGTCTGTCAAGAACCAAGCACTGCAACCTTGCAGGATTTTCATGAATTTAATGGCACCACTCATTTACAAAATGTATAGTTTCAAACACATAAAGGAGGAAACATTGTCTACCTCTAGCGTGGTCTCGTCGGGCCATAATCCATGAATTTCAATAGAATGATAAATTAAAAAATATTGATAAACTGTGTGTACCCTCCACCACTGGTTTCACACTAACACCAGTGGTAAAAGTAAAGATACCTTAATAGAAAATGACTCAAGTAAATGTCACCCAGTAAAATCCTACTTGAGTTAAAGTCTAAAAGTATTTGGGTTAAAATATACTTAAGAATCGAAAGTATAAATCATTTCAAATTCCTTATCATACAGCACCATTTCCTTATTGTGTTTAGTGAGTCCGCAGGGATGGCCAGGAATGTTCACTTGATAAGTGTGTGGATTAGACCATTTTCCTGTCCTACTAAGCATTCAAAATGTAACGAGTACTTTTGGGTGTCAGGGAAAATACATGGAGTAGAAAGTACATCATTTTCTTCAGGAATGTAGTGAAGTAAAAGTTGTCAAAAAAATAAATAGTAAAGTACAGATACCCCCAAAAAACTCACACTGGGTGTAAACCGGGTCATAAAACATTTATTGTACATTTTAGAGGAATGCTAAAAGGAAACAGAGTGACAGGAAGCATTTCTCAATGAGAGAAATGCAGATGTTACAAACATCAAAAGAGACATTATCAGAAGGGACATTTCATGTACTACAAATACCTGTACGTGTGAGTATAAAGAAAATATGTGTACAGTAATATTATTATTCAATATTTTTATTATTCAAATTTCTAAACATTCATGTCAATTTTAATCTATACAGTTTAGCGTTTCCCATATTGATAGACAAAAAGATATGGAGAAATCAGTTGTGTGTCCAGTATTAATAATGTTTTGGGGTCCAAACAGATGTCTCCATTGTCTCAAGCAGTTGCAGTGGGAGCATACTGCATCGTCAGTCTGTCAAATTCATTCTCCTGAGGTAAAAAAGGAGAAGCATTTAACACACGGTAGAAAATGTTTAACTAGCGACACTGTTGTGGACAGAAATAAACTGGTCTAACAAATGATACAACTTGACTTTTCAATGTTGATATACACTTTTTTTAATGGATAATTATGTGTAGTGAAGTCTATGAAATTAAAGTCAAAACTAGTTTTAAATGCTTAGACTAGATATGCTGCAGTGCTCACCAATCAGATAATTTCATTTACTTCCAAGAAAGCTAAGGTTGACCAACAGCTGTAACAAGGAAGAATGCATTGTTTCAAGATGAAGTAGAACTGTGTAAGGGAAAATGTAATCAACGTACCTTGGTCAGGTAGTCTTTAAGGAAGGGGTGAGCTCTATGGGCATCTTTCAGTTGAGAGAGATACCTGTTGGTTACCTGCAAACAAATACAAAACAGATTGATGCTAAGGAAATTCATGCCTATAAAAACATTGATCATAAATCATTAGAACAAGGTCTTATCTATATACACCTCAGGCGAGCTAAATAACCTTGATGGGTAATCAGTGATTACTTTGACCCCCATTGAAGGAACCATTCTGTAGATAGTCAAGATTCTATTGATTATTTACTCACTGTCACCTCAATCTGGCACAAGCATATTTTTGGGGGAGGGGTGGCGGGGGGGGAGCGACTTTATCCCTAGAACTTTGTCTTTGAAGTTTATTGCTATTCAAGGAGAAGGACACTAATGTGCAAGATATCTACAAATTGAATAAACCCTCTTTTGTCATTCCAAAGCTTTGATAATGTCCGACAAATATTTCTCAGTATTTGTGGCAAAACTGATGCAAAGTCTCACCTCAGGAGCTTTGCCTAAGTGCTGGGTCAGCACAATCAGGTTGATCAAAGTCTCAGGGTGGCTGCTGTCCTGTTAGGGGAAAAACAGACTCTATAAGAGGTTGGAAAACACCCTCTTTTTCCTCATAGAAATGTCTCGGTGCACTGTATAACCTCGCTCGTTATCCCGCTTCATTCATACATGTTCCAGCACATTTTCTGAAATATGAATACAACTGCATTACTAGTGTATTTCTATCACCTACTGGTCAATTGCTAAAATTGCAAGTATTTTGCTTGAAGACACTAAACTTGTATTGATATGGTTGGATAAGACAGACACCACTTATTGGTTTAACTAATTCAAATTGTACTATTAAAATGTATTCACTGTAACACCCTATAATGTTATGCTATCAAATAGTGTTCATCTATATTAAAACACCCCTCTACACATCTACAAATTAATCTCTGAAATATGTCTACAGTTGATTAAGATAAGAATGCATGCGAGGTAAATAATGACCTTGTCTAGTGCCTCCTGGAGAACCCCCTCTGCCTCCTCCCACTTGTTCTGGGCCATATGGCAGGCAGCCTGGCCATTCAGCAGAAGCAAAGTGGGGGAGTACTTATCCGACATCTCCTGGAAGATGTAGTAAGCATCCTGCAGCTTCTCTCCTCCCTGAAAAAAAAGGGAAAGTCAAGTCCTTTTTTTCTTCTGTTGATCAGAAGACAGAAATTGAGTGGACTTCAGTCCTAAATTGATGACTACTTTTCCATTGAGAGTGGTGCTCTGTCAAAAGCCCATTTCTTTCAGGTGAGGGGCAATGAGGCCCGCTCGCTCCAATGTTGTATTATAGCATGTAGGGATCTTCGCTATGGGCTGACACTCACAACAGCGATGTTGACCCAGGCCGTGGACAGTTGGGTCAGTGTGGCATCCTCGTCCTGCTCCTGCATCTTCTTCAGCTCTTTCCTTCGTGTCAAAATAAGTAAATAACACCATATATGAACAACACTGAATCATATGCTCAATTTGCTGAATCCTTTAATAACTAAATTTACTTAAAAGTTACTTAATCAGATGGTGTGTGTCAAGTGGACATACCTTGCCAAATCAACACGGTCTAAACTCAGCAGCACCTGAATGGTCATTGCCATGCTGAAAAAAAAAGAGGGACATTCACGTATCGCATAACACATAATAACAGGGGCTACAAACGTGAATAGTATCCTGTGATCGTCCTTACCACTCCAGACTTTCTCCCTGGTGCAGGGTCCTCAAGGCAGCATCCGAGTTCATCTCATGGTAGTAAATGGACGCAGCCATGAGCAGGAAGGTTGTGTTGGCCACATCTACATTCTTGCTCATTTTCTTGTCAAGTTCAGCCACAATGGCATCCCTGCACAAGCAAAAAAAAATAGCAATATTTCTAAACCACCAAAGGAGCCGACAAAAAGCCTTTCACATTAATTACACAGGTGGGTTGTTATATTGACTGTTTCATGGAATAAAACCTTTTGCCCTCGTTGGCGCGATACTCAGCAAACATCTTGACAGCCTGGAGTTCTGGTGAGGAGCTGGCCTTGATGTCATCCATCACCACAGCATACTTCCTCTGAAATTATACAGATGACAACTGATACAATACTGACAGGCAGTGTCTTAATGGCACTTAAAATGGAGGCATTTCCGATGATAAAGTTATAGTTCAAGATTAGACAATAAAAACAATATAGTAATTTATTGCACAGTGACACTAAGGTTACACTCACGTAATTTGACGTTCTAATAAATATATCGCCATCTGTGCAATTATGAAGTTACCTGGGCAATATAGGCTCTGTACAGAAACATGTCTCTCTCAACCTCCTTCTCAGGTGTTGTTGGCTGTAAAGAGGAAAATAGCAAGTAGGTGATGTTTTTGATTTAACATCATCTATTAATTCACTGAATTGCTTTTATAACAGAGATGTTAACGTTAGCAGCTAGTACTAACGTTAGCTGATTAGCTAGCTAGTTCAAACGTATTACATCGAGACTACAGAAAGACTAGCTATTAGCCATGTTGCACAAACGGTTTGTCAGCAGATTTATCACCTTAACCTTCTGAGCTTCATTGATACATTGTTGATAACTGCCAATGTAATAAGCATTTTTCACGTCGAAGAGTTCATCAACATCTCCTTGTTGCGTCGCCATGTTGACTGGATTACTTCCTAGACACGTAGCACCGACGCGTCATCACACACGTTCAAGACAACTCGGAAACAGTGTTGCCAACTCCTCAGTAAGGAAAGTAGCTATTGGCTGTCCTAAAAGTCGCGAAAAGACGTCATCGCCTAATTTGCATAATTTGCCATATGCATGAAATTGTGATGTACGCTGTAGGAGAGAGGAATAACATCGTGGGAGAGACAAAAGGTGAGTAAAAAATACCCTAAATATATTTAGAACTACAAATGAACTTTATTCTGTCGATTCTTGTTTTTTTTAATGTCACAATTCCAACTCTCCTCCTTTATCCAGGCTTGGGACTGGCAAAAGTGACCCAAAAGAGACACTCTGGCGGAGTTAGTTCATTTTTTATTTTATATCTATATATATTTTTTTGTTTAGTTTTCTTAATTTGGTTTGGTTTTTAACCTTATGGTCCACTTAGGAGCCTACAACAAGTCACAGTAAAACATGAACATTTTTAACCATAACATTTTTTACATTTTTTGTATACAATCTCCATTAACAATCTGAATGGACCAAAAAGAGACAATAGAAAAAATTGTCAATGGCAATGTGAGAAAATTATGGTAACTAGTCTGGCCCTAATTCAGGTTAATTGTTTTTTTATGTAAGTCAGGGCGGGATCAGCCAGCAGCGGCTTCCCGCATGCACGATTCATTTGCAGTCTGGACGAGGAGGGGTGAACATCTCCTGCTCTGACTGCAGCTGGGAGGGATTGCTGCGCGAGGACTGGGCCGCCTGTGAGTACTTTGGGACTGAGGTGGGGCCCACGGCGGCACCCACTGCTCGTTGAGAAGAATAAGAACGATACGTGCTTTCATGTCAGAGTCTCCAAAAGTCTCCAATAAAACCAGAAAAAGTAGCTAGATTAGGCGCAAGTTGCTTTTTTGAAAATGTGTCTCGAGGGGTCTGAATACTCTCTAAATATAGGGACAAAGTCGTTAAGTTGGCAACACTGCTCGGAAACTCAGACCCCTGAGTTAAAATGTGCATACTATTTTTGCATAGAGCTTCCTATTCCAGGGGATAACGAAAATCATCGTACAAATAATTGCTTCTAACCCACCAGATGCATGTCCTTTACTGCTGCAGGGAAACGTAATCAGTTTTACCTCATTTCTATCAGCATGTTAAATGTGAAAACAGAGGGGAAAAACTATAGACCACCTTTACTCCACATACAGAGACGAGTACAAAGCTCACCCTCCACTTGACAAATCTGACCATAACTCTATCTTCCTGATTACTGCTTACAAGCAAAAATTAAAGCAGGAAGCACCAGTGATTCGGTCTATAAAAAAGTGGTCAGATGAAGCAGATGCTAAACTACAGGACTGTTTTGCTAGCACAGACTGGAAAATGTTCCAGGATTCTTCCAATGGCATTGAGGAGTACACCCCATCAGTCACTTGCTTCATCAATAAGTGCATCAATGACGTCGTCCCCATAGTGACTATGTACATACCCCAACCAGAAACCATGGAATACAGGCAACATTCGCACTGATCTAAAGGGTAGAGCTGCCGCTTTCAAGGAGCAGGAATCTAACCCGGAAGCTTATAAGAAATCCCGCTATGCGGTTTGACGAACCATCAAACAGGCAAAGAGTCAATACAGGACTAAGATCCAATCATACTACACCGGCTCCGGCACTCATCTGATGTGGCAGGGTAAACTATTACAGACTACAAAGGGAAGCACAGCCGAGAGCTGCCCAGTGACATGAGCCTACCAGACGAGCTAAATAACTTGCTCGCTTCGAGGCAAGAAACGCTGAAACATTTATGAGAGCATCAGCTGTTCCGGACAACTGTATGATCAAGCTCTCCTCAGTCGATGTGAGTAAGACCTTTAAACAGGTCAGCTCAGTACTCCCTGTTCACTCATGACTGCATGGCCAGGCACGACTCCAACACCATCATTAAGTTTGCAGATGACACAACAGTTGTAGGCCTGATCACCGACAACAATGAGACAGCCTATGGGGAGGATGTCAGAGACCTGACCGTGTGATGCAAGGACAACAACCTCTCCCTCAAGATGATCAAGACAAAGGAGATGATTGTGGCCTACAGGAAATGGAAGACCGAGCACGTCCCCATTCTCATTGACGGGGCTGTAGTGGAGCAGGTTGAGAGCTTCAAGTCCTTGGCATCCACATCACCAACAAACTAACAGGGTCCAAGCACACCACAACAGTCATGAAGAGGGCACGACAAAACCTATTCCCCCTCAGGAGACTGAAAAGATTTGGCATGGGTCCTCAGATCCTCAAAAGGTTTTACAGCTGCACCATCGAGAGCATGCTGACGGGTTGCAACACTGCCTGGTATGGCAACTGCTCGGTCTCCGACCGCAAAGCACTACAGAGGGTAGTGCGTACGGCCCAGTACATCACAGGGGCCAAGCTTCCTGCCATTCAGGACCTCTATACCACCCTAGTCATAGACTGTTCTCTCTGCTACCGCACAGCAAGCGCCAAGTCTCGGTCCAAGAGGCTTTTAAACAGCTTCTACTCCCAAGCCATAAGACTCCTGAACATCTAATCAAATGGCTACCCAGACTATTTGCACCCCCCCTCCCCCCTCTGTTATTATCTATGCATAGTCACTTTAATAACTCTACCTACATGTACATATTACCTCATTTACATTGACACCATGTACCCCC
Organism: Oncorhynchus mykiss; assembly: GCF_057628025.1. NCBI lineage: Eukaryota > Metazoa > Chordata > Actinopteri > Salmoniformes > Salmonidae > Oncorhynchus > Oncorhynchus mykiss. The sequence goes on from NC_143026.1 coordinate 61,233,594, forward strand.
TGTGTATACAGTACTCTCGCTATTGTTATTTACTGCTGCTCTTTAATTATTTGTTACTTTTATCTCTGACAAATAACATTTGATTTGAAGGACAGTTTAGTTGCTACTGGAAGCCTGCACCACCCCGGCTGGCCTTCAACTTGAGTAATACTGCGTTCAAAACAACTGGAATCAAAGGAAAAAAAGGGAAAATTGAATTGAACGGTCATTCAATTCGGAATTCCAACTAGGGAACTCTGGCCTCTTTATAGAGCTCCGAATTTCCGACCTGAAGATCACTGATGTAATGATTTGACCTCGTATTTTTTTGATGTCCCAATTGTTTTTGAAAACGGTATTACTCAATGAGAGGGGCATCACTGAGCTAGCCTGCAACGTCACTTGACCAACTTTATTTGGCTTCAATGCGCGATTTATGGTGCGTTGAAGACAACTGGGAACTCTGAAAATACGAGTTCAAATCATGACATCAGTGATCTTCAGGTCGGAAAGTCGGAGCTCTAGAAAGAGGCCTGCAGAGTTCCCGAGTTGGAAATCTGTGGCAAGAGCCTTCACATTGGAATGAATGGTGTCACGTGATCTATGGATTTGTCCGTTCATATATACATTGGTTGATTCTGATACTTTCCAAGTGGGAACCTCATTTTTCCACAATGAGTTTCCAAGTCGGAAATTTCCAAGTTTCCGAGTTCCAAGGGGTCTTGAGCACGGCATTGCTGAGGCGCATGGGAAATGCAGTTGAAATGTTGTCTTTTTACCAAATTTGATGACATTAGTTTATTTATGTAAATTACGTATCTTAAAATTACATATCTCATGCTCATGTGTGTCTATTGGTTTCTGTATACACTAAAACATGTTTTTTTGTCTTTTGCCAAGTAATCACAGAGGACATGTATGTAATCAAGTTGAATCATTATTCGGTCACCTTTCTATGGGTGTTTCTATGTAGGATACATGACAATTGAATAGAGTGTGTATCTCAATGGTTATAGTGTGGCTCAAAGATGACCTACAGTGTATCAATGTTTGGTGCAGTTTGTCATTGTTAGAAAGTGACAATATCCAAACACTCCACTAAATGGCGCTCCTGAACAAGCTTGCCATCGAATTAACACAACCCAATGCACCACGCGGATGCAGGAATGCTGTGATAAGGATGACAATAAGCATAAAAATCAATAATATTATGGATGACTGGATTGCAGAGTAGCCTATGAACTAACTATATGAATGTGGCGATATTCTATAAATAAGATTAAGAATATGCATGTAACCTACAATATATGTTTGAAATAGCCCTATTTAATGTGGTTTGAATGTTTATGAGATATTTATATTCATTTTTATCAGGTCCATAACAGAAAAAAAGGGCTTGTTGATTGTTTAAAACATGCTATTCACAATGAACAACATAACCTCTGGAATTCCTGCTAAACCCATCACTTCATAGACCAGGGGAAAAACTGTGCTGTCCTTTCCAGAAAACATCTGCTGTTAAACACCTAATGTCTGGTTTAACAATCTCTCTCTCTCTCTCTCTCTCTCTGTGTGTGTGTTCTACATGAATCCGTTTGTGATTAATAAAGTTACCCAACTCAGCTACTGAGGCAATATTTTCCTTTAATGAGGTCAAATATTCATCTTCATGAGTTATGATTAAATAATTGTGTAGTCCACTGGACTTTTTGTTTATAACATTAACCAACTCCCCATAGTTCCTGCTCATTGTTCCCTTAATGCCATTTTATTTGGGAAATTCTCAACCTTGGATTTCGGAGAAAGATGAGGATAATTACTGGAAACAGAATGGGGAGGGGGATACGGAATGTTGACTCTATAAATGGCTTTTCCCACAGTGTGACTGGTTTGGCCAATCTTACTAGGCTCTTCCATTGGTCCATAATACCATCAATCTTGAACTTTCGAAGTCCTTCAAGTTTGAAACTTTTTGTGAGTAGGAGTCGGGTTACAACAGGGAGAGAAGAAAACACTAAATTATTTACACAATAGCACCTAATACAACATACATTTACATTAAATCGACTGAGAAGATCCTTTTTCTCGAGGAAAGACGAAGGTCCGATTCATGGAGCTGTACATTGACTTGCTATGGATTGCCATGATGAAGACTCGAGATTAATCCTAGATTAAATTGTCAAATTGTAGCAGTGTGCTCCGCGGTGTTTTGACTCACGCCCCGCATCCGGTTTGATTTGAAGGAAAGGTAAATTAATGGTATTTTACTGAATGATAAAGATTTAAGTCTTTGAGAAACACGCAGTATTGTTTGCTATGTAGTCCTTTGAAACTATACAATGGAGGGGTGGGGGAGGTGGAAGAATTGGGTCAAGGAAGGGGTGCCCAGCTAGCACACAACCTGAATAGGGGTGTAATATCATTAGATTTTCAATCATTAATATACGATATTGTGGAATGTATAGATTTAGAATTCGATTTTTATTTCCTTTGTTTGATTAATATTAATATACAGTATGAGTTTTGAAAGACAGCTTTACAATATGAAATTAACTTACAAATATATATATATTTTAACAGTCGTGATGAATGGTGTAGCTTAGTGTTTATCATATTTCTTTATTGAATTTTCAAACTCCCCTATCACATAGTAAGCCTATATAAACATAATTCAACTCCCATAGTTTTGAGGTAAACTATGCTGAATTGACATGCTCCAAATATTCTTTCCTGCGCAAGCCATTCATTCTCTTTGAAGTATGTGTATGAATGCCCTCTCTGTGTATCTTCTGGCAGGTAGTACAATTTATCATACAACACTAACTATGTTCATCTCACTAGTAAAAGGAGAATATGAACGTTTGCATGAATTGCGGCCTGGAATGAGTTGCCTTTTGCAGCTTTAACCAGAAATTATTTATTGTTGCTACCCCACTGTGTATGTACTGTATGTTCGTTGCTACCCTTGCTGGCTATGGCTGACAACCAAGTAGGTCAGTTACTGCTAAAGTTTGGTTGCTCAGCCAACTGAGAACTGAGGTCTACTTTGGTCATGTCCTCAGCTTAATTTCCTTAACATGAATTGATGTTGAACCTGTTTGTCATGATTTCTGCCACTCAAGCACTGCTAGAAATGTATGATTATTCCTGTGGCGATGGAACTCCTTGACAAGAGCAGCACAGAGATGTTTCACCTGATTACAAGACTGCAAAGTTCAGTTGGCCAGGCAGCTTCAGCTGTTACCTAGGAAACTTAAAACAATAGGTCCACATTCCCTTGGAAGGGCAGTGAATCCTCCCTTATCCTACCTAGAAAGTAAACCATATATGACAGACTAGAGAAAAATTACATAGATTTGGGACATTGTTTCTCTTTTTATTTTTTATTTCTGTTGATTTGTCAGGGTGCAACGAGCAGCGCACAATTGTCCCAGCGTCGTCCGGGTTTGGCCGTGGTAGGCCGTCATTGTAAATGAGAATTTGTTCTTAACTGACTTACCTGGTTATATAAAAAGGTCATTAAAACATGCCATTGCACCAGATTTAGCTAGAGAGCTAATTTTCACCTGTAGTCCCTGGGCAAAAAACAATCAACATCATTACAATGTTACAATAGAACACACTATTAAAATATCTATATATTTTTTAAAAATCCAAATATACAATAATGTCCCTTGGTCCTACAGATTCTAACATATTAAGAGTGGGAATGTCTTAATGTTCACATGACTTTGTGTGAGCGCGACAGGCGAGTTGTTCATCTAGAAGTCATCTACCTTTATCTATGAGGCTATTGTCTTACCCAGGTTTTGGCTTGTATTTACTTTCAACCTTTACGGACTTATCTATGACATGGATATCACTGCTGCATCACACCTGCACATTTCATTTCCTGGTTGCCCACCTTATTCATTCACATTCTTCATATATTATTGTCCACCATTTGTCCCTGATGTTGTTTGAGTTTGGCCCCTCAGCCCTGTTCCTGGTTCACCTGTGGCATCACGGCAAACTTCTTACCCTGGTCTATTTTTTAAATTGGATGTATCAATTATTAATCTGTGATACATTTTATGAAGCCATATTCATTATTAAACAGCAGCAGGCTCTTTTAGATCTGAGAAGACAATAAAAAAAGGATGGTTTGTGAGTGAAGGCGCACCGTCTCCCTATTAGGCACCGTGCACAACCCCTGACACAGTGTGGGAGGATGAGAGAGCGACGGCACACGCGCACACTCGCAAAGCTATTTCACTGTACTTGTGCATGTGACATTAAAATTTGAAACACACCGAGGTACATACTACACACACACACACACCAAATAAACCCACTCAAACACTATATATACCTGCACAACCATGTACGCATGCACACATACAGCCATACAAAACTGCACCTCCACTTTTATGCAACACCTCAAGAGCAGACAGAGAAAACCTTGACGAAAGATACATATGCAGCAGCCAGTAATCCTAATTCATTACCAGACAGTGGAAATGTTTCATGTGAATAGCTGATTGTGAGGTGATCAGTTCAGACTCTACACAAATCACAACTACATCTTACAAGACCATTTTGGGCGATTCCATGCCAGCATACCCAAAATATTTTCAGGCTATCTCAGATTGTTCTAGCAATTCTCACATAGAAACTTCATTGGGAGGAAAGACGTTTGATATGCTTTTTAAATTTGTAACACAAACCATTTTTGAGAACCATGACATTGTAATTTTAGGAAGTTTTTAGACCTGTACAGACCCAATGACCTATTAACCGTATATGATACAGAAAACACCAAGGGTGCTTTCACATATCCCCTTATGATCTGGATCCTGTAGTGTTTGGCACCCTGAGAGCGCTATAAATCATGTGAACTCTGGCTGAAATTAATCCTGGACCTGCGTGAGTAGTGGGTCCAAGATCCAGGACCAAAATACCAGGTATTGTGACGCAGCAGCCCTAATCGCGTGGAACATTTTTCTCCGTTGTAAACAAGCTAGCTAGCTAACGTCATGTATAATGTGCGTTTTGCTAATAATGCTCTAGGAAACCCCACCAGGGTACTGCATTTCATATGTGAAAACCCCCTTAGTGTCGCTAAATTCTGAAATACAATTTAGTAGATTAATTTGTTAATATGTCAAAAGTACCCCTTTTGATTTAGTTAATTTAAAAACTTTTTTTTAAACAATATACTCTACAAATACAGTGCATTCAAAGTATTCAGAGACCTTCACTTTTTCCACATTTTGTTAAGTTGCGGCCTCATTCTAAAGTGGATTCAATCATTTTTGCCCCTCATCAATCTACACACAATACCCATAATGACAATGCGACAACAGGTTTTTAGGCATTTTTGCAAATGTGTTAAAAGTTTTAAATAAAAAAATAAAAAAAACATATACCTTATTTACATAAGTATTAAGACCCTTTCCTGTGAGACTTGAAATTGAGCTCAGTTGCATCCTGTCTCCATTGATCATCCTTGATGTTTCTAAAACTTGATTGGAGTCTGCCTGTGGTAAATTAATTAAATTGATTGGACACGATTTGGAAAGGCTGACAGTGTATGTCAGAGCAAAAACCAAGCCATGAAGTTAAAGGATTTGTCCATAGAGCTCCGAGACAGGATTGTGTCGAGGCACAGATCTGGGGAAGGGTACCAAAAAATGTCTGCAGCATTGAAGGTCCCCAAGAACACAGTGGCCTGCATCAATCTTAAATGGAAGCAGTTTGGAACCAACAAGACTCTTCCTAGAGCTGGCCGCCCGGCCAAACTGAGCAATTGGGGGAGAAGGGCCTTGGTCAGGGAGGTGAACAAGAACCCGATGGTCACTCTGACAGAGCTCCAGAGTTCCTCTGTGGAGATGGTTGTTCTTCTGGAAAGTTCTCCCATCTCTGCAGCACTCCACCAATCAGGCCTTTATGGTAGAGTGGCTAAATGGAAGTCACTCCTCAGTAAAAGGCACATGACAGCCCCCTTGGAGTTTGCCAAAAGGCACCTAAAGATTCACAGACCATGAGAAACAAGATTCTCTGGTGTGATGAAAGCAAGATTGAACTCTTTGGCCTGAATGCCAAGCGTCACGTCTGGAGGAAACTAGGCACCGCTTATCTCCTGGCCAATACCATGGTGGTGTCAGCATCCTACTGTGGGGATGTTCTTCAGTGGCAGGGACTGGGAGACTAGTCAGGATTGAGGGAAAGATGAACGGAGCAAAATACAGAGAGATCCTTGATGAAAACCTGCTCCAGAGCGCTCAGACTGGGGTGACGGTTCACCTTCCAACAGGACAACGACCCTAAGCACACAGCCAAGACAATGCAGGAGTGGCTTCGGGAGAGGTCTGTGAATGTCCCAGCCAGAGTGGCCCAGCCAGAGCCCGGACTTGAACCAGATCGAACATCTCTGGAGAGACCTGGAAGTAACTGTGCAGCGACACTCCCTATCCAACCTGACAGAGCTTAAGAGGATCTGCAGAGAAGAATGGGAGAAACTCCCCATATACAGGTGTGCCAAGCTTGTAGTTTATACCCAAGAAAACTTGAGACTGTAATCGCTGCCAAAGGTGCTTCAACAAAGTACTGAGGGTCTGAATACTTATGTAAATGTGATGTATCAGTTCTTTATTTAGAATACATTTGCAAAAAATTCTAAACCTGTTTTTTCTTTGTCATTATGGGGTATTGTGTGTAGTGTAAAATACAATTTAATACATTTTAGAATAAGGCTATAACGAAAGGTGAAGGGGTCTGAATACTTTCCGAACGCACCATATATACAATTTCCAGTGAGTGCTCTCTGCTACTTTTACAATTTTTGATACATTTTATGAGCACCACCAACACAGTAAATGGGGAAAATGGCTTCATAGTGAACTCCCTTTGCTGGTTATTTGGAGGGCTTTGATTTGTGTAATCACCAATAATGTCAATTTGTATGTACAAAAATTGATAATTTCATCAAAAGTAGCAGAGAGCCCAACCTGGAAATTTGATGTTTGAAGAGTACGTTGTCCATAAAATGTCTAAAATAAGCTCAATCACAAAGGGTACTTTTTAAATATTTCAGAATATAGCCATACTCTATATTTTAGAGCACACTATAAAGACACCAAGATGTTATCTGTACGATTCACAGATCGTAGGGTCTTCCATGTAGACATTTGAGTCCGAAAATTATGGTTTGCCAATCTTAAATAAAAAAAAAATGGTTAGAAAAAGGCTCAGTGCCACTATCCTCGTATGGTGAGGTATTGAAAACAAGGGTGTATCTTTTTGAGGAAGAAAAACATCTTACTTGTTAAACATTTCTTTCTCTGAGCAATTGTATTAGTTTAAAATAATACAATTCCCCAATTTTTTTGAGCATAGAATATGGCTTAGTATTTGAATTATTTCATATATTAATTTTTGCTCCACTTTTTAGACCCCACTCACTGTAGGTCTAAAAAAAGGTCTAAAATGGCCACTTTCATGATTTTGTAATACAAATGTTAAGCATCCTTCCTCCCACTGTTCTGGCAATTCTCACATAAATTCAATCAGAGAGAGCCCAACAAAAATTTGGGCCGTGCCAGCGTGGAATCGCTCTTGTGCATTGTCTCTTATTGTAGATAAGGGGGATATCATACATTTCTGTAAATCTAAGTTCCTGAGACTCGTTACAGTACTGAAAAAGTCTATGTGGATTTCCCCCTCCCCCCCTTTCCCTTATTTTGAATTCATGTTATGTATGTAGGCTAAAACATATTATTCACTCCAGAATAATATAAACCCTTGTTTGAAGTAATGTAGATACAATATTTCCAGACCTGCTGATTTTATTCCACCTGGATTTTTTAAAAAGTAGTTTCATGGAAACTTCTACACAGGTTTTCTGCCAGCCAATCTAGTTTTGAGTTGGGGGTAGCAGCCTTGAGAATGGGTGGGGATTAGTATAATTTGTCCTTGGGTTTAGAAGGGGGGTGGAGCCTGAGGCTGAGTGGGCAGGACAGGGAGTTCGGGGTGTATCCAATCACTGGGGCTCTCTCATCTGACATCTGATCATACTAGCCTGACTGACAGGCAGTGAGGTGTATTCATGGATGCCAGGCTTCCCCCCCAAAAAGTATAAATTATTTTTATTTTATTTATTTTTTGTCATTGTGTTTTATTATTTTCTTTCAATTCGCAAGAGGCTGAATGTATCTCACAGGAGAAAGAATCCGAGCGAGCGAAAAATAGCGCCCCCTCTGTCTCCGTGTAGGCCAAATATCTGATGCTGTCTGGTCCAAATGAGTATGACGTTGTTGCCGCCCGTACCATTGAAGGCAAAGGAAGCCAGCGAGCATAGAAATGAGCCAAGCAGCGTTGAGCTAAACTGCACAAGCTCAACTGTGAGTGGTCTTGGTGCACCCAAAAAAAGTGTCAAGGGAAACCAGCTAAAATTGACCTTTTCCTCAATAAGCATGGATGGAGATAGTGATTTGGACTTGTGGTTTTTGGACCTGTGCTGGCCAATAACTATAATGGATATTCTGATCCAACTATTAATTCATACATTGTTGTGCTTCTAGCCTGAAAGGAGGGAAGTTCAATATGTACAGTAGCTAGATGTAGAAGGCTAATGTTAACTAGTTAACGTTGCCTATGAATGGAAGTTAGTCTAGCGAGCAAGCATCTTAGCCTGGTAGCCTAGAATAACAAAATATGAAAGTGTGTACTGTATGACAGAGTGATAGACTGTTTTCTCAACATGAAAGAGAGGATGACATTGGTGTTTCTCTACAAGTAGGGTGAGTAAACATGTTTTTCTTCTTGCATGAACGTGCGCGCACACACACACACACACACACACAGAAATCAGAACCATGGACAGCCACATATTTAGCTTACGTTGATTGGACTAAATCGTTTTTGGTATCTTTTAGTTGTCACTGTAGTAGACTAAGCAGAGATTATGTTGAAATGGTGCTGGAATAGTGGAGGCAGGTACTGTTTTCTTTGCGACTTGCGGTAACTCTGTGGTTCTAAATCAATAGTTGTTTAGTGTTCGGAAACATTATCTTGCTTGACCTTGCTGTGGGTCATGTAACTGTCTGTTACTGTACATGCAATATGCTTTGTGGACTTCACTGGACAGGGGTTGATATCTGGTTTTGTGATAAAACAAAAGTGTGGTTGAATTTATTCTGCCACTGTGTCTTATTGTCTCTGCTTTAGGCCTATATATCACAGTGGCAAGGAATATGAATGAACAGGTTATAGAGCAAATGACACAATTATCACACAGGTTGTGATATGTCTTCCCCGGGGATTTCTTTTTTTCCCTCCACGCACCGCTACTTTAGACTGGTTGACCAGTAGGTAGACAGACGTTCAGAGCTTGGGCCACATGCCTGGCCCTCCAATCGCCACAGACCCTCTCTGAGCCTCTCACCACACCCAGCATGGAGCCTGTGGAGAACACTTTTCACCTGCAGAAGGGTGAGTGTTTCTGGGCACACTGCCTGGCTGCCAAAGAGGTCTGGGTAGTGTTTCATTTCTATGAGTTATGTGTGCCTTTTTAGCCTACATGTTTGCCTGCCTGTTCTGCTTTGACTAAGGTCTTGGTTGTTGTTTTTTAAACTGGTTTAAGCTCTCTCTGGATAAACTGTAAATCCAATTGATTAGCCAGCATCATTTTGTCTCTCATTCCAGAGTGCCTACCCAGCTCCCACAAACCAGTATTAATTGCGCTGTTGTTGGTGGTGTATATTTTGCCTGAACACACAGTAATGTTGTCGCTGTCATATCTTGTTCTGTTTTGAATCCATTAAAGCATTGCCTGTATAAATAGTGCTGAGATGGGAGTCAAGCTTGGCCAAGCTTTCTCTGTCTGGGCCCGGTTCACACAACAGCTTATATTTGGCCATAACTCACACTGCACAGTTCCAAGACAGGAATACTTGATAGAAAATCGTTTCATCATTCTAAACACTTGTCCCAAGAGGATCCTTTCATGAAGCCTTCCATCTCATGAAAAAGCGAGACATCAAGAGAGCGAGAGGATCTCCCTGCATTTCTGATTGCCAGCACTGGGAAGAATTTGTGGTCATTCTTTTTGCTTTGAATAAAACTTCAGATGCTCCTGAGTATCCATCACATCTGAAGTTAAGTGTTTGGAATGACTGCGGTGGAAGACAAATACAGGCTTTTATTTTTTATTTTTTTGTATATATATTTTTTATACCTACTTCATTAAGGTATTAGTCATCAGAACATGACCGTTCTTCTCTCTCTGACGGGAGAGACATTTAATGAGCCACCTGAAAATCACTCTCCAGGCTCTGAAAGGTGTCTTTTTTTAATAAAACAATGTTTTTTCATCATTCCAGCAGAGAGAGACGTGAACTTCTAGATTTTCTTTGTGTGTCTTGAGATGTACAGTCACTAACCACAAAGCATCCCTGTTTAGATTCTCATTGACACATTGTGATTGAATGTGGTAGGCAAAGTGGCGGTTTTTACATCCACTGATGGGGGGCAGAGTGGGGCAGAGTGTCCCTCTCTCTGACAAGTGTTGCAGGGAGAGCTTGTCGGGTTTGTAACATGGGTACTCCCTTGGAAGAAAAAGCCTCCCGCTGACACTCTCAAAGGAGACCCAATGTTATTCTTGAAAAGATGGAGAAGTCACATAGCAGGCACATTTCATTCTGCAGTCAGTCAGCTGCTATACAGTATTATAAACTGGGTGGTTTGAGCCCTGAATGCTGATTCGCTGACAGCCGTGGTTTATCAGACCGTATACCAGGGGTATGCCAAAACATTTATTTTTACTGCTCTAATTACGTTGGTAACCAGTTTATAGTAGCAATAAGGTACCTCAGGGTTTGTGGTATCTGGCCAATATACTACGGCTAAGGGTTGTGTCCAGGCACTCTGCGTTGCGTCGTGCATAATAACAGCCCTTACCAGTGCTATATTGGCCAAATACCACACCCCCTCAGGCCTTATTGCTTAAATAAGACATTGCAAATATTGCTGTTCATGAATATGAGCACTCGGATTAGTATCCGATCACATTTTAGGATTTTAATACATGTTTGACGTTGTTTTCATCTTGGAGGGGGGAAAGATTGCTAGGATACTGACCTATATTAGAGGTGATACTAATAAATACTGACGTGTGGCATGCTAGAGAGAGGCACAGATCTAGGCTCCGCTTACCTTCCATAACTTATAACCATCAAATGAGACCCTGACTTTAGAGCTGTATCTCAAATCAAATATTTATATAGCCCTTCGTACATCAGCTGATATCTCAAAGTGCTGTACAGAAACCCAGCCTAAAACCCCAAACAGCAAGCAATGCAGGTGTAGAAGCACGGTGGCTAGGAAAAACTGCCTAGAAAGGCCTAAACCTAGGAAAAAACCTAGAGAGGAACCAGGCTACGAGGGGTGGCCAGTCCTCTTCTGGCTGTGCCGGGTGGAGATTATAACAGAACATGGCCAAGATGTTCAAAAGTTCATAAATGAGCAGCATAGTCAAATAATAATAACAGAACAGTTGAAACTGGAGCAGCAGCACGCCCAGGAGTCATCATGCCAGGTAGTCCTGTGGCATGGTCCTAGGGCTCATGTCCTCTAAGAGAGAGAAAGAAAGAGAGAATTAGAGAGAGCATACTTAAATTCACACAGGACACCGGATAAGACAGGAGAAATACTCCAGATATAACAAACTGACCCTAGCCCCCTGACACACAAACTACTGCAGCATAAATACCGGAGGCTGAGACAGGAGGGGTCAGAGACACTGTGGCCCCATCCGATGATATCCCCGGACAGGGCCAAACAGGCAGGATATAACCCCACCCACTTTGCCAAAGCACAGCCCCCACACCACTAGAGGGATATCTTCAACCACGAACTTACCATCCTGAGACAAGGCCGAATATAGCCCACAAAGATCTCCGCCACGGCACAACCCAAGCGGGGGCGCCAACCCAGGGTTAACCTCATCCTACTTCATTAGGGGCTGAGGCAGGCTGAACCTGAACCTGTTGTTCCTGTTGTTGCGGCGCTGCTGCTGTAATGTTTGGGGCCCGGGCTCATCTGGCCGAGGAAATGCAGAAGATGTGAAAGCCTGTGGCCTCCTGACCCATTGTTTATGAGCTGCCACAATGTTCCTCTGAGTCATTGTCATTTGGCAGGTAACACACACACACACACACACACACACACACACACACACACACACACACACACACACACACACACACACACACACACAGAGAGAGCTCGGAGCTAGTCTCTACACAAATATGCATACATTATAGCAGGTAGCAGCAGGTAGCCTAGCAGTTAAGAGCGTTGGGCCGGTAACTGAAAGGTTGCTGGTTCGAATCCCTGAGGTGACAAGGTGAAAAAAAAAACATGCTGTTCTGCCCACAACAGCAACTACTCCCCGGGTGCCGATGACGTTGATTAAGGCAGCCCACTGCACCTCTCTGATTCAGAGGGGTTTGGTTAAATGCAGAAGATACATTTCGGTTGAATGCATTCAGTTGTTCCCTTTGCAATCCTCACACACAAAACTATGTTGTGTTCTAAATGTGTATTCAGCCAGTAGTCAGAGACAGCCCTATCATTGGCTGCTTTGCAGAACTTCAAATCAAGCTGTATGTATATTGCACATTTCAGACATGGATGCAACACAATGCACTTCACAGAATATATATATATTTGTTTTAAATAAATGTTTTACTACACAACAAACATACAAGGATAAAAAACAAAAAAATAACAATAAAAACTGAGAATAAAAAAGCACCCTGAGGAAAAGCAAAGCTAAAACGTTGTTGTAGCATCTCTTTTAAATATGTCCAAAGTTTCGTCCCCCCTCAGATTCTCTGGCAGGCTATTCCAGAGGCTGAGGGCATAATAACTAAAGGCTGCCTCTTTATGCCTCTTGGTCCTAGGCTTTGGGATAATTAAAAGGCCAGTGCCAGAGGACCTGAGGGACCTACTGGGTACATAACTTAAAAGCATGTCTGACATGTATTGGGGTGCACAATCGTGGATTGATTTAAAAATGAATCGAAGAATCTTAAAATTCAGCCAGTGCAGAGCTTTTAAAACCGGTGTAATGTGTGCTCTCCATCAGGTCTTGGTCAGTAGCTGCGCTGCAGCATTCTGTATGTTTTTCAGTTGACCAATATCTTTCTTGGGTAGATCAGACAGGAGAGCATTACAGTAGTCAAGCCTGCTTGTAATAAAAGCATGGATATGTGTTCCTCTGTGTACCAGCCTGAGAGAGAAACGGCCACACATAATCAATGTTCCTCAGGTGGTAAAAGCTATTTTGGTCACATTCCTAATGTGTGATTCGAAATGGAGTTCAGAATCTAAAATGACACCTAGGTTTTTTTAAACCTGTGTTTTATCTTTATTGCCAAAGAATTAAAATGTGCGGCCAGATTCTCTCTCTGTGCTTTGGCTCCAACAATAAGTACCACTGTCTTGTCTTGAGTTAGCTGGAGGAAGTAGTGAGCCATCCAAGTATTTAAATCACTAATACGGTCAAATAATTTATCTGATTATGTCATTATTGTATCATGTCACTGGTATCTCTGTGATTAGCCTAGCTTTTGTAGGGACTGGTTGTTCATGTCCCATGACATCATAGTTATCGGAATGGATGCTAGTAGTGCACACCCATAGCAAGACTCTTCAATGCTTCTTCATCCAGATGAGAAAAGGAAATAATTAGATGTGAACATTTGCATAAAACAGTTGTTCATTGTCTGTTTCCTTTGTTTCCTCTTCTTTAATTTTTTTTTATTTTGGATCATCTGCTGGCGCCAAAAATGCAAAAGGCAAAGATGTTTCCCATATCTTGTCATGAATGCATCCCAGATAAACATCTGTTATTTCCTCTAAGTATGTAATTCAAAGTGAAGAAAATCCACCATCAGGTTTCAGTATGTTTCCATTAACTTGTCCAGTGATTTTTTTTGTTTTTTGTAGACATTTAAAAAGTTGGCATTGAAAATAGATGTGACAATTTCCTTTTAACTATCTTGTGTCGATTAAAAAACAGCTGGACATGATGTCACACCGAAAGAAAAAAAATACACCTTTTCTCTAAAAATCTACAGTGTAGAATAAAAATGTAAGTGGTTGAAGTGTTTCATTACTAATTTAGGCAAATTGCGCAATAATAAATTGTCGACAGCCTGAATGCCATCCCACCTATCTGTTTCATGTCTCAGGTAGCCCGCGAAAGCCAGCATGGATAGAATGCAATAATGGAATAATATTTGCCATATTCTAATAATTATCATGTGCCAACGAATCGCCGCAGTCCGTGACATGGTCATACTTGCACTCCTGTAGATCTGAAATAATTGGATGGTGAAGCTTGCCAGCCAACCATAAAAGTAAGGCGAATCAATTCAGGCATTCTTGAAAGTCGGGACCATCCTTGTCCTGCAAAAAAAACATAATTGCTATAGTGGGAAAACCAGATTTAGGCATTTAGAATGAAATGTGGGAGTGGAGCTTTTCTAGTTACGTGATGACACCCGCGTACCTTCAAAATTATTCGCCAATTATTATACATGACACTTTCCATCATTATTTTCGCAATAAAGAATGTTTGACAAGAAAAATCCACCTTAGTCGAACAGATAAAAATGTCCATCTTTGGAAAATTCTCCATTACACATGTCGCAAAGATGAGTTTTTTTGCGACATTGCTTTGGCCGAATAAACCTGGGTCACCTAGTGAGTGTCCATCTGTATGACCTCCTCTCTCTCACTCTCTCTCCAGACGTCATCATGGACTCCTTCAGTACTAAGAGCCTGGCCCTTCAGGCCCAGAAGAAGCTGATGAGCAAGATGGCCACCAAGAGCGTGGCCAACCTGTTCATTGATGACACCAGCAGCGAGGTGCTGGACGAGCTCTACCGAGTCACCAAGGAGTACACACGCAACCGCAAGGAGGCCCAGAAGATCATCAAGAACCTCATCAAGATGGTGGTGAAGCTGGGTGTCCTCTACCGCAACAACCAATTCAGCGGGGAGGAACTGGTGCTGGTCGAGGGCTTCAGGTTGATTTATGATTGATGTATTTAGTAATTATGGCTGTAGATAAACTCTCAAACTGTTGCATAATTTCAGCCAGTGGTGCTCATGAGGCGAAAGGGGTCCCTGTTTTTGTTTTGTGTACTACATCATCAAATTGTGTACTAAGTCATCCAGTTGTGTACTATGTTACACATTTGTTATGCTTAAGATCCTGGAGTGCATCTTTTAATAGGAGTATAATAGTCTTTGATTGGGGTTGCCAACCCTGGTTGTTGAGGGCTGTAATTTGCACAGGTTTTTATTCCAGCCCTAATGAAAACAATTGTGTTAGGCTGAGAAAAAAAAAACTGTGGCCCTCTGAGAAATGGGATGTCCTTTGCCATCTACTGTACCTAAGCCATCATGCATAACAACAATGGCCACCGTCTCCTTTCCAGGAAGAAGGTCCACACACTGGCCATGACAGCTGTCAGCTTCCACCAGATCGAGTTCACATTCGACCGGCGTGTGATGAGCGCCATCCTGAATGAGTGCCGTGAGCTGCTGCACCAGGCCATCAACCGCCACCTAACAGCCAAGAGCCACTTGCGGGTCAACCACGTGTTCAACCAATTCGCAGACTGTGACTTCCTGGCAGCTCTCTACGGCCCCTCTGAGGTGTACCGCAACCACCTGCAGAGGATTTGCGATGGTGTCAATAAGATGCTGGACGAGGGCAACCTTTAACCCCCCCCCACACAGGACCTTTTGACCCCTTCCCTTTGACCTTTGAGGCCTTACCTGGTGGTGTGACATTCACCACATGGTTGCCGCCTTGGCTTTTTTATTTTATTTTATAGACAAACATTATGCATAGTGGACATTTGACATTTTGCCCCTCCGACATTACTGTACAACACTGAAGGATGTTCCAAGGCTAGTTAGTCCAAAGTTTCTTCTACGCCTCTTTATTTAAAGGAACAACATGGACCTCTTCAGTGAATGTATATTACAAGCTTTTGTCAATCATTTCCAGTCATAGGACTTCACCAATGCCTTGGAACTGTCTTTTTCTCTCCAATGGTTGTCTGCCCCCTGGAAGGTCTTCCAACCACAGCCTATAAGATCATATGTACGAGTAGTCAATTGAATGGGCTGAAATGCTTTTAGAGTGAAGAGAACAATGGTAGATGTTAACCTACTTCAGGACAAACCATAAGGGACTCTGTTGTTAGACAGGAGTGCCACTTGAGGTTAAAACGGCACTAATTGTTTTGCAATAATTCACGTAACAGACCAATAACCCAGTTTCAGCATTTACACTCCATATCCTAAGTAAGTCTACACTTTGTTTGGATCAAAATACCTTTTGCCTGCTTTGGCCCTAATTACCTGTTTTTATTACAATCACACCAAAGAGTGTATAATTTGGGTCATGGGGGCTATAAACATGGAGGAAGTTGATTGTGCTGTGCAACCTAATTGTCACCGAGCTGCTGACTCGTCAGCTCTTTAACTTCATCTGAGCTGAACCGAAACCCCTACCCAGCAAACACTTTGATTTCTGCGCAGCCGAGACTGACTCCATATACAGTCATGTTAATGACTGGAGGATATGGGAAAGGGAAGTAGGTTGCCTTTGTTGGTGAGGCCCAGGCTGTTTCGTCACGTAACATAGTATTATGGATTAGAGCAGAGACTAAAACAATACCGGATTGTACCTTCCATTATTCTATTAATTATTCCCCCACTCCAGGCCAATAATAGCCTACCTACAGCTAATCCATTCCAACACCCCAGCCTCCATTTAATGGGATTGAGATCAAATCTTTGCTTGGTGCACGTCCTATTTGGGAGTGAAGTTGTTTTTTAATGAACCATTTAGATTGTTGTTTAGTTTGTTATATAGTACTACCCTGCACATAATGGATGTTTATTTTCTTTTCTAGGCCAATCTGTGTGTTTTTTTGTATGGCTGAGCCTGTCTAGGAGACTGCGCTGTGGCCTCATTTAGTATTCTCAGTGACAGTGTATACCTGTGAGGAGCTGCAGCAGAGAGTTGTAATGAGCGCTGTGTTCTCCAGGATCTGCTGTCTCTCTCGCTCTCTTCTCTGTCACAGAAACCTCTCTGGTCTGTACTGTAGCAATTCTGCCAAAGAGAGGAAAGGGAGAGATAAGCAATCTCGGCAATCGCGATAAGGACCTTTCCAAAGGAACATTAGGGTAATCGGTATGCACTTGATGAAGATTGTTTTCAAAAAAAAATAAAAAATGTGTTATTCCCTCCCATTTTATTTGAAGATGTGGTCTCCATTTGACTTCATCCTCCTACATCTGGGGGAGTTGTATTAAGTGAACGCTCGCAGGACTAGAAAATTGAAGTCCCAGAATAGTTGAGATGGCTTAGTTTTTAAATGTCAAAGATGCCATTCTTTCCAATCACAACAGTTCTCAGGTTTAAGTCTCAGAGCTTGTGCTCATGACACACTTACTAGCGTTGGACCCAATGTTGGAGAATTAAATACGGACCAATTTCTGCTTCATACATTTTACATTAGCCCACAAAATATACATTATTTGAAGTAATGTTGTATTTCTACCAATGGAAAGTGAAATGTTTTCTGTATTATTTGTTATATGTTGTTGTACACGTGTTTGTTTTAGTGTGCCTTCTCGATACTAGACATGACGAATATACATGATTACTCCTATTTTTAAATAAATTGTTTGTCTTTTCTTGATAAAGCACCACTTATTTTCCATTGTAATGCTGTTTCAGAGGCTAGATCAGAACATAATCTGTGTGCGTCTGGCCCACATTGTTAGCCATGTTCCCAAACTAAACACAGGCCTTCCTATCTGACAAACAATTTTTGTTTTGGGTCCTTTTACCCCTCTAAATTAGTTTCCTAACGGACGTACCCAGGTCAAAGGTAAAGCTGGAGGCCAATGGAGCGGAAATGAAGCTTTCCCCTTAGCAGTGATATGGCTACAGTAATTCTACCTTGGTCAGGATTCAGGAAATATATTTTCTATCAGCTTGTGAATGGGAAGAGCTTCTATCATCTAGCTCCAATGCTAGCTGTGTGAAGTAATTCGTAGCTATTGGTTTTGATCATTTACGAAAGACCGTGTCAGGCTAGATTTGCCACTCAAGGCATTTTTGACATGTATTTGGTTCCTACTTGTAAAGGAATTATTGTAAAGACTTGAAATGGTACTGGTAATTGTCCAATCATTTATTTTGTTTTTCTCCCCAGTGTGACTTGCTTTGAACTTTGGACCTGCCAGTCCTTGACTTGATTATCAAAGTGGATATTAATGTGAACTTCAATACATTTTGGTATGAAGCTTCCTTCCATTAAGGCATGATTATAATTTGTACACAATGAACCAACTACAAAGGAGAACTCATCTTAAGAAGGGAGGCAGCTGAACCGTGCAGGCCTGGGAAGACCTTATTAGTCAGTCCACTCACATTCACTTAGGCCATGTGTTAACTATACTGTATGGAATGAGTATCTACACCAACCCTGTACCAGACACATCACAGCTTGGCATCCTAATCAACTGCATCCATAGAGATGAGTTTTAAAGGGATAGAGCACTCCAAAATTATTTTTGAGATATTTTCAGACCTCTAGAATGGTTGAATGGCATGAGTCCCATGCCATCCGCTGTGTAGCTCCAATCATTTTAATGTCCTGAAAGGGTAATGCACCTGCAGTATTGTTTTTACATACATACAAGCAAATCTCAGAAAACCACAGAGCACTTTTACTTGATGTATGAGGTACACGGCACTACATTCCAGTTCATATGCTGAATTGTTATTGAGTTTCATACATGCTTGAGTTTCTTTTCTATGTACAGTTGAAGTTGGAAATTTACATACACCGTAGCTAAATACTTTTAAACTCAGTTTTTCACAATTCCTGACATTTAATCCTAGTAAAAATTCCCTGTCTTAGGTCAGTGAGATCACCACTTTATTTTAAGAATACGAAAATTCAAAATAATAGTAGAGAGAATGATTTATTTCAGCTTTTATTTCTTTCATCACATTCCCAGTGGGTAAGAAGTTTACATACACTCAATTAGTATTTGGTAGCATTGCCTTTAAATTGTTTAACTTGGGTCAACTGTCAAATGTTTCAGCCTTCCACAGGCTTCCCACAATAAGTTGAGTGAATTTCGACAGAGCTGGTGTAACTGTTAGGTTTGTAGGCCTCCTTGCTCACACACGCCTTTTCAGTTCTGCCCACAATTTTCTATAGGATTGAGGTCAGGGCTTTGATGGCCACTCCAATACCTTGACTTTGTTGTTTGTAAGCCATTTGAGACCAAGCTTTAAATTTCCTGACTGATGTCTTGAGATGTTGTTTCAATATATCCACATCATTTTTCTCCCTCATGATGCTATCTATTTTGTGAAGTGCACCTGTCCCTCCTGCAGCAAAGCACCCCCACAACATGATGCTGCCACCCCCGTGCTTCAAGGTTGAGATGGTGTTCTTCGGCTTGCAAGCCTCCCCCTTTTTTCCTCCAAACATAACGATGGTCATTATGGCCAAACAGTTCTATTTTTGTTTCATCGGCCCAGTGGACAGTTCTCCAAGAAATACGATCTTTGTCCCCATGTGCAAACCGTAGTCTGGCTTTTTTATGGCGGTTTTGGAACAGTGGCTTCTTCCTTGCTGTGCGGCCTTTCAGGTTATGTCGATATAGGATTAGTTTTACTGTGGATATAGATACTTTTGTACCTGTTTCCTCCAGCATCTTCAGAAGGTCCTTTGCTGTTGTTCTGGGATTGATTTGCACTTTTCGAACCAAGGTACGTTCATCTCTAGGAGACAGAACGCTTCTCCTTCCTGAGCGATAGGACTGATGGTGTCCCATGGTGTTTATACTTGTGTACTATTGTTTGTACAGATGAACGTGGTACCTTCATGTGTTTGGAAATTGCTCCCAAAGATGAACCAGACTTGTGGAGGTCTACAATTTTGTTCTGAAGTCTTGGCTAATTTATTTTGATTTTCCCATGATGTCAAGCAAAGAGACACTGAGGTTGAAGATGGGTCTTGAAATACATCCACAGGTACACCTCCAATTGACTCAAATTATGTCAATTAGCCTATCAGAAGCTTCTAAAGCTATGACATCATTTTCTGGAATTTTCCAAGCTGTTTAAAGGCACCGTCAACTTAGTGTTTTCTAAATTTCTGACCCACTGGAATTGTGATACAGTGAAATAATTTGTCTAAACAATTGTTGGAAACATTACTTGTGTCATGCACAAAGTAAATGTCCTAACCGACTTGCCAAAACAATAGTTTGTTAACAAGAAATTTGTGGAGTGGTTGAAAAACAAGTTTTAATGACTCCAACCTAAGTGTATGTAAACTTCCGACTTCAACTGTAGATCCAGGGTTAGAAAATGGCTATATTTGCTTTTATTTTGTGAACTCTTTGCCTCATCCTTTATGCTTAAAGAGGCTATCCCCTCTGACAAGTTGAGCTATGACAGTTACTTGGGACTTGGAAGTCAAGTCTTTCAAACCCTCCGTCTTCTTTTTTTTCTCCTGCTCTAGTGCATCCTCTGAGTGCACCTGACTGGCGGGTTGTTTCAAAGACGTAAGCCGGGAGATATCCAAAGAAAAACGATGTTAGAAATAAACAGGAACCGACAAAACATGTTATTTTACACAGTGGTAAGAACTCCTGCTGGACTCCGGAATGACAGAACTGAGGGAATTCAGTCACTTAGAAAAATACAGCATTTTTTTTCTGAATGTAATGAGTCATTCTCTAAGACAGCAACAACTAAAGTTGCTATACTGTGTTGCACTTGAATCATTTCTGCTGTCCAGAAATGCTGTCCAAGTGCTTATATAAAGTTACGGACTGGAACCCTTTTTTCCTCACTTTGACAAAACATGTGGGGTCTGTCTAGAGGAATATCTCAACCACACTCTTACATAACCCTGCCTTGTATACAGAGACAGAAGCCTTCAGAAAAGTATTCAGACCTCTCCACATTGTTAAGTTACAGCCTTATTCTAAAATGTATTCAATTGTCAATCTACACCCAATACCCCATAATGACAAAGCAAAAACGGGTCATTTTTTTTGCTCATTTATTAAAAATAAACCTGAAATATCACATTTAAATAAGTATTCAGACCCTTTACTCTGTACTTTGTTGAAGCACTTTTGGCAGTGATTACAGCCTTGATTATTTTGGGGTATCACGCTATAAGCTTGGCACAACTGTATTTGGGGAGTTGCTCCCCTTCCCTGCATATCCTCTCAAGCTCTGTCAGGTTGGATGGGGAGCATCGCTGCACAGACATTTTCATGTCTCTCCAAAGAAGTTCAATCGGGGTCAAGTCCGGGCTCTGGCTGGGCCACTGAATGACATTCAGAGACATTTTCATCAAGGATCTTTCTGTACTCTGCACCGTTCATCTTTCCCCCAATCCGGACTAGTCTCCCAGTGCCCGCCATTGAAAAGCATCCCCACAGCATGATGCTGCCACTACCATGCTTCATGGTGCCAGGTTTCCTTCAGATGTGAGGCTTGGCATTCAGGCCAAAGAGTTCAATCTTGGTTTCATCAAACCAGATAATCGTGTTTCTCATGGTCTGAGAGTCCTTTAGCAGTCTTTTGGCAAACTCCAAGCAGGTTGGCATGTGCCTTTTACTGAGGAATGGCGTCCCTCTGGCCACTACCATAAAGGCCCGATTAGTGGATTGCTGCAGAGATGGTTGTCCTTCTGGAAGGATCTCCCATCTGCACAGAGGAACTCTGGAGCTCTGTCAGAGTGATCATAAGGTTCTTGGTCACCTCCCTGACCTAGGCTCTTCCTTGATTGCTCATTTTGTCTGGGCGTCCAGCTCTAAGAAGAGTCTTGGTGGTTCCAAACTTCTTCCATTTAAGAATGATGGCGGCCACTGTGTTCTTGGAGAACTTCATTGAGGCAGAAATGTTTTGGTACTCTTCCCCAGTTCTGTGCCTTGACACAATCCTGTCTCACAGCTCTATGGACAATCTTTCCAAATCATGTCTAATCAATTGAATTTACCACAGGTGGACTCCAATCAAGTTGTAGAAACAAGGATGATCAATGGAAACAGGATGCACCTGAGCTCAATTGAGTCTCATAGCAAACGGTCTGAATAAGGTATCTATTTTTTATGTTTTTTAATACATTTGCAAAAATGTCTAAACCTGTTTTCACGTTGTCATTAAGGGGTATTGTGTGTAGATGAGGATTTTTTATTTATTTATTTAATCTATTTTAGAATAAGGCTGTAACAAATAAATGTGGGAAAAGAAAAGGGCTCTGAGTACTTTCCAAATGCACTGTAGGTAGTCTACTGTGGCTCTGTTACTGTGTCGTCCTGTAAAGTTGTGGTGGCTCTGTTACTGTGTAGTCCTGTAAAGTTGTGGTGGCTCTGTTACTGTGGCTCTGTTACTGTGTAGTCCTGTAAAGTTGTGGTGGCTCTGTTACTGTGGCTCTGTTACTGTGTAGTCCTGTAAAGTTGTGGTGGCTCTGTTACTGTGGCTCTGTTACTGTGTAGTCCTGTAAAGTTGTGGTGGCTCTGTTACTGTGTAGTTCTGTAAAGTTGTGGTGGCTCTGTTACTGTGTAGTCCTGTAAAGTTGTGGTGGCTCTGTTACTGTGGCTCTGTTACTGTGTAGTCCTGTAAAGTTGTGGTGGCTCTGTTACTGTGGCTCTGTTACTGTGTAGTCCTGTAAAGTTGTGGTGGCTCTGTTACTGTGTAGTCCTGTAAAGTTGTGGTGGCTCTGTTACTGTGTAGTCCTGTAAAGTTGTGGTGGCTCTGTTACTGTGTAGTCCTGTAAAGTTGTGGTGGCTCTGTTACTGTGTAGTCCTGTAAAGTTGTGGTGGCTCTGTTACTGTGTAGTCCTGTAAAGTTGTGGTGGCTCTGTTACTGTGGCTCTGTTACTGTGTAGTCCTGTAAAGTTGTGGTGGCTCTGTTACTGTGTAGTCCTGTAAAGTTGTGGTGGCACTATAAGAACACACATTACCATAATGCAGTGGATGGAGTGAAGGTCTCCAACTGAGCTCCACTGTACGCCAACTGCTGTGAGACGAGCAACCGCGACATGTACTTATTATTCCACATTGACTTTAAAATGAGCTACCATTGTGCATTTAGCAGCCTGGATGTTATTTATGGTCCACACATAGTGGGAGGGTGATTGGTTGAAATCCGAGGTTTAGTCAGAGGTAGCTACACGATGACTAAAGTCCAGCACATGAGAGCACTACAATCCAGGTGTGTGTGTTTTTTGGTATCTGTTTACGTTCACATGAGTGACCTTGTGAACAATGGGGAATGGAGTGATTGTGCACCAGAGGTGTTCACTGAAACAAAGGAAACAGTCATTTGGAAGCAGCTGGGAATGGGAGCTATGTTCAAGCAGAGCTTTAGAGTGATTAAAACAGCCTCCTCTATTACTTCCAGAGTTAGTGGACCACTGCTGTGTGGATAACAACTAAGGACAGCCGCTCATGTTTTGAGAAGGAATCTTCTTACCCTGGAATGACCCCCATCACTGAGTACATGTATTTATTAGACTATGTCATGGTCTTTTTGCAGTATTTCTCCATTCATTTTCCTATTGCCATTAAAGGGGATTCCAAGTGAGTAGTTTGTTGTGGCAAATGCTGAAACTGTTCTCCACCGAGGGACAGCCACTGTCAGGGTTCTCCGGGGCTGTCATTGTCTCATTTAGGGTGCATCCAAGGAGGGAGTTGCACAGTGAGTAAACAGACACCTGGGAGGCATCTCTGGGCTCGTCAGACACATGCCAACTAAACCAGACAGTTGGCAAGCCAAAATGAGCTGCAAATAGCAGCTGCTACTGCATAATTGGAACAAATAGAAGTCAGAGAAGCAGAAAATAGGATGAAACAACAAGAGGTGCCTCGGCTCCATTGGTGGCGGTCCTTTAGCTGACAGGCTGGGGGAGGTGTGTTACAGCATGTACCTGGTCAGGGTTTTTTATGCTTGTGTAACTAACTGCTGTATGCTGTGGGTGCAGTGTTGCTATGGACTGCTGAGCCAGAACCGGAGTAATCAGATGAGAGCTGGAGTGGGGAGGCTCACGTGGAGACACAGCGTCTACCAGGGATTAAAAAACAGGAATCTTGATTGAAGTTCCACTAGTCTCCCTCCGCAAGCGGGATATAAAGGGGCGAGAGAGAGAGGGAGAGACCGAGAGAGACCGAGAGAGAGCGAGAGACAGAGAGAGATAGTGACAGAGGGAGAAAGAGAGAGAGAGAGAGTGACAGAGGGAGAAAGAGAGAGGTGGAGAGGGAGGTACAGCAGTGAGAGAGAGTGGGAGGAAGAAAGAGAGCCAGCGCAGTGCAGGGGGGGGGGGGGGGGGAATGAGTGAGAGAGAGGGAGAGAGGGGGAGAGACAGGAAGCGTGCCACAGCAACTGAGCCAGAGATGCAGGGAGGGAAAGCGAGTGAGAGGCAGACACAGGCTTGAACAGGAAAAGAGAGCAAGTGGGTGGGGGTCTAAGAAGAAATAAGCGGAATACATTTTTGGGGGGGAGAAAGAGGGAGAGAGAGAAGTCAATGAGAAAAACATTCCATGTGAATGGCAAGGGCGGGAAGCTGGAGGAAAAGCTCATTCTTTAAGGAGTCTTCCTCTGTGACTGCTTGCTGGACTGCTTCTATCATGTTCTCAGACACCAGAGTGCCTGGGGAGCACAGAGGCTTTCAACACAGCAACCCTCATCTCAACCTCTGGCTTCACAATGGACTCAGGGCCCACCACAGTGAAATGGGACTCAATGGGCAGTGCAGGCGGGCTGACGCCAACCTTACCTATCCCAACAGAGTCAAGAAGGTAGGCTTTACATCACAAGAGGTGATGAACAACATACATGGGAAGGAAAGGACGGGTCCCCATTTGAATGAACTGTGCCTGGAGGCTAGGAGGCTGCGCTTCGGCTTGTGGGAGCATCGTGTGCAGCCAGATTTGAGAAGCCAAGAGGGCAGCCCTTCCAGGTGGAGCCATGGCCAGTCTCCAGCACCAGGCCTGAGACACAGGGCATCTGTCAGGGACTACTACACAGAACGCTCCTTTGTTGGGAACGCCCGCCAGTCTTTACTACACCCTTCAGTCAGGAAGTACGTGAAGGCCCCCGCCCTCGCTCAGCCAACACAGTTCAAAGGTCAAGACGGCTGTAAAGTGCCTGTTTGTTTGGAGGACCAGCTTTGGGGCTATTCCAGACAGACTTGTCAGAGAGACCTTCATACATCCAGCTGGGTGGATTCAGCTACAGCCACACAGGGCTTACCAAGACACCAGAGTTTCAGTTCCACCTTGAGATCCAACAAAAATAATGTCCGAAACAGTCAGAGAGACTTGACTAGACCAGTAAGCGGACCAGAGACCAAACTACACCAGCAAGACTTGACAAGACCTGTGGAGGGTTACAATGGACCCAGCTCTCTGCATGTCATCTTCTCCACAGAGGTTCCTCAGAGAGATATGGGAGGTCCCACTCTCAGACCCCAGCAGAGTCCCAGTAAGCCATGTCCCGCCTTAGAAGACATCGAAACCAGGCCCCCCAGAGGTGACCAGGCCTCCAGGAGTGGGTCAAGCCTGACTGGGTCAAAGAAGCACCAGAAGGTTGTCCGGGATCAGATCCGGAGAGTGGTGGAGAACTTGGATGAGGTTCTAGGAGGCCTGAAGGACATCCATCAGGAGATGAAGGAGGTAAAGACATTTCTGTTTGCCTATAAGTTACAGCTATGGTCTGTCTTTGATAGAAGGATTTTAAATTGTTTCTGAGGGAGAGCGAGATCCTGGTATTGTCATATAGCCTACATATATCACAGCTAGGATCTTTTGATGTTCCTTTGATATTCGTATAAACAGATTATCATGCTATTTCAAGTCCTGAAGGGACTGCGAAGAGTAGTTGTACCGTGGGCTATTTTTGCACATCCCAGAAAGAGCATAATCCCAGTCCCTACTTTGTTACATTTACAATCATTAAAAAGAGGCGCCTACATTGATATACACTGTAATACTAGCACTCAGAATCACTGCTTGCAAAGTGTCTATCCACCACAGTGTGACAGTCTTTCTATGAAACAGCACAGAAGTGAAGATTTCACTGAATTTTTAAAGGTAGGAAGTGGCGTTCGCTATGCTCCATTTACCTAATGTATGCAATGGTTGAAAGTGATGCTCAACAGCGGCACCGTCTCCTCTCCAGTCCTTCCACCACCAGATGTTGACAGGGGAGCAGCTGGAACCATGCTTTTAATCCATTTATTCAAACGCCTGAACCTTGACCCTCATCCTGTAAAAGTGACACGTAAATCGTCCCCTCGCAGTATCTGGCTGCATCTGAAAGCCCAGCATCAGCGCAGCCGGAGAGCGAGGGTATTGCAAACGTTAGAAAGTTGAATAAATATGTAGAGAAACATCCAGCGACGCTGTTGCAGTCTGGCCAGGGAAAATCTCTTCTCAGACCAGGTCAGGGACCTGAAGGAAGACGCCAGAGAACTTGAATAGTTAAGTGAGAAAAAACAATTAGTCTAGCAACAACACGAGCACACAGATCAAACGTTTTCTCCAGTCTCATTTTCTCCCCGTCTCTCCAGCCTTATCTCTGACCATGTAGCCTAATCCCTCTCACAGGTGGTGCAGCAGATTGAGCTGCTGACCTCGTCCATTGACCTGAGTGAAGAGGCCAGCCCCAGCCTGCCCGGCGACAGCAGCTCCAGTGGAGTGGCGAAGGGCAGCAGCCACCAGAGGCTCAGGGGTGAGGAGGCCAGGCAGGGGGAGGCAGCTCTGTCTTCCCCCATCAGGACTAACTCACTCCAGCCTCACAACCCTGCCTCCAGCCTGGTCTGCCTCCCCCACCAACCTGCTCCCAGTCCTCATAGGAGTAGCCCTGTTCGCCCTCCCACCCCTGCTCTTCCCCCCCTCAGTACCAACCCACCTCACCCCAACACCGCTGCTCCCTCAGTCAAGAGTCAGCATTACCCACACAACCCTGCTTCCTCCCCCAAAAAGAGCAGTCTACATTACCCCCTCAACCCTACTCTCTTTCACAACCTTGGGCTTTCCCCCAAAAAAAGTAGTCCCCCTCACCCATCTGCCCTTGGTCTTTCTATCACCATAGCGAACCAAGCGGGGCCACCCATTGTGGAGCCTCTCCCTGTCAGACCACCCAGAGACCCTGAGACCAGGGTGGAGGGGCTGAGGCCAACATCTGCTAAATCACTGGGGCTGACCCAGGGCCAGATGGCCCCTCACGGCCCAGGGAGAGTTCCAGGGACCAGGGGCCGCAAGCCTCCTCCTTACCCGCACAATGGACACTTTGATCGGGTGAGTAAAGGAAAGGATCCCAGGAAGGCTCCCCCATACACTGTGAAAAGAAGACTGCTCTCGACAACGGTGTGAGGGAGGCCGTCAGATGGATGGAGCCACAGCCAGAGTTGCAGGAGTAGAGGGTGATTTAAGGCTCGCCATATTGAGCAGAGACCAAAATCCCAAGGCGACGGGAGGCATCTCGGGGTGAGTATATGTCAGCAAAGCCATGCTGCGTTTGTGCTGACACTGTGTCCCCCTTTCTTGGCTCGGATCTCATCTTAATAGGAGGGTAAGACGGAAACAGCTGGCTCCACTGCACTTGCAACGACTAGGGCCCGATGCAGATGCTCACATTGCAGGATATTGACAGGGCCTAATAGGAAGTGAGGTCTCTTTGGCGTCACGTGTCTCTTGGCTGACTTGGTTACCCTGTGCTTGGATGTGTGTCAGGGGGAGACGGGGACAGAGACAGGGGGGCAGCTGATCATTAGTCCTACCCTTCAAAGGGCCCGTGGTGACGCAATGCCCCCCCCCCCCCACGCGCCATCTGTTCCCTGTAAATGTCAGTCAGGAGATACAGGGAAATGCAGGCCAAACTGTCTGAGATCATTTACGTGAGACATCATGACTCACTCATTGGGTCGTGTCATCGTGTCTGTAGTTCAGAAGCAATCTAAACGTATCCCAGTTGTAACGTCATTGAATGTTGTAGATCAATGTTTCAATTTGATGCCCTCTTGTGGACATGACATGTACTTCCGCAGATGCTTTTGGACTGGAAACATCATTCTAATCAGGGATCTTAGGAATACATGCCAATGCAATTTTAAACAATGTTGGCTCTGGCTATGTTTTTTGATGCTTAAATAGACACGGGAAAGTAAACAGTTTGAGTAGTAACAGATGGACAATACTAATGACGTGTTTATAGTTTGGTTTGAGATGGAATGCAACTCAACCAACAGAACCATTGGCAGATAAAGGAGCCATTGTAGTGGAGGGAAAACCATGTATTGCCAAGACTGATGTGCACACGCATACATTTGTAATGTCCAAAAACGTTAAGCATTTTGAATTACTTTACGTAATAGCTCCATTCTTATGTGGAACATTCTAGTTACACTGGATATATTGCTATGGAACCTGCTGAACTGGAAAACAAGAGCATGAGATCAGCACTCAACTTTTCTGAAAGTAATCCAAGCTGACAACCGTCACACAGCAGGGACTTTCTGATCAAGCACAGCTCTGTCAAAACAAAACAGGAGAACAAACATTTCACATTCCCAGACATGTCTTTTATTGGAGCATACGTTGCACATTGTGAATCAGAACACAGAGTAGAAAAGACTATTTAAAAAAAATGTAACTTTCTGTCTCTCGATGCCTGTCAGCGCCTTGTGGCATTTCCTGTTGGGACCCCAGGGACTCTCGCTGGCGAGGAGGGGGGACTCCACTATCAACACAAAGGTCCTCCTCTGGACAGAGGGATAAACCTGGATGGATATGGTACGTGCTGCTAGCTAACTGTCCCATAAATCAAGGCAAGACAGTACATCTCTAATCCTGGTGGGCCAAATTAGTGTCTGTTCTAAAGCTCAACCTAACTTCATTAAGACTGTTGGTAGGAGTAAAACGTCATCAACCGCATTGACTGACGATTGGTTGGTTGAATCAGGTGCTCCATACAGATCAAAAACACAGAATCTGGGTTCCCTGCTCTACTCTGTCTGGGTTAACCATTTACTTCCAGAGAGAAGCAGCTGATTGGAAAAACCATAATTGTGTGCACGATGAAGACAATAGACTACTCACATTTCCCTGGCTTAGAGGATTTCTAAGTCTTATGCTGAGACTACATCTTTCTAAACCTGCCAAGATCAGACATCCCCACATACATTCTCAAACAGTAAAGCCATATTCCTAAAAGAAACTCCCCCAAAAATATATATAGATTTATTGAACAGTAAAGTTGTAGACCACCAAGCTGATAGGCTGTCCTTTTGTTTAAATGCCATCCATTTGCCACTGTCATGGACAGTAGAGCACATTGCCTGCCTTGAGAGCTCGCCAGGATCTCACGATTGGACAATAGTCATTCAGATTTCCAGCCAATTAGAGCTCATCGTGTCGTGTCCGGGCAATAATGGTCAGTTTGGAGAGTTCAGCGCGGAACTTCCCGTCTTTGTGGGTCACTGAAAGGGCGACAGGAGAGGAAATGAGTTACCGCATCATCAAAACACAAGTACAACGTCCATTCAAAAACAACATTCAGTAGATTGTTGTAATAAATTGTAGATGAAATCTTCAGTTTGGAAAATCATAGCTATGATGGTAGAACTTTAGATCCATCATCAATTCCATCCACTTTTGTAGCAGTTTGAGCTGCTGTGATAGACAGATGGTGTAGTAGATCAGCAGTAAGCAGACTAGTCATCTCACCTGTAGAATCTCCCACAGTGAATTCATCTTCCCTCAAAGTCACATCCCTCTGTCCTCCCGCTGCAGTCTGGGACTGTGGAGAGGATGACAGGGAGAGATGAGAGCAGGGGATTGATGAGAAAATAAATGACAAACAAGGGAATGGGAGGGTGAATGGGGGGGGAAAAAAAGTCATCATGGCAGAGGCAAGGAGAGTTAGTGGAGAGACGAGGTTGAGGAGTTAATCTGCTTCTCAGTAGCACTGGTTATTTTCATCGCAACGTTTAGTGAGTCATTTTCTGTCTGTCTTTTCCCAGGGGACAGTGATGGCAGGAGGAGAGGATGAACAGTGCTGTTCTGATGA
Organism: Oncorhynchus mykiss; assembly: GCF_057628025.1. Taxonomy (NCBI): domain Eukaryota; kingdom Metazoa; phylum Chordata; class Actinopteri; order Salmoniformes; family Salmonidae; genus Oncorhynchus; species Oncorhynchus mykiss. The sequence continues at coordinate 61,263,763 of NC_143026.1, forward strand.
CAGCGCCTGTCTGGGGCTTTGTCCTTGCGAGGGAGGCTGTTCAACGAGAGCCCTGTGGTCGAGCGGTGTGTGTGCTGCGATGTACAAAGCCTCCTCCTCCTGTCAGATTCCTCAGAACAGTTTCAGAACAGTGTTTCCTGGAATGGAGTTTTGGGAACCACTGGTGGGTTGCCATTGATTTGTGTGGAGTTGTGGCGAGAAACTGGGTCGTGACTACAATCATTGGTCTAGTTTACTTAGTAAATCAGAGGGAGATATCAGAAGTTGACGGTGGGTGGGCCGCAGCACAAACAGGGTTTGGGAATCACTGCCTTAGAACTCTGTGTGCAACATACATGTGATACGACTAATCTGAGACTGTTGCCTGAACTCTGAAGCATTCACTTTGGAGAAGAACACATTGTTAGATCTGAATGCTACATGCATTCTCTGACTGCAATATATATATATATATATAGTTCTCTCAAATTCACCCCCCCTACAGAGCACTTAACGGGAGACAGGGGCACATTCCCCCTCAGATTTGTTCTGTTTAAATCAAATTAAAAAAAACTTTTGTTACATGTGTTGTTTCTCTGTAATACTACTAGCCACCTATGAATTGTATAAAGTAGGCTTTGCCCAGATATTCCCAACCTCGTAACTAGCTACCAAAAAGCCATTTCAGGCAATCAATCAAGTTAGTCGCTAGCTTGTCTATTTTAGCTGGGATGCCTGCTGGCAATATTGGTAGACTTTAGAAAAGCAAGCAATTATTAAACATACTGAATACGACATTTCTTTCAATTTGACTCTTCACTCCAGCATTTTGGATTTGAGAAAAAGTTGGCGTGACAGTGCATAACGTCACCTTTTACTTGAGGGTATTTTCATATACATGTTTTACCGTTTAGAAATGAAAGCACTCCCCCCCCCCCCCCCACTTGAAGGTATCAATTATTTTGACTAATTTGCTTAGTGTATTACATTTAGTCAAATGTAATACTTGGTCCCATATTCCTAGCACGCAATGACTACATCAGGCTTGTGACTCTACAAACTTGCTGGATGCATTTGCAGTTTGTTTTGGTTGCGTTTCAGATACTTTTGTGCCCAAAATAAATGGTAAATAATGTATCACTTTTATCGTAAATTAGAATGTTTTTGAACACTTACATTAATGTGGATGCTACCATGATTACTGATTTAATAGGCCTACACTAAGGGCTCCTTTTTAACAAACCAAATGCAACGTAAACCTTAACGACAGGGCTATAAAATGTAGCTATTTTCCCTGGAGGAATTATGAGTTCAATGAAAAGGCTGGGTTTTGATGGCTTAAAGGGATACTTTGGGATTTTGGCAATGAGGCCCTGTAAATACAGTACTTCCCCAGTCAGATTAAGTCGTGGATACCATCTTTATGTCACTGTGTCCAGTATGAAGGAAGTTACTAGTGTTGTGAGCCAATGCCAAATAGCGTTAGCGCAATGACTTGAAGGAAATTTATGGGCAACTTGCCGTTGTCGCAAATTCTGTTATTGGTGTCTTCGTGCTGTCAACCAACTCCAAATCAGCTGGGGGCACGGAAAATTATCTTTCTAGTCCATTGTGGATTGATACAGTTTATTAAAGTACTCCTTAAGTAGTTTTTTCGGGGTATTTATATTTTTTACTTCTACCTTCCTAAAGAAAATTATGTACTTTTTCTCCATACATTTCCCCTTACACTCAAAAGTACTTGTTACTGTTTTTTATGCTTAACAGGACAGGAAAATGGTCCAATTCGCACACTGGTCATCCCTCCTGCCTCTGATCTGGCGGACTGACTAAACTAACATGCTTCGTTTAATTAAATATGTCTGAGTGTTGGAGCGTGCCCCTGGCTAACCATATATTAAAATAATAAAAACATGGTGCCATCTGCTTTGCTTAATAAAAATAATTTTAAATATTTATACTTTCACATTTTGATACTTAAGTGTATTTAAAACCAAAATACTTCTAGACTTTTACTCTAGTATTTTATTGGGTGACTTCCATTTGAGTCTTTTTTTTAAGGTATTCTTACTTTCAGTCAAGTATGACAATTGGGTACTTGTTCCACCACTGCATTATGGAAATATAGCCTACATGGAGTTTTTTTTGCACATCCAAAATAATAAAGCTGGCTAAGATAAATGTACAATTACATACAGATACAGTAAAAAGGAAACTCCCATACTTGATATTTTAATTAAGCTTCGGTGATTAAGATATATTTCAAAGCAGTCTCATGAGTCAAACCCTTTGTGTTGGCTACTTGGTGTACGCATTGGGCACAACCCCCACCCCCGAAAAAAGGGGAGGATGTTTTTTTATCAAATTAAATAGGGGAAAAAACATGAGGTTCATGTGCACTTAAACCTATCTTGTTCGATGTGCACTTAAACCTATCTTGTTCGATGTGCATGTGGGGAATGTGCGTCACGGCTGGATAGGCTGCGCTTCCGCTGTCAAAATCCATGCCATAACCATGTGTGTTACCAGCTTAGGGTTGGTCTTAAAATATCCCCACCAGCGCTGCCTGAAATTGGCATGTTAAGGACACACCTCAGATATGGCCACCCCTCCCATCTCTGTGCAAGCGAGCTCAGGTAAATTACCAATCCTGGCGCTAGGGTTTGAAAACAGAAGAGTGCCAACAGGTCGGAATTGCAAACAAGTGCGTTTGAAAATTGGGCTGGCTTGACGCCAGCTGAAAATAGTTCTAAATTAACGACAACTTTTAAAATGGGGGGACTAGATACATAAAGTACTTTCATCTCTAAACGGTAAAACATATGTATGAAAATACCCTCAAATAAACGGTGATATTCTGTACTGTCACCCCATATAAAACCTTTGATCTCAGATCCAAAATGCTGGAGTATAGAGACAAATTAAAGGTTTTAGCCTCACTGTCCAAATAAACACATACCTACAGTATGTGACTTGACATAAATCTCTACCCATATAAAACTCTATACTAGCTTTGCCAGTAAATCAGGATGAAGTCAGACAACGTGTTGGTACACACTGGAAACTCAGAAGAAATGTTTCCATGGGGATGTGCAGTTTTACCTCTTATCACAGATAGAAAATAGTGCACTTGAACCAGGAGACCAGAAGGGAAGACAAGTCAATGCTACAGCAACGATATGCTGATATTGGACATATGTTATCTTCTTTATACGACAAAACATGTTCGCAATGTTTCTGCTCCAATGCATTATTATGTAGAGATACAGATAGGATAGCAAATTAGATTACCCATCTGTATGTTGGATACTTACATATGCGTTGGCATATTCAATCTTGGCTCCTTTCAGCTCTGCCTTGAACTGAGTGAAAAACAGGTAGGACTTCCCCTGGGGTCTGTCAACAACAAGGAAGAAATCAAAATGAAGACTGATTAAAATCACTACAGAAGTCTGATTCCGCTATTAGTTATTTATTAGGCAAAGCCAAGACGACAAACTGGAACATCTCGGGTGAATAACCACCATGCGGCACTTGAATGAGTAAGTCATTCAGTGTACATGGATCTCTGCATCCTAACGTCCGTTGTTCAGAGTGTAAGCTCAGACTGATTTACAGCTTACCTCCACACTGAGCAGGAGAACAGGCCGTCATCATCGCTTAGGCCCACACTCATCAGCCATTGCTGTTAAAACAACATGAATACATGTTATTAGAATATCAAGATTTTGATAACGTATTCTTTAGATATGCGAGTAGTATGACAAAGGTTGAAATGTACTTTCTGATGATCTACTTTAGAATTGAGTTTTACACTTCACACTAGAAAGCTATTAATCCGTTTATAGCAGGTAGCCTGTTTCAACGCTAGACTAGGTTGAAATAACCTCGACTTTGATTAGGATACAACTTACCTCATTGGTTCCCCCTTGTGATGCATAAGTGAATGAACATTCATATTCTCTCTGTAAAAGTAGTAGGAATTGTAGAAATTAATGACATTTTTCTTGTTGGTTAAACGGAGCCAGGAATTAACATAATTAATAGACAAGACAAATGTGTTTGGAAGTCAAATTACAGCTACTGTAGCTGATTAGCTCATTATTTCAAAGATCTGCAATTTGTAATAAAATAGTGGCACTTGATTTTCAAATGCATAGGCTACCATTGTATATTTAAGCAATAAGGTCCGAGGGGGGTGTGGTATATGGCCAATACAACTCGGCTAAGGGCTGTTCTTGGGCACAACGCAACACGGAGTGCCTGGATACAGTGGCTATATACCACAAACCCCTGAGGAGCACTATTGCTATTATAAAGAAGTTACCAACGTAATTAGAATAAACAAGTTGTTTTGCATCATACTCCTGGTATATTGTCTCATGGTGCTTTTAAGACAACTGGGAAATTGAGAGAAAAAAAACTAGGTCATAACATGATGCCAGTCGTCAGAAAGTCGGAGCTCTAGAAAGATGCCAGTTTCCGACTTGGAATTCCAAGTTGGATGACGGTTCAAAACTATTTCCCAGTCGGAGCTCGTTTTTTCCCAAGCTCCCAGTTGTCTAACGCACTGAAGTCAGAAGTTTCCTAGTTTTTTCTTCTTTTCCCCCTAGTATTTCCTAGTTCCCAGTTGTTTTGAACTTGGCATCATTTACCACAACATTCAACCAATCAACATCCAGGAGCCAAACTACCCAGGTTAAAATGAAGTAATAAGACATGAGGAGGTGTATGGCCATATACCACAAACCTCTGAGGTGCCTTATTGCTATTATAAAAACAGGTTACCGACGTAATTAGAACAGTACAAATTATTTGTATATACAGTACCTAGGCTTTCAGCCAATCAGCATTCAGGGCTCGAACCACCCAGTTTATAATTGTGATTGAACATAAAACATTAGCTGTGTTCGAATACCCATACTAACATACTGTATACTTAATGAGTATATACACTACATGCTATTAGTTCATTTGTAAACAAACGATATCCTTTCAGTTGAGTGTACTAGCACTTCACCTGTCTACCGGGAGTGGATGCTGTTGCTATGCAGCTTGCTTGTTAGACATCTTACTACTTCATTAACAACGACTAGACCACTTAGCTAAGCTAAGAATGACATGTACAATCAAGTCAATAAGCTTATGGTAGTTAGTTAGATAGTTAATATACTGGCAAGTCCGATGTATTAGTAGCCAACTAGTGTTAGGACGGTAGCTAGCTAACATACCGGTACATACAAGTAATTGCTGTAATGATATGCTATGCAGTTCGTAAGGCTAGCGAAGCTAACAAATTGTCAGACAACATAACTTCTTTGAAAAGGCATTACTTTATTACATTGCCTTGACATTTATCATAATTAGTTAAAGCAATTCATTTGTATCCGCTTTCGTCAGACTTTGGCTGCATATTTTCAAACATTTTCTTCAAATCTGAAAAGATTGTGAAGCCACGGAAAGTGTCCAAAAGCTCAGAAAAGCATAGAAAGGGTCCACTGCTTGTATACTTCGCATTTTGGCGAATGTAGTACGATATCCGGGAACTTCAGACATACTAACTATATCCATACTACTTTTAAAAAATTAAAAAAGACTCAATTTCTGCTGATGCCAACTTCTAGAAGTCACAGTGGGGCAACAGTATTTGACTTTCACATGCCTCTGAACGCTCTGCTGGAGTCATTACAGTGAAAAATACCTTTGGTGGTAGTGATATTCTACACTCGGACTGTGACCCCATTGATCACTATTTGTCTTGTGATCAGTTACAATGACATTACGCTCATTACTGTAAACTTCTACGGGTACAACGCCAAACATGAGAATGATGAGTTGCTTGAATCTATAGAGAAACATATACTTAATTGGTTATCTAAATGTCCCAATTTGTTATTAATGATAGGAGGGGACTTTAACAATACCATAGATAATTCAACTGATTGGTTGGCCTACCTGGGGGCCATCTATCAGAATTTGGTTTAATACTTTTTATGGAAAGCTTTGATCTTACTGATATATGGTGAGCGGTTTCAGGCCGATAGATCATTGACTTGGAGTAACAAAACAGGTTCCAGACAGTCCAGGATAGAATTTTGGCTTATATTGAAATGTATTGATAGTGTGTTACTAAAAATACTTGTACTAGTCCCCTCACAGACCATAGGGCCATTTACATTGTCAGGGGTTTTGTCATCACTAACCTTGGTAGAGCATCCTACTGGAAGCGAAATAGCTCCTTATTAAATAATGATATAGTTAAGTGAGGTTAAAGGTCTGTTCTCATACTTTTGGGAAACGGCTTGTGGAGAAAAATAATATTGCTAGAACTGGGACCTCTTTCAAGTTGAGGTGGCCAAAGACCTTAGAGAATCTGGTAGTCGGCCTCCCAAGTGGGGCAGTGGTCTAAGGCACTGCATTGCAGTGCCACTAGAGATTCTGGGTTTGAGTCCAGGCTCTGTCACAGCCGGCCGCGACCGGGAAACCTATGGGGCGGCGCACAATTGGCCCAGCGTCATCCAGGTTAGGGGAGGGTTTGGCCGGCAGGGATGTCCTTGTCCCATCACGCACAAGCGACTCCTGTGGCGGGCCTGGCTCAGTGCACACTGACACGGTCGCCAGGTGTACGGCGTTTCCTCCGACACATTGGTGTGGCTGGCTTCCGGGTTAAGTGGGCATTGTGTCAAGAAGCAATGCGGCTTGGTTGATTGTGTTTCGCAGGACAAACTTTCGCCGTATGGGAGTTGCAGCAATGAGATAAGACTAACTACCAATTGGATACCACGAAATTGGGGAGAAAAAGGGGTGGGTAAATATATATATATATAAAAAAATCAATCTGGTAGTCATCTTGCTAAAACCAGAAGAGCTGAGGCGAAAAAGGTAATCATCTCAGAGGTCCCCGGCCAGCCTCTTGGGGAGGAGAAGATGGAACTGATTTGAGTTACAAAATAAACTGGATAATATATATATATATATATATATATATATATATATATATATATATATATATATATATATATATATATATATATATATATATATATATATATATATATATATATAAAAATAAGAGCGAGATTAAATAAACTGACTTGCCTAGTTCAATAAAGGTGAAATAAATCTATTTAAAAAACGTACCTTTTGTACTGATTTGTTGTAAATAAAAATAAATCCATACTATGACCAATAAGCAATTTACGTCACAAATAGTACGGTTAGTAGGAGTATTCGAACACAGCTATTGACTCTGGAAAATTAGCATGGAGGAAATATAGCTCAATTCTAGACCAATGAATGGCCTCCTTGTGGCACTCTAGTTGAGACGTGTCAGCATATCAGAGGTCGTTTCCTCATCATCATGCGACGACCAAAGTATTTTCAAAATCTTGGTTGTTTTTAGATATGAATTCTAATTGACAACTGTGAGTGGTGCCATCATATGCCTGGTTGTTATTTTAATTAGCAAGCATAGCTATGTGAATATTCAACAAGAGAGCTTGCAGGGAATTATCCAGCAAGTTAGCATGCTGGCTAACCCTATTTGGCTAAGCAGTCCATTCGTATTCATATGTGCCACACACATTATCTAATAAACGGTAAGATAAACAGCTCATTGACGACAAAATTGTGCTGAGCACACAATGCAGCATACACGACTTCACTAGCGGACTAGCAGTACTGTTTCCTAGCTGAATGTTGTTGCGAGCTTTCATGCATCACAGCTCTCTACCAAGATAGCATAACTAACGTTAACTAGCTAATATCGTTTACCATTTTCTCGGAGAACGTATGCACCTCTCCGCCGGGTTTTACGTTGAATTCCACCGTTTTCGTTTGGTCATCGGCACTAGCCGATGCAACTGTTAATGTTACAAACAATAAAGCAAGAAAATGCAAGTTATTGATGATGGCCATTTTGGTCTACTGATATTGAATGGTTTGCAGGAAGTGATGTATATAAACCCTGGATTACAGAGGCTATCTATTGGCTTTTGAGAGGATTTGAAGACACCGGTCGGACATATTGGCACTCCCCAGTATTTTATTTTTTATTTAACCTTTATTTAACTAGGCAAGTCAGTTAAGAACAAGTTAATATTTACAATGACGACCTAACCATGACGACGCTGGGCCAATCATGGCCGGTTGTGATACAACCTGGAATCAAACCAGGGTCTGTAGTGACGCCTCTCGCCGCTGCACCACGCGATCCTCCATGGGAATGAATGGAATTGTACAGTATTTCAATTTCAACTACAAGTATTTCATTTTTTTTTTTTTTTTGCTGGGGATAGTAACATTAGTCATCTCTAAAAATGATACTTTAACTAAAATGTTTTTATATATTTTTAAATGTTATGTTTAGCTCATATAATGTAAAAGTATGCATTAAGGTGTCTGTAATATGTGGTAAAAAATTATGTAGACATTAATAAATGCATTTCTATAGCTTCTAAAAAAAGATTACAGCGGTGGGGAGTGCTAAGATGGAGGCATGGTAGCTTCAACACAGCGCCCCTATTAGTTGTGTAGTGTAAATATAAATTGATGGTTGCCAGTTAAACTGCGCACAAATAACTGTGAACTCGGACATCTCCGACTTCAGTGCGTAAATTACATCTGGGTCGGAAAGTCGGAGCTCTAGAATAACGAATTCCTATTTGGATGACCGGTCAAAACGATATTTTCCAGACTGAACTATTTTTTTCCATAAGTTCCCAGATGTCATTAACGCACTGAAGTCAGAGTTCTCCAAGTTCCCATTTGGAAAGTCGAACCTCGAGTTCCCAGTTGTCTTGAAAGCACCAATCATTTTTGTGTGAGTGTCATCACATGGAAATAAAATCAAATGTTATTCGTCACATGCTTGGTAAAGACAGGTGTATATTAACAGTGAAATGCTTACTTACGGGCCCTTCCCAACAATGCAGAGAGGGAGAAAATAGAGAAATAATAGAAAAGTAATAACATGTAATAATAAATACACAATGAGTGATGAAAACCTGGCTATATACCGGAGTATCAGTACCGAGTCGATGTGTAGGACACATCTACTCATTCCAGGGTTTTTCTTTATTTTTTCCCCTATTTTCTACATTGTAGAAGAATAGTGAAGACTTCAAAACTATGAAATAACATATGGAATCATGTAGTAACCAAAAAAGTGTTAAACAAATCAAAATATATTTTATAATTGAGATTCTTCAAAATAGCCACCCTTTGCCTTAATGACAACTTTGCACACTCTTGGCATTCTCTCGGCCAGCATCATGAGGTAATCACCTGGAATGCATTTCAATTAACAGGTGTGCTCTGTTAAAAGTTCATTTGTGAAATGTATTTCCTTCTCAATGTGTTTGAGCCAACCAGTGGTGTTGTGACAAGGGGGGGGGGGGGGGGGGGGGGTGGTATACAGAACATAGCCCTATTTGATAAAAGACCAAGTCCATATTATGGCAAGAACAGTGTACAGTTATTTTCCTTGTTTTCCCATCCAGAATGGTTCTTCTTCACACTTCTACCTATTTGTGTCAGTCTTGCTGCTACATCAAACTAAAGATGGTGTGACTGATGATTTGGGGAGATGGTTGTACTCCATGACCTCCTCACCAGTCGGCAGAAGGTTATCATAAATACTCCAGAGGTATTTCCTCTTGTCAAGGGTAGGTGTTTTTTTTTTTTTCATGGAGTAGGTATTTTCATGGAGCAATTTACTCCGTAGCATCAGAGTCATTCCATAGACCAATTTTACATTTGCCTTTAATGAATTACCTCCATCCAGCTGATCAAACAGGAGCCTCTTATACTTCCATGGCATGTTTAAGATTACAAGAGAATCAGGCAATGTACTTAACTTGGAGTCATTTCAACTTAACTCGTGATCAGCATTTCCCTGTTATAAAATTAAGAAACAGGCACCACCATGTTACAGTACTTCACCCAAATTTCCGTCAGTAATATTTCAAGGGTATTCTGGACTAGTTAACGTTTTCCATTTCGCAATGGGAACCACCAGATAGAGGCTCTGCAATGGCGGAAAAAGTATCCAATTGTCATACTTGAGTAAAAGTGAAGATACCTTAATCTTACTCAAGTAAAAGTGAAAGTCACCCAATAAAATACTACTTGAATAAAAGTCTAAAAGTGTATGGTTTTAAATATAAATATTTAAATATACTTATGTATCAAAAGTGTAATTGCAAAAATATACTAAAGAATCAAAAGTAAAACTACAAGTATAAATCATTTAGAATTCCTTATATTAAGCAAAGCAATTTTATAGTTTTATTTATTTACGGATAGCTAGGGGCACACTCCAACTCTCAGACATCATTTACAAATGAAGCATTTGTGTTTAGCGAGTCTGCCAGATAAGAGGCGATATAGGGATGACCATTTTCCTGTCCTGATAAGCATTGAAAATGTAACAAGTACTTGTGGGTGCTAGGGAAAATGTATGGAGCAACAAGCACATTATATTTTCTTTAGGAATGTAGTGAAGTAAAAGTAGTCACAAATATAAATAGTAATGTAGAGTACAAAACCCCCCAAAAACTACTTAAGTTGTGCTTTCAAGTATTTTTACTTGTGTACTTTCCACCACTGAGGCTCTGGTTAACACTTCGGCTGAATGTAAACACAGTTCAAGAATTCCTAGACATCCAACATAGAGTTGACACCAGGGGAGACAGTTTTAATGACATACTGGGAGAGAAACTAGCAAAACACAAGAAACAGCAACTTCCATGCTCAATCCTTACATTTCTCTTTCAAAAGAAACACAATGTGCTAAGTTAGATAATTTTATACATTTCTCTGAGGCATGCCTTGTTTTCTTAAATCATTTAATAAATTAACCAAATGGTTTTGGCTTAGCTTGAGTTAAACCGGACAAGGTAAAAATCTGTTGTTCTGCCCCTGAACAAGGCAGTTCCCTGGTAGGTCGTCATTGTAAATAAGAATTTGTTCTTAACTGATTTGCCTATTTAAATAAAGGTTACATTTAAAAAATAAACAAAAACATTTTTTTTTAAATGTAACCAGGGTTTGCCAAATATGGTCCTTGGGAACCCAAAGGCTGCACGTTTTGGTTTTTGCCCTAGCACTATAAAGCTGATTCAAATAATCAACTAATCATCAAGCTTTGATCATTTGAATCAGCTATGTCTTAGGGCAAAACACAAAACATGCACCCCTTGGGGTCCCGAGGACCGAGTTTGGGAAACGCTGAGTTAAACAGACGGACTGTAAAGTAGAACTGAAAGAGTTAGTGCAAAATATGTTTTTAGTGAAAGGGGATTTACATTAATAGAAAGGGAATAAGGCTGCAGTCTAATTTGATATTTTTTCAAAAAAGTTCAGGCAAACTTTATTGCAAAAAACAAATACAAAACAAAAGTTGCTCTACAACTTCCTCAATAACATACAGTTTCTTATTTCCATTACAAAATAACAAAATCAAATACATACACACTGTTTGACATAAGCAGTTTGTGTTCTTATTCCTGCTTTAGCAGTGTGAAGCTATAACATAATGCAAAGAAATCATATAGTACATACCAAACATTTTATCCATACAAATAATCTTCGTTAACTAACACTCGTCAACTTTTTCCCCCTTACTAGCTCTGACTTTGCTGATAGCGACTTTATTGCGGAAAAATGTACTATCTATGACTGTGATATGTGGTTGTCCCACCTAACCATCTTAAGACGAATGCTCTAACTGTGCAGTGCATTCGGAAAGTATTCAGACCACTTTACTTTTTTTGCTACATTACATCCTTATTCTAAAATCGATTCAATTGTTTTTCTTCCCCAAATCAATCTACACAAAATACCCCATTATGACAAAGCAAAAACAAATGTATTAAAATTTAAAAAACAGATAACACATTTACTTAAGTATTCAGACCCTTTACTCAGTACTTTGTTGAAGCACCTTTGGCAGCGATTACAGTCTCGGGTCTTATTGGGTATAACGCTACAAGCTTGGCACACCTCTATTTGGGGAGTTTCTCCAATTTTTCTCTGCAGATTCTCTCAAGCTCAGTCAGGTTGTCTGGGGAGCTTCGCTGCACAGCTAATTTCAGGTCTCTCCAGAGATGTTTGATCGGGTTCAAGTCCGTGCTCTGGCTGGGCCACTCAAGGACATTGAGACTTTTCCCGAAGCCACTCCTGCGTTGTCTTGACTGTGTGCTGAGGGTTGATGTCCTGTTGGAAGGCCAACCTTCGCTCCAGTCTGAGGTCCTGAGCAGAATCTGACTAGTCCCCCTGTCCCTGCCGGAGAAAAACATCCCCACAGCATGATGCTGCCACCACCATGCTTCACCATGGGGATGGTGCCAGGTTTCCTCCAGACGTGACGCTAAGCATTCAGGCCAAAGATTTCAATCTTGGTTTCATCAGACCAGAGAATTGTGTTTCTCATGGTCTGAGAGTCTTTTAAGTGCCTGTTGGTAAACATCAAGCGGGATGTCATGTGCCTTTAACTGAAGAGTTTCTTCTGTCTGGTCACTCTACCATAAAGGCCTGATTGGTGGAGTGCTGCAGAGATGGTTGTCCTTCTGGAAGGTTCTTCCATCTCCACAGAGGAACTCTGGAGCTCTGTCAGAGTGACCATCGGGTTCTTGGTCACCTCACTGACCCAAGGCCCTTCTCCCCCGATTGCTCAGTTTGGCCCGGCAGCTAACTCTAGGAAGAGTCTTGGTGGTTCCAAACTTCTTCCATTTAAGAATGATGGAGGCCAATGTGTTCTTGGGAACCTTTAATGTTGTAGACATTTTTTGGTACCCTCCCCCAGATCTGTGCCTCAACACAATCCTGTCTTGGAGCTCTACGGACAATTTCTTCGACCTCATGACGTGGTTTTTGCTCTGACATGTACTGTCAACTGTGGGACCTTATGTAGACAGGTGTGTGCCTTTCCAAATCATGTTCAATCAATTTACCACAGGTGGACTCCAATCAAGTTGTAGTAACAGCTCAAGGATGGTCAATGGAAACAGCATGCACCTGTGCTCCCGGTGTCGCGCAGCAGTCTAAGGCACTGCATCTCAGTGCTTGAGGTGTTACTACAGACACCCTGGTTCGAATCCAGGCTGTATCACAACCGGTCTTGATTGGGACTCCCATAGGGCGGCACACATTTGTCCCAGCGTCGTCTGGGTTTGGCCGGTGTAGGCCGTCATTGTAAATAAGAATTTGTTCTTAACTGACTTGCCTATTTTAGTTCAGCTCATTCTGTTTGTGCCTTTGTGAGGTGTTGTTCATTTTGACTCGACTAAGCCTTTTCCTAGCTTGTTTGTGAGAAGCAGTTATAGCTTTCAGTCCTAGTTTTGATTCACCTGCCTATTTGCCTACCTGTGTATGACCATTACCTGCCGGGGACCACGATTCCTGCCTTCTGCGACGGCAAAATAAACACCTTTTTCTCCCTGAGTATTAATTACAATTCTTATGTAAATAAGGTATTTCTGTTTTTTATCAATTTGCACACACACACACTTTTTGCTTTGTCATTATGGGGTAGTGTGTGTGTGTGGACTGATGAGGAAAAAAAATATTTCATACATTTTAAATAAGGCTGTAACAAAAAGGGGATGGACGCAATGGATAAGAGCGTCTGATAAATGACAAATGTAAATACATAAGGATATATGGTACACATAATCTCAAAAAAACAGTTCAATTGAGTACAAGCTAACTGAATGAACAACAAAGACTGAATGCAATATGACTTTATTGTGCGCTGCTAAGAGGCTTCAAGGTAAAAAGGTGAATGACATTCCGCACATGGCTAACAGGAAAGAGAAGAAACAAGACACTATGCTGCTGATACTGTAATGATCTGGCTAGATCATAAAGGAACAATTGTCCAGACAGAGGTTGAATTTACGAATTTACGGTTTATTAACCCAACTTGACACTAGAGTTCGACTGTTAATGGCCGATTAATTAGGGCCGATCTCAAGTTTTCATAACAATCGGAAATCGGTATTTTGGGCCGGTTTTGCAGATTTTTTTTTTTTACACCTTTATTTAATCTTTATTTAACTAGGCAAGTCAATGACGGCCTAGGAACGAGGCAGAACGACTGATTTTTACCTTGTCAGCTCGGGGGATCGAATCTTGCAACCTTACAGTTAACTCGTCCAACGCTCTAACCACCTGCCTCACGAGGAGCCTGCCTGTTACACGAATGCAGTAAGCCAGGGTAAGTTGCTAGCTAGCATTAAACTTATCTTATAAAAAACAATCAATCAACGACTGTCGTTGCTCCAATGTGTACTTAACCATAAACATCAATGCCTTTCTTAAAATCAATACACAAGTATATATATTGAAATTGTGTCACTTCTCTTGCGTTTATTGCACGCAGTCAGGGTATATGCAACAGTTTGGGCCGCCTAGCTCTTTGCAAACTAATTTGCCAAAATGTTACGTAATTATGACATAACATTGAAGGTTGTGCAATGTAACAGGAATATTTAGACTCATGGATGCCACCCGTTAGATAAAATACGGAACGGAATAAACGTTTTGTTTTCGAGGTGATAGTTTCCGGATTTGACCTAAGGCTCGTATTTCTGTGTGTTTATTATACTTAAGTCTATGATTTGATATTTGATAGAGAAGTCTGACTGAGGGGAGTATGGTATATGGTTTAGAGAGAAATAGTCGACGCGTTATAATTACTGTAATAACTTGCGGCTGAATTTGAAAGGGGTTCCTTCGTTATTTAACGTTCATGCCTTCCATAGAGAATGTCTTGATCTACTTCAAATAAGGACTGTGTTTCGTGCAGGCTTAAACCGCCTCGGCGTTTTGATACCCGTGTAAATCTCACTAGGATAAGGTAATGTTTGTCAAAATATTTTCATAAATCCACTCTACAAAAATAATGATCTTCGCTTATATTTAGCCAATATTGATCAGAGTTACCTTGTCCTATGGATATCTACACAGTTATACAATTGGCAAGGTGGTGTAAGCCTACACGAAACACAGACCTTATTTGAAGTGAATCTAAAAATATCCTATGGAATAAATGAATGAAGGAACCGCTTTTCAGATTTTGCTAGAAGGTGTCATGGGAATTATGACTAGCACTTTGGGAGTCAATTCTTACCATGTCCATTATTAAAATAGGATTTCCTGCATATAGAAATTACAGTTTTGTTTTCAACATTCATCACAGGTAACTTAAACTCTATTTTTATTCAAACAGTTGAGAGTATTTGTCTCCTAAGCAGACTCTTCAGTATCATTGTCACTTCAGAGATATGTGTGTGTGTTTTACAGATGGCAGAGAAAAGCAGAGCACCAGTGTGGGACTATTACATGGAATTGGCACCAGGGAAAGCAAGGTGTCTTATTTGTGATAAAGATGTAAGCATGGGGTCAGCAACGGCTAAATCAAAAAATACCACCAACCTGTGGAATCACCTTAAGAACACCCATCCAAAAGCCCATATGTATTATATTAAGTTAAAATAAAAGTGTTCATTGTTCATTCAGTAATGTTGCAATTGTCATTATTATTATTAAAAATCATAATCGGTCGACCTCTACTTGACACAGGCTACTGTTTGGCCGTAGCCCAAGCCAAATAAATGAAAGATACCCAATAAAACAACAGTCACCTTCTCTTGTGAAGGCCAGACTTAAGAGAGAGAACAACGGCTAAACCTGGTCTTAACTTTCAATGCTCCATCCCCCTGCCTACATCCCCCTCGAATAAAAAATTGTAGACCTCCAAGTCTGATTCATCCTTGGGAACTATTTCCAAACGCCTGAAGGTACCACGTTCATCTGTACAAACAATAGTATGCAAGTATAAACACCATGGGACCATGCAGCCGTCATACCGCTCTGTCTCCTAGAGATGAATGTACTTTGGTGCGAAAAGTGCAAATCAATCCCAGAACAACAGCAACGGACCTTGTAAATAATGCTGGAGGAAACAGGTACAAAAGTATCTATATCCACAGTAAAACGAGTGCTATATCGATATAATGTGAAAGGCCGCTCGGCAAGGAAGAAGCCACTGCTCAAAAACCGCCATAAAAAAGCCAGACTACGGTTTGCAACTGCACATGGGGACAAAGATCGTACTTCTTGGAGAAATGTCCACTGGTCTGATGAAACAAAAATAGAACTGTTTGGCCATAATGACCATCGTTATGTTTGGAGGAAAAGGGGGATGCTTGCAAGCTGAAGAACACCATTCTAACTATGAAGCATGGGGTGGCAGCATCATGTTGTGGGGGTGCTTTGCTGCAGGAGGGACTGGTGCACTTCACAAAATAGATGGCATCACGAGGGAACAAAATTATGTGGATATATTGAATCAGTCAGGAAGTTAAAGCTTGGTCACAAATGGGTCTTCCAAATGGACAATGACCCCCAAGCAAGTTGTGGCAAAATGGCTTAAGGACAACCAAGTCAATGTATTGGAGTGGCCATCACAAAGCCTTGACCTCAATCCTATAGAAAATTGTGGGCAGCACTGAAAAAGCGTGCGTGAGCAAGGACGCCTACAAACCTGACTCAGTTACACCAGCTCTGTCAGGAGAAATGGGCTGAAATTCACCCAACTTATTGTGGGAAGCTTGCAGAAGGCTACCCAAAACGTTTGACCCAAGTTAAACAATTTAAAGGAAATGCTATCAAATACTAATTGAGTGTATGTTAACTTATGACCCACTGGGAATGTGATGAAAGAAATTGTAAGCTGAAATAAATCATTCTCTCTACTATTATTCTGACATTTCACATTCTTTAAAATAAAGTGGTGATCTTAACTGACCTAAGACAGGGCATTTTTACTAGGACTAGATGTCAGGAATTGTGATAAAGTGAGTTTAATCGTATTTTGCTAAGGTGTATGTAAACTTCAGACTTTCAGACAACTGTATGTATGGCTCATTTAAATGGTAAACAAGACTCGTCTGTCTTGGTTATCATTGGCAAGTGCATGGTAAGCAGAAAATATCCCCCTCCATCAAAGCAATTTAGGATCAACTCCTGTGGAATCAATGACACAAACACATATTTCACAGTACCAGAAATACAATTTGTACATAAATTATATACGGAAAGTCTCTATGACTTACAGTTCCTGGCATGGACATAGGTTCCTGTGAACCTGATGTCACACCTCACTATCAAATCAAATGTATTTATAAAGCCCTTCTTACATCAGCTGATGTCACAAAGTTCTGTACAGAAACCCAGCCTAAAACCCCAAACAGCAAGCAATGCAGGGGTAGAAGCACAGTGGCTAGGAAAAACTCTCTAGACAGGCTAGAACCTAGGAAGAAACCTAGAGAGGAACCAGGCTATGAGGGGTGGCCAGTCCTCTTCTGGCTGTGCCGGGTGGAGATTATAACAGAACATGTTCAAGATGTTCAAATGTTCATAGACTATGTTGTTTGAGAAATCCGACTCCTGCACCGGGTATGACATCATGAGGCAAGATAGGACAATGACATGTTGCTAGTTTGGCAATAGATTTTAGGAAAATGAAAAAAATAATATTGTTTCCACTTGCAGTCAACGTTGTCATTGTAGGTGTCATAGCACCAAACACATGTAAAAACCAGATGTGATGAAAAACACAAACTGATTGATTGGTTGGCTGATCGATCGACTAAACTATCAGAGATTGTGTGTGTGTGCAGTGCAAGCCAAGCGTCTGCAGACTCTTGGGTCACAGCTGGTGTCCTGACAGAAGCTGGCCTTGTGTCCCTCTGCCACCTTCCTGTCTGTGATGACATCCAGCAGGTCATAGTTACTGAAGGCCTCCATGCTGTGGTAATGCTGGTGGCAGCTGTTCCATTAACACTGGTGTCTGGGTTTGACTGGAAGGAAGTCAGCTGTCCCCTGGTTCTTCACCCTTCTGGGGAAACCTCAGTCCTGTAGTCTCTGACACCTGGTCGATATGTTGACCTCAAAATAATGTACTTTACATAATGACTAAGACCAGGAGTTTCTCCTGACAGTGTGACCTGACCATAACTTTCTTGGTCAGAAAAAAATCCTGGCCCCAATTATGACTGATAAGTGCATGGAAAGTCATTTGAATTATCATTAATGACAACTTAATAACAACATCATAACAAGTTAGTATTTGTTCACCTATTATGCTTTAGAATACACTGAGGAGGAGTGTACTTTTGACTTTCATTTGGAGTTTATTTTACTTGGTAGAGCAGCGAGAGAAAATCTAGGTCGGATGCCAGGCTGTTTGGCGCTCCATTATTATACTATTACTTCTGAGCCGGCCAACGCCAAACAAGTCTGGTCCAAACAACCAGTCTGATTTCTACCTAATCAATTAAATAACTGTAGATGTCATTTGTGAGATAATACATAGATGACGTCAAGGTAAATGTTTTAGCGCAATTGATCTTACACGGATATGCATAATCAATCATAAAACATGAACTCCTACCATGACAGACCGTTTTCCTCTCCAGCACATCTCAGGGCATATATCTATACAAGTTGGATATAATAGGCAGCTTGGATATAGTAGGGCCCAGGAACAAGGTCTGGGAGACCAGAGAAGAGAAATCACAAGCCATCCATGTTAGTTGTATGATTTCCAAGGAAGTGTGAGAGTTTTATAAATTGTTTGTAATATACTGTACTTTTATATGGATGTAAAAAATAATGCAAAGCAAATACTCTATAAGGTACATTGTCACATCACCATCTACTTTACCGTTATGAAATAATCTGATGCCAAAGCCTGTTCTCGGTGGATGACGCACAGGTGCTGTGCTTCTCCCGCATAACGGGTACATGTTATAGAAAACTGCATTTTGGTGTTTTTTGTTTGGATCGGTGGGATCATCAGCTGTCATATTATTACTTTCAATCGTTCTTGGTTGCTGGGGCTGCGAGCGAGTCCACGCCATTGTCAGAAAGCGCACTCAATTTGATTCTGGAGCTGAAATGCGTCTGGATGACAAAAATGGAATCAGAGGCTTGGGCAGTGCCCTGGGCGCGTTGTCTAGTGTTTGCATCATCGGCATTAATCATGTACCCAGATGTGGGTACCTGGGTTGATGCTTATTGCTTCTGGTCTCTCGTGTCGTGCCTGGTTTGTGCCGCGAACATGCTTAATCTCCTCGCTCTGGCGACGCAAAAACTTATCGTCGAACCGGCAGGCTGACATCATCCCGCGCAGGGTTTCGTCCTCCCCTCGGGATCCCACTGCCTGAGAACTCCTGGAGAGCCCCGAGACCGGTACCGTTGGAAGTAGAGCCGGTGCCTCCTTGGGGAGGCAGACACGCTCCTGGGTATCCCGCCACCGGCTACGTGTCCCTCGGGGATGTTTCTGGCTGAGCTCGTGCATTGGCAGCCAATGGCGAAGATGTATCGACCAATATCTGAGCCCAGAACCAAGACGTCTGACTCACTGTTCAGCATATGTTGGGTTTCGATCGAATGCTCTCCTCCAGATTCAATGTTCTAGTTATATTGAGCAGGGTTATCCAACCCTGTTCCTGGAGAGATACCCTCCCGTAGGTTTTCCTTTCAACCCCAGTTGTAACTAACCTGATTCAGTTTATCAACCAGCTAATTATTAGAATCAAGTGCGCTAGATTAGTGTTGGAGCGAAAACTTCTGTCACAAGTGACTAATCGTCATCATAAGCAATACGTTTTATACGTGGATTAAATATAAAAACATTCATAATACTTGAGCAGAAAATGTGTCATCGTAGGAGCTATTTGCATCATGAAAATAAGCACACAGGCAGGTGGCGCGCGCAGCGGCCGCATGGCTCTGTGAGATCCATTCACACGGTGTATTTGAACGGTAAATGCCACACGGCAAAATCACACAGTGGGCTTTTTTTGTGTTAACTCACACTACTTCTCTGAAATACTGTAGTGCATAGTTCTGAGTTCTGTTTCTCTATGACTCTCTGTAATCTAGTAACTTGATTACCACCACAAAAACCTTGCCACATGATGGCAGTGGAACTCTAGGGAAGGTAGCCTGTTAATTTACTGAGTGGAAAAAACGTAGTGCACTTGACTTGGTTAAGACTACAAAATGCCTGCCATAGGACCTGTGGTCAAATTTACCCCTGTGCTGTTCTGTACAAGGTAGCAGTCATAGAGTTAGACAGAGGACTCCAGATGGATAAAACTTGTTTGGGCATGGACATTGATTGTCACTGAAGGATTCAACTGGGTGGGACTTCCTATTGGTTGAGGAAGAATCACATGATTCCATCCGGTCATCAGGAGGGATCTGCCAATTAATTGTATTCATGAGCAAACACTAGGTATGCATCCTTTCAGTTTGTTTGCCAACTCGTACATGAAGTAGAAAAAAATGTACTACTTCAAAATGGAGATTGCCTCAATGGCGCCATCCATGTGATCACAGAGCCCTAATGGGACACATGAATATGATATCTGTATACACTTAATTTACTTCAAGAGCACCATGATAGATGACAAGGTTGACATCTAAATGAGGGTTGATTTTATAACCATAACATCTGCAGTGAAGAACAAACATGCAATACTTTTTGACAGTATTACCCATACATTAATTATATAGTTACATAAGGCCGTGAAACTGATCTGTATCTCACTTAATGGTTTATGATGATTGGACATAATCATTATGGAAGTGTTGGCTGCTGTCAAACAGCGTGAACTTTTCCTTCCTCAGAGATGTGATACCTAACAGGTCAGATTTGTTACGGTCCTGGTCAGATATGTTACATGAAGCCTTCACGTCAGATCTGTTACAGTGCAGGAGTCTTAGAATAGTCTGCAACTGAAGAGATCTAATTATCCCTGTCCGATGGCAGTATACAGTAGAGTACGAATGCCTGTATGTTATGAATAGTATGATCAAAAGATTATGTAAGCTATTGCATATACTGTGCATAAAATGTCTCCACGACCACTTCTGTGGTATACCATTATAACATATACATTGGATTTAATAGAGTAAATATACAGCTCAGTTCTGTGCCAATGCAACTTAGATGCAACAGTTGTCCAGCCATTATATGTTGCAAGGTGACAGAGGATAGGGACAGTAGGTTTCTGTGGGAAGGCACAAGGTTTATTGTGCGTCATTCTGTTTCCACTCATTATATGCGTGATTGAGAGGGTGTAGAGTGGCTTCATAAGAGCCCGTGATTGAGAGAGCAGGTCTCGCCGTTCCCCTGCTTTGTCCCCCTCTGATGCATTGTGTACTTTTGCTGGAAGAGAAGCAAGGTTGGCTGCAACCTGGTCTCAGAGCATTTCATATATTTCTGTACGTAAATCTGGGACACTCCATCTAATATGATATGTTACGTTTGGCATGGTATGTACTGTAATAATTTGTGGATGTCCAATACCCTTTTTGTATATGTTAAGAATTACAATTTGTATTATATGTTACGAATTCTGGCTAGGTGGCTAACGTTAGCTAGGCTCAGGGTTAAATTTAGGAGTTAGTTTAAAGGGTTAAGGTTCGCTAAAAGGACTAGGAGAAGGGTTAGCTAACATGCTCAGTAGTTGCAAAGTAGCTATAAAGTAGTTAAAAAGTTGCTAAAATGCTGAAGTTGTCCGTGATGAGATTTGGACTCGCAACCTTTGGGTTGCTAGACATTCGTGTTACACGCCCACCTTCCCACCCTGACCATTTCATTTTTGCCTTAAGTAACCATTTGTCTTATGTAACTATACCAAACGTAACATATCATACCAATTTGAGTTTCCCGGATTTACATGTTTAGTCTGAGACAAGGCTGAGGGTAGGGAGCAGCCTGTCAGTCAGAAGGGTAGCTATGGGCAACAGGCCAGTCATGCTGTGGATTCGAGGGTGGGGGTGTCCATATTTATACAAGTACAATATGTCCTCCCCTGACAATGCAGGAATCCCTGCTAAATATAAACACTCCGCCTGTCTATGTCCACAAGCACTCAGAGCCTTTTAGCAATGTGTATTTGAGGGCCTGTCTTCCAGAGGGCAACCATTACAAGGTTAGCTGGATGCGTTAACTGGATGTGTGTCAACGGCTGGTTACTATATCAGTCTCCTACAGGTTCCTCACAGCCCTTCCCCTGTCAACAGGTTTTATTTATTTAAGGTCAATGGGGCACAGGTCACAGCTAGCATTGCAGGTAGAACTCTGGAAAGTCACTATGTAGTTGCTATGAGAAACCATACTATTGCCGTGTTATTACCACTTTGTGTTGTAAAGTGCTAAGCTACCATAAATGATTGTATATTTCAAATAATTTCTTCACATTTTTGATCAGTTTAATTATTTCCATGTTTTATGTTCATTGCACCAGCTAATATTCTGTGTAAACAACCCCCCTTGTCATCTGTAAACCAGATTTGTACATTTATTTCAAACAAGGTGGAGTTGTAGCATTTTGTTCAGAAACATTTTTGGTACTTCACTGTGTTATGGCAATGACTGTTATAATCATTGACAAGTTCAGTAGCTATAAATTAAGATCAGTCCTTACATGAATACAATCATTTGTTCCAAAGGCGCCTTAACAGATAAGAGAAAGACTGTAGACAAGGCACAACACTCAGAGAGGAGCACCATCGGTCAGGCAGTGACATAATTATTAAAACCAAACAATATCTGTGATGTTGCTTCAATAGCCTACCCATGCCAAACATTACACTAGTATATTACCAAAAGAAAACAGATCAACACTCCGTTTCAACCCTAGGACAGCGAGGGGATCCTTGTAACTGTAGACTGCCAGGAATCTAGTCAGAAGTTTACATACACTTCAGTTGGAGTCATTAAAACTCGTTTTTCAACCACTCCACAAATTTCTTGTTAACTATAGTTTTGGCAAGTCAGTTAGGACATCTACTTTGTGCACGACACAAGTAATTTTCCCAAAAATTGTTAAGAGAATAATTTCACTGTATCACAATTCCAGTGGGTCAGAAGTTTACACTAAGTTGACTGTGCCTTTAAACAGCTTGGAATTACAGAAAATGTAATGGCTTTAGAAGCTTCTGATAGGCTGACAATTTGAGTCAATTGGAGGTGTACCTGTGGATGTATTAAGGCCTACCTTCAAACTCAGTGCCTCTTTGCTTGACAAGCAATGGGATAATCAAAAGAAAATCAGCCAAATTCTCAGAAAAAAATTGTAGACCACAAGTCCAGTTCATCCTTGGGAGCAATTTCCAAAAGCCTGAAGGTACCACGTTCATCTGTACAAACAATAGTATGCAAGTATAAACACCATGGGACCACGCAGCCGTCATACAGCTCAGGAAGGAGACGCATTCTGTCTCCTAGAGATGAACATACTTTGGTGCGAGAAGTGCAAATCAATCCCAGAACAACAGCAAAGGACCTTCTGAAGATGGAGGAAACAGGTACAAAATTATCGATAGCCACGGTAAACCGAGACACAACCCGAAAGGCCACGCCTCGAGAAGCCAATGCTCCATAACTGCCACAAAAAAAAGCCAGACTACGGTTTGCACCTGCACATGGGGACAAAGATCATACTTCTTGGAGAAATGTCCTCTGGTCTGATGAAACAAAAATGGAGCTGTTTGGCCATAATGACCACCGTTATGTTTGGAGGAAAAAGGGGGAGGCTTGCAAGCTGAAGAACACCATCCCAAGCGTGAAGCATAGGGGTGCTTTGCTGCAGGAGGGACTGGTGCACTTCACAAAATAGATAGCATCGCGAGGGTGGGAAATTATGTGGATACAGTGCCTTGCGAAAGTATTCGGCCCCCTTGAACTTTGCGACCTTTTGCCACATTTCAGGCTTCAAACATAAAGATATAAAACTGTATTTTTTTGTGACGAATCAACAACAAGTGGGACACAATCATGAAGTGGAACGACATTTATTGGATATTTCAAACTTTTTTAACAAATCAAAAACTGACAAATTGGGCGTGCAAAATTATTCAGCCCCCTTAAGTTAATACTTTGTAGCGCCACCTTTTGCTGCGATTACAGCTGTAAGTCGCTTGGGGTATGTCTATCAGTTTTGCACATTGAGAGACTGAATTTTTTCCCATTCCTCCTTGCAAAACAGCTCGAGCTCAGTGAGGTTGGATGGAGAGCATTTGTGAACAGCAGTTTTCAGTTCTTTCCACAGATTCTCGATTGGATTCAGGTCTGGACTTTGACTTGGCCATTCTAACACCTGGATATGTTTATTTTTGAACCATTCCATTGTAGATTTTGCTTTATGTTTTGGATCATTGTCTTGTTGGAAGACAAATCTCCGTCCCAGTCTCAGGTCTTTTGCAGACTCCATCAGGTTTTCTTCCAGAATGGTCCTGTATTTGGCTCCATCCATCTTCCCATCAATTTTAACCATCTTCCCTGTCCCTGCTGAAGAAAAGAAGGCCCAAACCATGATGCTGCCACCACCATGTTTGACAGTGGGGATGGTGTGTTCAGCTGTGTTGCTTTTACGCCAAACATAACGTTTTGCATTGTTGCCAAAAAGTTCAATTTTGGTTTCATCTGACCAGAGCACCTTCCACATGTTTGGTGTGTCTCCCAGGTGGCTTGTGGCAAACTTTAAACAACACTTTTTATGGATATCTTTAAGAAATGGCTTTCTTCTTGCCACTCTTCCATAAAGGCCAGATTTGTGCAATATACGACTGATTGTCGTCCTATGGACAGAGTCTCCCACCTCAGCTGTAGATCTCTGCAGTTCATCCAGAGTGATCATGGGCCTCTTGGCTGCATCTCTGATCAGTCTTCTCCTTGTATGAGCTGAAAGTTTAGAGGGACGGCCAGGTCTTGGTAGATTTGCAGTGGTCTGATACTCCTTCCATGTCAATATTATCGCTTGCACAGTGTTCCTTGGGATGTTTAAAGCTTGGGAAATCTTTTTGTATCCAAATCCGGCTTTAAACTTCTTCACAACAGTATCTCGGACCTGCCTGGTGTGTTCCTTGTTCTTCATGATGCTCTCTGCGCTTTTGACGGACCTCTGAGACTATCACAGTGCAGGTGCATTTATACGGAGACTTGATTACACAGGTGGATTGTTATCATTAGTCATTTAGGTCAACATTGGATCATTCAGAGATCCTCACTGAACTTCTGGAGAGTTTGCTGCACTGAAAGTAAAGGGGCTGAATAATTTTGCACGCCCAATATTTCAGTTTTTGATTTGTTAAAAAAGTTTGAAATATCCAATAAATGTCATTCCACTTCATGATTGTGCCCCACTTGTTGATTCTTCACAAAATAGTTTTATATCTTTATGTTTGAAGCCTGAAATGTGGCAAAAGGTCGCAAAGTTCAAGGGGGCCGAATACTTTCGCAAGGCACTGTATATCAAAGCAACATCAAGACAATCAGGAAGTTAAAGCCGTGTCACAAATGGCTCTTCCTAATGAACAATGACCCCAAGCATACTTCCAAAGTTGTGGCAAAATGGCTTAAGGACAACAGTCAAGATATTGAAGTGGCCATCACAAAGCCCTGACCTCATTCCTATAGAAAATTTGTAGGCAGAACTGAAAGTGTGTGCAAGCAAGGAGGCCTACAACCCTGACTCAGTTACACCAGCTTT